>NC_081298.1:6214642-6525000 GCF_030435805.1 Mustela lutreola | reverse complement strand
AATTTGGGGGGGATGCAAACATTCAGTCTATAGCACCAATCTTGGCCCCACTATCTCTGATTGATGTCTGAAATCCCCCTAAGGACAGGGAAAGAAGACAGAGAGTGGTCCTTAGCATTTGAAGGATATAGTAGAACTGTATCAGTTTAGGGAAAAACGAAGCCCATGATACTTAGCATTTTTATAATGGAAAAGTAAAATCCTCCCAGGGTTAAAAATCCATATATTTGATGTGAATGGGAAGACTCAAGCCTTCATTTGTTACATTATAATAGGAACCCCAAGTGCACCTCTCTCAAGGTTATGGACAAAGTGAAATTACTGTGCTACAAAACTGTCATGAGGGGCTAACTCCCGAAATGTGTTAGCAGAGCTGCTGTGGAGCCACAGATAACAGGCTGGGAAAATGCTCCGCACTATTTGTGGAAAGCAGGCACCACCACAGTCAATGCGATTTCAAAAATTCATCACGAATCCAAATCTCTGAAACACTGCATACTAAATTTTCTACATGATGCCCTAGCGATAGGTAAATGTGAGACTGGAGAAACGTCCAGCAATGAAATGACCTCCTTTAGTACCGTGAACATCGACCGGATTTCCACCGTGTGCCAGGAACTAGGGATCCGTATAAGAATTCAAATGATACTGAGTGACTGCCATGTGCTGGGGACCGTTCTGTGCAGCAACTTTCTACCCATCAGAACACTTCTGGGTAATATGGCCATTTCACACATGAAGAAACTGAGGCACGGTGTTAAGCGGGCATCTCAAGGTCAGAGAGCTAATGAGCAGCCTGCCTGAAATACAAACTCAGACAGAGTGCTGCAGAGATGGGACACTAAGTTGAGATAAACAAGATGTTGCAGAAGAAGAAGGTGAATTTCCAGAGTCTCCTCATTCCTCACTTGTAAAGTCAGTCATTTTACCCATTATTAAGAGAATAGCCTTGCTATTAAAAACACAGTCATTTGGCTACAGCTTGGTCCCTGAAACCCAAAATCGTGAGCTGGAAGGGCCATTAGAGGATCTAGTTAACCTCTTTCCCTTTTTTATCCTTGAAGAGTCTGAGGCACCAACAAGTGACAGCTTGTTACAGTCCTAGATAATCATTAATTGTGGACCTGCCTGGAAAGCAAGGATTCGGTAGTCAGGAATGTTTAAAAGAAAACTAACTAAAAAATAAAAAGACTAAAGAAGGAGAATCTGATCATTAAGAAAGAAACTTGTTTATTACCAGGAGCTTGAAGTTTGCAAGAATGATTAAGGTCTTGTACTTAACTAAAGCAAAATTGCGCCCTAGATATTTGCATGCAGCTGTGTGTGTATTTCAGGGTAACATTTGCCCTGAAATCTTCCTCCAGTCTCTCTTGACAGCAAAGTAACCTAAAGGTACACCTAGTTTAAGGTTCCTTTTAGGGAGATTATACCTTGCCAGTCAGAAGTAAATTTCCTCACCTTGTTTGCTATTACTTAGACCTTTCTGTAAATTTAGTACTTTCACACATCTTACAATAATGGGTCTAAGACATTTGTAGGAAAAGAAGATTGCTTTGCCTTTTCTCCCTCAGTTGTTTTTTTTTTTTTTTTCTCCCTCAATTCCACATGGAGAAAATCACACCTATATAGTCCAAAGAGGACATTAAGAAAAGCCTCGGTGATTCGGTTAATGTGTCTGCACACAGGTACACATTCATCTCAACCTGTGCCGGTTACCAAGGGCAAGAACTTCACTTTCTTACAACCCAAACCTTTGGAGGAAGGCACCTGTGATGATAACTACTTTGCTTTTGCTCAGCCTGAAACCTGGTCCCAAAGTCGGGGAGAGCCTTCCCCCTACATTCCTTCAGAGCAGCAGCTCTCGGTAGGGGCAATACTATTGCCTAGGGAGCATTTGGGAAACCAGTGCGGGCATTTTTATTGTCATAATATTTAGGGGTCATACCAGCATTTAGTGGGTGGGCCAAGGGGGCTAGATGTCCTCTGAAGCACTGGACAGCCCTGATCTAACGGAAGATTGTTTCCACACCTGCATGGCCTCCAGATGGACCCACTGAATGTAGAGAAAGAATGTATTTTGCATAATTTTAATAAAAGTCAATTTTTCAGGAATGCAAGGATCCTACAATCAGCAATTGGTTTTTTCTTAATTCAGTTAAAGAGGCATGTATGTTGTTACAAATATTATCAAAAGTTATCTGTCCATCAGGTTGGAAAAATCATGTGAAAATGATACCACCACTCTGGGCTACTGGAGTGGCCCATACAACTCACCTGAATCCGTCTGCATTGGCAACTTCCACAAACAGCAGGTTCTGTTAGATGTGTAGGGTCGAGGGCAGACATGCCCTGGAATGTGCACATGGATTGATTAACCGATCGCTTGCTCTTTCTTATCCATCTGTCCCTGGACCAGCACTCAACCACCTCTACTCCGCTGCCAATACCGTCTGATGGGTGAGAAAGCAACTTTTCTCTCCCTAATTCATTGCATTTGGGGATCTCCTCAAAGCAGCAGCATGGAATGGACCCTACCTAAAGCACGAATCTTCAGGCAACATGGACTGCTTGCCTCGGCACAACTTAGTCCCTCGTCATCTCAAGGCCTTCAAATCTTTAGCAAAACTTTTCTACGTTCCAAGTTTTGGTGTGATGGGATATGTCTGTGGAATGGGGAGGTAGGGCTGCATTCACCATCTGGGTGGGACGTAGTGTGCACCTGCCAGGAAGGAAGTGCTCGTTCTCAGAGTTGCCCATGAGTCTGCCCCAGCCCGTTCTGTTCTCAAGTTCAAAGATACCCAGATAAGAATTTGGATGTCTGCAAGGCTTGAAGTAAGGATTTGAGCTCCACCAGCAGATTGAATTATATGAAGATGTTCACATCCAATTACATTTACCCTAGAAATCTTCATCGCTGACTTCACAATGATTTCGCAAGGAACTGAATTGTCTAGCTGGCAATTGAGTTAGAGTAAATTCAAACTCTCTAGTAATCAGATCTGCCGGGCCACCATCATAGGTGAACCTTATTGACTGTGTCCTGTTTTACTTTGTGCACCCAGCACAGAAGGCAAAAACCAGGAACACAGTGGGCATTCAATAAATATTTGATTAATTAACTAAATAAGTAATGGTGGGCTCCACAAACCCAGAAGCGTGCACAAAAAGCAAGTCGCATAAGTCACAATGAGTTTGTAGAACCCATTTAAACACTGGGGAACTGGATGAGTGTGTACAGGGGTGGGGGGCTTGGTTTGCATGACTTTTAAGTCATACCTTAAATGGGAATCTGTGGTAAATGTCAAAAATTAACATCTAGAATGCATCATCTAAAAGGCTTCATTTGCAAGTTTAAAAGATCATGAAGGTAACATATAGCCCTATAATTCTAGAATGCACAGTTAAAACAAGGACTGTTCTATAATAGCCTCCAGTTTTGTAAACCAGTGTTCTTTCCAGTTATTCATTTTGTCTATTTTCTGGCTTATTGTGAAGTTAATTAATTTTACTGTGATGGTGAAAAGAAGTAATCATCCATACGTCTAAATATTAACTTGTTCCTATCCTCATGGCTTTCTCAAAACTTAATCTGGGGCTATAGGATAAACCAGATGCTATCAGCAATAAATGAGAATAGCAATATACAATAGTCAACCTACTCCCTTATTCTTCAGAGAAGACAGGAAGTAAGCTAAGTGTAGAAGTATAAAAAAGGTACCGGATGCGCTTGTGGGATAGAGCATTCCAGGAAAAATAAGACAATGGCTTTTTTTATAGGAACCTGGCTGATATGTTATAGGATCAGCAAGAAGGTCATGTAGCTAGAGCAGAAGGAAGGGACAGGAAGGCAGTAGACAAAAACAAAACAAAACAAAACGAAAGAACCAGGGAGAGGGAGAACCATAGAGAGGGCTGTTAGCCTCTCGAAGGACCTTGGCTTTTTCTCGGAGATGGAAAGTCATTGCTTAAGACTTTAGGATTATTCCACCTACTTCCTAGTCAAGAAAGCAAACACATCTCTGGATGAGAGATTACGAGAAAGAGAAAGACAGCGAATAGGACGGAAGAAAGTCAGAAAAAGGTTGTCTTGACAGCTTAATCGTGGCTGCCCCGTTTCCCTCTTTTTGCTTACTTTCACCCAACGAAAATTCAATGCCAAAGTTTTTCCACCAGTTTACTCACTTCCTTTTATTTCTTTACTACAATCAAGTGGAATTTACATGTTAAAGCCATAGGATGGTAAAAAATAACAGAGAAAGAACGTGGGGCTCTGAAATATGGAAATACTCATTCATTTGGGTTAATCTTGATGATAGTTTTTTTGGCAAGAAGTCAAAGACCTTTGACCGGGGTGGGGTGGGGGGGCATATATTTGAATAAAACACATTGGATAAGGGTGGCCCCCCTGATCATGTTTTCTACATAGGGTCCACAAAGGAAACTGAAATCCCTGCTCACTGTCAGCAATCATTTTTTTTTATTTAACCTTTCAAGGAAATTTTCCTGTAGAAGGGAGTAATTGTATATAATCAGATTTAATTATGTTAAGTGGAATGGGAGGCAATATCCTTGCCAATGATGCCAGCCAATTGCTTGCCTGGCCTTTCTGAGTATGTCAGCAAGAACGCCAACAGCAGCAGGAAAGCAGCCTCTTCGAGGCCATTTCTCAGATAAAAGAAAGATAATAATGATCTTTTGAGTTGAAGACAAATACGACAAAAAAAATCCTTCTTAAATTTCTGTCAGCTGTTTTCCTTCCAGATTAGAAAAAGGCCAGGGAAATGTCACATCCAGACTCTAGAGCTGGGAATGTGTGTCCTTGCAATTCGTTCATCAGGAGACCCTGCCTGATGGAAGAGCAACCAGATTAAGAACATGAATTGTTCCAATTTCTCAGAAATTAGGGTTGGGTTTTTTTCCTACAAATTCATAGGCAAGCCTATCTCTCTTTTGGAGGTAGGCGTCAGGTGTGAGTTAAAAAGATCTGGAAGGTCCCCTACAATCCTGCAATCCTGTTCCAGAATTCTAAGACGGTCACATTTGAAGATGATGAAATTAAAATCCCGGTAACTCCAAACAGCCAGAGAAAGTAGATGGCCACATGGAAAAGCCATTCCAAAGGGAGTCAACGGCGCCACGCGCGTTCCCAGACTCCCTCGGCAGCAGGGGTGGGGGGGCCCCAGATGATCCCTGAGTCTGCCCGGCCTCAGAATCAATTGTGTGGTTTTTACTTGTTTTCTTTTTAAAAGCAGTGTCTTGGAATCAGGTCAGAATCTCCAGGAGCAGATCCCTGAATTCTGTATTTTCAAAGCTCTTGAGAGAGCCTGATGTGGCCGGGCCCGGAGTCAGGATCGGCCATCATCACATTCTCACTGAGCATCCCTGACTGACTCGAGATGCTCTGAGCTTCAGCCCCGCTATGATGGAGGTTAGGGCTGAGCTTGGGGTGAAGCTCGCTGAACCGGTCCTCATGACGTTTGCATTTTTTAATCACTTTTATTCCGAGATCTCATGGTTCTGTATTCATAACAGTAAGAAGCCCAATAGAGCCAAGTAATGGAGCGAGAGTTATAGCTCTTGTCATCATCAAGCAGCACTACTGTAAGAGATGGGTTGCCAGAGTTCAAATCCTAACTCGATAGGCAATACTTCATTTAATTCTTATACCAGTCCACGTATGGAGGAGGAAACACAGCATTGGAGAGTGAAAATATAGGATTTACCCATAAGGTAAGTGGTAAGGAAGGAGACAGCAGGGAGGGGATAAGAACCAAAATGGGATCCTCTTCGAAGTCCACGTGACCCAAGAACCCGACCCACGCGTGTACATCTATGTGCGCGACTAGCGGAGTTCACGCAATACACGCAGATTTAGCCAGCAGGCCTGAAAATGTCCTCTGCTGCTCACTGGTCTAAGACGAATGGCACCAAAAAAAAAAAAAAAAAAAAAAAAAAAAAATATCAGTATTGTTTTTACAGTGTCACACATCAGAAAGGGATGAATCCTTTGGATTTTCTACCCTATGCCAGATGTCTCCATCCATTATCACTTAGCTTAATCATTGCAGCAAAACAAGGATCGTTACAAGCCCCCTTTCGTAGTGAGGGAGCTGAGTCAGAGGAGGCACATAAGGTCCGAGATGCCAGGGACCACGAATGGAGATTCCGGGGCTCTCTGGTTGGGAACATGGTGGGACCTTTGCACTGCGTGGACCTTGAAGCCGCACGGCAAGTTCCTTCAGAAACGTTGGGTTCATGTCTTGGTTGTGTGACCATCTCTCCACCTCAGTTGTCCTCGTCTATGGAAGAGGGATGATGGTAACACTGCCTCAAAGGGCACAGGTGAGGTTTAAATACACTCCACGTAGGAAGCGGTCGGTGAAGTGTTGATCCCTTTGGTAAATGCTCGTTACTATTACGATGATTCATTTTTTTTATTTTTTATTTTTTTTTTAAGATTTTATTTATTTATTTGACAGACAGAGATCACAAGGAGGCAGAGAGGCAGGCAGAGAGAGAGGAAGGAAAGCAGGCTCCCCGCTGAGCAGAGAGCCTGATGCGGGGCTCGATCCCAGGACCCTGAGATCATGACCTGAGCCGAAGGCAGCGGCTTAACCCACGGAGCCACCCAGGCGCCCCATGATGGTTCATTTTAATAATACTTGGGGACAATGTCTACTATGAAACCTCTGAAAATGGAAACTGCCAGGGTCAAAAGAGTGGGAGATGAGGAATTCAGGAGGAAGTGGCAAGGACGTTCCCAAGGAAATGAAGCCAAAGTTGCTGGCTAAGTGAGCACCTAGGACGACTTTTGGAGAGAGAAGGGAGAGTTTTACAGATTAGTCCGTCCCACATGTTTTCTTTCCCTTGTTTTTAATCCACTCCTTCAACCGATTGACTGAGTGCTGACTATCTGCCAGACGCTCTCCCGCGTTCCAGGCATTTAGGGTGAAAAGACAAATAAGATTTCATCCCAGGAGGAACTCACATGCTGGAGAAGAAGATGCCAGTAAGTAAACAAACAGATAGTTTCCGTTAGTGATGGGGCTATGGAGGAAAATTTTTAAAGTGCAACAGGGAAAGGCTTTGGGAAAAGCAACAGAATCAGGAAAACTAAGACGTCACTGAGAAGATACGATTTGAGCTAGAGCCTGAAGGACAAGGTGGGGAGCTGGGGACAGAGCCAGGGGAGCAAAAGAGGGAGGAGCTGGGGGACCGCCCGGAGATGAGAAGGAGTTTAGCCCATTTGAGGAAGGGGAAAAAGGCCAGGGTGAGATCAGGTCAAGGTGGTGACCTGGGATCAGATCTCCTAGAGCCACAGAGATGGAATTGTGGCCTCAGGTCAGGTTGGTGGAAAAATAGACTGAGCTGGAGGTTGGCCTGGAGGAAATCCTTGAGGGCCGCCAAGTGTGGGAGAAGCGTGGGGAGCTGCACTGAGCAGAGGTGTACATGAAGCGACAGTCAAGTCCTAGCAATGGCCTTGGTGGACCCCAGTGGGATTCTGAGCTGGGATGTCCCGGTAGAGTTGTCCTACCTGTGCTCAGTGAGGCTGGATCTGTATATCTGCCCCTCCTTCCGCTGGCCAGCCACACACCCTAGGGGCTGCAGGAACTCCTGCAGAGTGGTTCTCCAAGCGAAGGTGCTGTGTCAGTAAGACATCCGCTGAAGGCCATGGGCCACCAACACTCCAAGCAGCTGCAGAAATGGCCCTTCAGTCTTGGAAGATGGATCAGAGGGACCCTACAGCACCCACTATGATGACCACACCAGCTTTCCTGCAAACCAGGATAGTTTCAACAGTGAACAGGGTCCTTATTCATAATTAAGTAGGGGAAATAGTCATATATCCAGAGTGTCCCACATAAGCTAAAATACACATTCCCTCAATCCCAGGCCAGAGGAGACAACCTGGATGTTGTCCTAAGGGCTGCAGGAGACCAGGCGCGTAACAGGCCTCACAACATGCTAAGGAGTCCCACATCCCTCCCTCGGAAGACCCAATCTCTCAAAAAGAAAATCATTTCCCTCCGAATGGGGGTGCTGACGCTGGCTTCCATCCTTGTGGGCCTTCCCGGGGCCTGGCCGCTTCCTCGGCCCCCGATCGCCTCCACACCTCTCGTATTGAATTTCAAGACTGCAGTAGAGTTCCCAACCACTAAACTGATTTAAAGATGAAATGGAAACCGTTCGATATCATAGAGACGTTGTAATTACAGATTCTGTGCTACGAGAGGAAAGTGAATAAAGGCTTTGAATTCTTGGCAGAGACGGAGAGCCCAGTGTGGAAGAGTGGGGGCTCCCCGGGGCTGCCCCCCCCCAACGCCCCAGAAGAGCAACTCCTCCAACCCTTGGAAGGAGTCCCTGGACAGGAGTTTCACTGGCGGCTACCAGGGATTTGGAGAACAGGGTGGCACACTCTCCACTTGCTGGCTGAGCGGACCAGTCCCGGGGGGCACTAACCCAGGAGAAGGGAGCTGGAGAACGGTGCCCTGAAGTGGGGTCCTTAATTACCAAGGATGATCAGAGATAGGATTCAAGGAGTCTGCAAACTCAGATGCTAAATAAATAAATAAGTAAATAAATCACCCTTTTATTTTCAGTCTCTAATTTAAGGGTAGCATTCCCTCCAGCTGGGGCTATGGGTAACAAAGCACAATAGAATAAAAACGCCTGGGACTTTATCACCAACGGAGATCCCCTTCAAGGTCATACCCTCCTATAGTTCTTTGAGGTGCCCCACAGTCACTCTTCCTCTCGTCACTAGCTTGTAATCATAGTAGAGCCATTACTAAGATCTTGTTTCTCGGTATGTGAATAAAGAAATGCATTGCATACACCACGACGGTATGAATGTGGTCGTTGAGATGTTTTGATAATTCTATTTTAATGGTACTGATTATTGTTTGTAACCCTGTGTATTTGGGGCATGCACTAAAAACCTGGATCGTGATGGGGTGCCCAGGTGGCTCCGATGGTTAAGCGTCTGCCTTCGGCTCAGGTCATGATCCCGGGGTCCTGGGATCGAGCCTCCACATCGGGCTCCCTGCTCAGCGGGGAGCCTGCACCTCCCTCTCTCTCTATTGCTCCCCCTTTTTGTATTCTTACTCTTTCTGTGGAATAAATAAATAAATAATATCTTAAACATTTAAAAAATAAAATAAAACCTGTACTGTGAGAGGGTGCCCAATGATCTTACCAGACCACCTAATGGGTCCGTGGAGAACATACAGGGGAGAGCTCAGTCCTCCTGCTCTCTGTAGCTGAGGGGTATGGTGCGACATCCTCACTGCCTAACATGGACAATTCTCAGTCCTCATTCCAAGTAGACAAGCATTCCTAGACTTCTCTTTGGTTTTCTTTCAGCCAAATGCTGTAAGTGCAGTTTTGCATAACTCCACTTCCCAGTTCCCCATAATGTAATCGAGGTGCGGGTAGGAATGCATGGTAGCGGGTAGGTAATACAGTCCGAGTCATACGGGATTCACTTTAAACAGCCCTAGATTTCAAAATAGGTAATGCGGGTTGGGGGCTGGTAGTAAGGGGAAAGTTAAAAGGTGACCAATAAGACAATTCATTGAGTCTCTCATATTCTGAGGTCTGGACAATAGGGACTGACCTCCAACTAAGGAAAGCAGCAAGGAATGTCTTAAAGGGCCAGTGCCAAGAAATCGTGGCTGTCCTGGGGGAGCTGGCCCCATCTTGTGAAATGACCTTTGTTCTCTTTGCGAGGGACAGCAGGTGCCCCTGTGGGTTCCAGAGAACCCGTTTCAATTGGACACTCTTTCAAGGGAGGTAACGCAAACTCTTCAACTATGTGAAATTTTTCACACCCCCTTACAAGAATAAAGTCTACCTCTTCTGTTATCAAATCATCCCTAAAAAAACAGTCTTTCAGAATCCATTTAACTCATTGCTCTGAAATATTCAAACTCTGTCATCCCACAACCCAAAACATGCCTTTGAAATCATTTTTTTTATGACCGCCAGGCATGCTAATGGCCTTTTCTAAGAGCAGCACCCGTGGGTAAGTATAATGAAATTCCCTTTCAGGGACTGAAGTTCATCTATTATTGTCCCCCGGAAATCAAATCGGATATGGCCTTCCTGTTACCAGCACATGCAGTGGTCCTGGGGTCTTTCATGGGCTAAACTATCATGGCCTAGATGGCCTGGGCTTGTCCAGTTTATTCTCTTGCCCTGGAATAGTGCCCCCCTTTCATCTTCAAAGGTGTCCTGGTTGAGATGATGAATTTCACGGTCACCCTGGCCATCAGTCGAGGTTATGCCGGATGCTGTGTGTCTGGGCCATCTGGGGGGAGGGGCTTGGCTATTTCTGGGGAAAGCCACCTTCTCAGAGGCCTTGACGCCTGCACAGGACTCTGCCACCGAGTTCTAAAAGGGTCTCTGTTTTCTTTCCTGGCTGCATTGCGGACTTTCTCCTAACCCTTCCCTCTAGGCCCCAGACTCCCACCCAAGGGTGAAGGTTTTAATACAAGGAAGAAAGGAAGAAGAAGGCAGATGGCTATTGGTGTTGAACTTGTGAAACACAAATCTCCACTGAGACAAAGAGACACAAAAAGACCTCTGTAGGTACAAGTTTAAGACTTTGGAAAGTGTTAAGAGAGATTACTAGATACCCTTTGAGTGGAATGCTAGAGCCCCTCCAGGAATGGTCTTCTACTACGGGAGGGCGCACCTTTGTTTTGACAAGGCTGTTTTACAAACGTGTAGAATTAGAAGATATCCTGTAGAAAACTGATAATAATGTAAATGTTGCTTGTCCATACATACACAATTGGTCCAGAGCAGAGCAAAATTTCCCCTCCGTTCTGTAGAAAAATCCAGATTCCACCTATTGGTACATTTATGTCAGCATTCCTAATCCATAAAAGGATAGTACTTCGAATTCTCCTTTGAAGCAACTGTAAAACCTCACTGGTCTCTCATTAATGAGTGAAGTAAAATCTTTGACAGGTGTTCATTTTATATCTGTACGGAAGTCATGATTTTATCTTTTTTGGGAAAATTATCCTTCGACACCTGGTTACCTGCTGGAAACAAATCAGCAGAAAGAGGAGAATAAAGGGAGGAGAGACACAAGTTAGTAGCTCAATAAAACACCGTGTTGCACCTGCTTCTTCTTCCCCCTTTCCAGTCACACAGACAGTTCGGGGCGGACTGTGACATCTGCATGATAAAGCTTTGAACTTAAAACTTGAATTATATCTATTTACTTCTGGATTTTCTTTTCTGGTTCTTGAGGCTAATTCTTACACTTTAAACTCTGAACACAGCTTTCAGCAAATCTATGGATTCCTCCCTTGGTGGTTGACATTAGCATTTTCCCCAGAGAGTAATTGTGAAGACCATTTTTGTTCTTTTTGCATTAAAATGACAGAATTGAATGGAATTTGCATATGCATTCATCTGCCATGCTTGAACTAAAGTATTACCCTTCAAAATCCCAATTCAACCAATTTTGAGTAGCTGTCCAAAAATCCCTGGTTGAGCCTGTCAATGCTCTTCTCAAATCATGTGCAAGGCTCCCATCATTGTCCACAGAGTAGGTTCTAAACCATTCACTGCGATCATTCAAAGTCCTTCAGCACCTGGCTTGCCCTCTTCTGTGCCACGGCACTGCCCATGGTGCACAGAAGTGAGACAAAGGATGTATCGTTTCCAAATGTAACAGGTGAGTTTTGAACCCTCTCCACCGTCTTGTACCCTCTACCGTGTTTCTCTCTCTCTCTTGGCCTTATGAACTTGTACTCAATTTGCAAACAGAGCTCTGATTTACCTGACCATCTGTCATCCTTTCTTTCCTCCCCAGATGTAATGGATTCCTCATGTGTAATCTTACAACACTGTAGCTGTATCAGGAAAACAACGCGTGGTCATAGTTAGGACTGGCTACAATATTTGCTGGACCCAGGGCAAAACAAGAATGTGGGGCCCCTTATGCAAACTTGTTAAGACTTTGAAAAAGCTATAGCAGGGCATTAAGAATTCTGGCTTTAACTGCCCCTGTCTGGAACACTGTCAAAGTTTGCAAGATAGTGTTCTTTCATACCAGGGCGAGTAATCAACTAAGTTTTGTCTTATTGACAGGTTGTACTTCTGTTATTTGGGAACATAGCTATTGACAAGCTCTCACATCCTTTGAGAAGTCTTCTTGTTTAGTCCCAAGAGTAAAATCCTACAGCTTTCTCAGATCCTAGCTATTATCAGGAATCACAGTGTTTCTTGGGGTTGATCACTGGTGAGCATATCTGAACTAGGCTGGGCTCTCTGAGAGCAGGAGACCTATATTATGGGTCTGTACCTACTT
This sequence comes from Mustela lutreola, assembly GCF_030435805.1. NCBI lineage: Eukaryota > Metazoa > Chordata > Mammalia > Carnivora > Mustelidae > Mustela > Mustela lutreola. The sequence continues at coordinate 6,512,672 of NC_081298.1, read as the reverse complement.
CAGTATGCCTGGCCCATATTGGGTACTCAGTACTGAAATACGAGAGGGTGTTTACGAAGCAATGAAGGCAAATAATACGTCATGGTAGTAAAGACCTATTAAAAAAATTGTCCTTCACTGAAAAACATTATAATGTCTACAGCAAATCCATCTGGATTACCTAACTCTGATTCTATGAGAATTATTTACAGATCTACACGTTGGAGATAACTCATAGCAATGTAAAATAATTTCCATGTATAGGCATGTAAACTCTGTCCAGTAAGCATTCTATGACCTCCTGCTCCCACTGTGGAAAAATCTAGTGTTACCTGCATTTGTTTCAATACTCCTGATCTATAAATGTTTGGTATGCCTATTTTCCTTTGGATCAGTTGCGACATCTGCTTGGTTCCCTCATTTAATTAATGAGCTCAATACCATTTTAACATGCATACTTTCTTTTATGGATCAAAATTGTGATTTTATCGTCTTAAAATTATTCTTTAACACGAAAAGAAAAAAGAACGTGTAGAAACAAAAAAACAGATCATGGTTGCCAGCGGTGGGCCTGGGGGCCATTGAGGAGAATGAGTGAAGGTGGTCAAAAGGTACGAACTTCCAGATATAAAATAAGTAAGTTCTGGGAGTTATTGTAGAGCATAATGGCTACGTCAACAGCACCGTATTCTACACTTGAAAGTTGCTAAGAAAGTTATTCTGAAGAGTTCTCATTCCAAGAAAGGGAATGTAACAAAGCGAGGTGGCGTATGTTACCTTACTATGGTGATCATTTCACGATACGTACACCTATCCAAAGGTCGCCTTATATACCTTCCGATATGCAGTGTCATGTGTCAACTACATCTCAATGAAAATGGGAAAAATAATATAATAAAACTACCCTTTAACAAGGTTTAATTTTGTTATAACAAATATTATTAGAGTTTTTAAAGGAAGGGAAGAAGGGAAGGAGGAAGTGGGGAATGCAGACGGCATCGCTAGGGACGCCCCTCAGAGTGACTGAACTCCAGTCAGACTTCTTCCTCAGCAGAGAGCCCCTCCCCCACAGGCCCCTTTTCTGAAGAGAATTTACTTCAGAAAACTTGCAATTGTAAATTCGGTGTCTGCCCCTTTGAGATGTAAATCATCTCCCAGACTCTTGCTAGTTTTACAAGCCAGGAATGACTTTCTCAAGAGCCTGAAAACCAGCCCTTTGAAATGCAATCATCAAGCTGGGACCCACAGGTCACCGGAGGACAAACACTGCATGATTTCGCTTAGAGGACGTCTCTCTCTTGGACAATCCAAGTCATGGAAGCAGAGGGTGGAAGGGTGGGCGCCAGGGGCCAGATGCAGAGGGAAGGGGAGGGTTGCCGTTCGAAGGGTATGAAGTTTCAGTTATGTGAATGAGAGAGGTCAACACTTTGCCTATTTTTAGCAATACTCTATTGCACACTGAAAACTTTAAGATGTTGCATGTTGATTATTCTTACAGGAAGGAAGGAAAGGAAAGGAAAGCTAGGACTCCTACCTCCCATTCTCTAGGAGGGCATCTAACGTGATGGAGCCAATCAGCAAACACAGATGACCTCATCATACGGACTAACCTCCCCGTAAATGCATCCTTAGATCATCCCAGCACTTAAAAACTCTCATTCCTTCCATTTTAATAGAGATGAGTTCAATCTCTTTCGCCCCATCATAACGTTAGGTCTTGAATAAAGTCTTCCTTGCCTGTTCAACTCATTCCAGGACAACTTTTTCTGGGGAAGGGAAGGAGGAAACTGAAAAAAAGAAAAAAAAAAATCCCAGCAACAAATCCCAGTTGCATTTTACCAAAGAAAATCTCACATTCCAGTGAGTTTAATGAGTCTGCCAGCTACACCCAGATCTCCGGGTCTGTGCTTTTTCCACTCTCTCCCATGCCTGATTCTGTGCTCTGCAGAACAGACTGAGCAAAAAAATAACAACTTGTGAGAGCTGCTCTCCATTTTTCAGTGTATTTTATTCCAATAGCACTCCCCCCAGGCCAGGTTGTTGGTGGCCTTCCTAACAGGCGTGCCGAGGGCCATACAATCGCTTCTCTTTGCCTCTGTGTTCTGTATGTCCAGAGGCAGGCAGAGGATGAAACATGTTGGCTTGTCACTGACGGTCACAGATCTGCTTTGCCAGGGAGCCCTTTTCGAGATTTTGTATTCCAGCCACGTGTGGAGCCGACCCACACATCAGCGACGTGACAGTGATTGCAAGCGGCTCCGTAAAACATTTATTCAATATTAGCTTGCAATGAGTATTCCCATTAAGTAATGGGTTGGGGAGTGCTCAGGCTCTGAAGAAAGAGGAAGGCAGGTGTGAGCCTGCAAACATTAGGAGTCAATTAAATTTTCTGAATTTTTAAAACACAAAAGATGGGCACTGAAGGCCGGAAATTAGAAATACTGTTACTTTTGTAATCACTGCAGAAAGAACACAAGTGATGAGATCAGCGCTTTGAAGATGAAATTATCTGAGTTTCGTTTTATCTTTGCCAGGAGAGATGATGAAAGATATTTTATATGTGGAAAATTAACCTAAGGATTCCGGATAAATTGAAATTCTCCTGAGACAAACTATTTTTTTTTTTTAAGAACGTGATCTTTGGGGGAAAAAAACAAAAGATATTTTGATTTGGGTAGAAGGAGATTTACTTATTCATTTAATCAATATGCACTAAGGGACGTATACGGCTAGATGCTAGGATCTCATATTAGAAAAACAAAAAAGATGTTGTTTTATAGTGTAGCACAAAAGATAGCTATTAATATATCTTATCACATGAATACATATTTAAATACACACTGATGTAAGTCCCTGCAAGAAAAGGATTTGTCTCTTTGATAGCACGCAAGAAAAGGGAGTTTATCTGTATCTCAGGCATCTTGAGGAGTGATTCTTAGGAGATCGTAAGAACACTACCAGGCGGAAGAATGAGGCAAGGAGGCGACGCTGGCCAATAGAGGTGCAGATATTAAAAAAAAATTTTGGAGAACTGTGAGTTGCCAGAGGAAGCAAGGATTCCTAAGCCAGATGAAGGATGTTGATCTCTGGCCTGAGAGCAACAGGCACAGTTTTCAAAAGGCCGCCTTTGAAAAGATCACGGTCCCTGCCGATGGGAGACCCGCCTGAGTGTGCTCAGGAGACAGCATGTTGAGTGGAAGCAAGACCGGCCGAGAGTTAGTGACCCGCCGGTCAGGTGAGGGATGCTGGTAGTACAGACAGGTTTGCAGCCACGGATATAGTGAAAAATAAGCAGCGGGCAATAATCCTGGGGGAACTCAAATGACAACCTGTTAAATGATCAAATCAGAAAAGATCAGAGACCCCACGAGCCAACTGCATGAGACAATTCCTAGCCCTTTCTCCCAACTTATAAAACCTTTCTCTAAGGGAGAGCAAAAAAGGCCTGTGTTGTCTGTGATTATTCATCTCAGAATTGTCCCTAAAACCATGTCAACAAAACTTTTTTGCCCTGGGCAGTTCGGCAAGGCTCAGACTGGGCTTTATTTATTCTGCGGAGTTTTCCACTGTCAAGGTACTCAAGGCAGCGATTTGTACTTGTAGCAGCAAAGTGAAGGTATAGGTTTTTCATTATCTGCTACAACATAGGTTCAAGCTCTGCGTTCTGTTGATCAAGTGGTAGAAATTGCTCTAGTCCTGGAACCTTGTACTTAAATCTTGCATAATAAAATTTTGTGAAGTTGACTAAGGAGTGGGACAGGTTTTTGTTTTGTTTTGTTTCGTTTTGTTTTTCAGAAAGAAGGAAAAGCTGTTTCATTAAACACTGTACAGAAAAGTTGAGTGCTCTCCACTCTAAGTGGCCGCTAAGTGCCACCATTGTTTTCCAGTCCGGGCTGAGCTAACAGTTCTAAGGCTAGTGGGTTTTACCCATTAGCTTGGGAGTGGTTTGCCAGACATCCCAAGTCCAGACTGGAGATGGGGCCCGGGAGCCTTTTATAGCCCTCCGCTGCATTCAAGGAAATACCGAATGGTCTGTTCCAATAGGTCCAGTGACTCTGTAAGAAACATGATACTGAGGATCACACGGAGCGATGCTGAAAACTGGGCCGGCCATAACAGGTAGATAATTGCTTTTGTTTCTCTCACGGAGTTGCTGTAACTCACCCTTTCTACAGGTGAAGTGTTCTCTGGGTCCTTTGCCTTGCTTGCTTTGAAATTCTACACACTATTCCATACACCCACTGCCTCAACATACTCTGTTCCAGATATTTAAATAGCTGTTGACATAGAATATATATAGAATAGATACAGAATACAGAACAGACTAAACAGAATAGAAACATTTTTCTTTGACTAAAACCAACCCTTACTGCAGGGACTGTGGGTTTAGGAAAAGATTTTTTAACTATTCTCATTTTTAACTATGAGAATTTCAGAATGGCAGCTACGAGAGTAGGAACCCCCTTTCACCCGTGCCAGGTCCTTCCCACACCCCCCAAAAGGGTGGTGATAATCTCCCCTGAAGAATGAGAAAGTGGAAACTTATAAAAGAGATAAGATTAATCATCTATAAGAATAAAGTATCAATTTTCTAGAAAATACCTGTTAATGCATGCTAATCCACTTACATTTCTTAGAAATCATCCTTTTATCCCAAATAAAAGGAGATTATATACACTGAGGGTTAAAAACATGCTCTACACCCTAGCCACTTGCTGTTTGACTGTGGACATTTCATAACCTTTTTAAGCCTCACACCCTTTATGGGTAAAATATAAAAATAGAAATAATTACATCTAAAACATTTCTGTGACGATTAAATGGGATACTGAATGTAATATACTTAGACACTATAAATTTCCTTTGATTGTTCGGTATTTTTATTGTTTTGAATCAAAGGTGAATAGTATTTACAAAAGAATGTCTTTCCTATATATTCATTTCAACCAATTAAATTTTATTATGAAGAAGATTATATATACATATCAAATATTGAGGAATAAATTTTTAAAATCCAAGGCTATAAGAAGAAACCATAAAGTTTTACTGAAATTCAATATTGCTAATCTATCTAATCTTCCCAAATTAATAATTAATCTCACCAATAGCAATTCAATAAAATTCCCATAAAGCCCCCGTGCTATGTTTTTTTAGAATTGAAGAGATTGATTCTAAAGTCCATCTGAATGAGTAAATACCGGAGAAGCAGCAAAGTTGCTACGGTAAAGAAGAGAAAGGGCTTACCAGCTCGAATCAGTAGACACTGTGTCAAAGCCCTGGTTCTTTAACCATCTGATAACTGATGCAGAGAAATATATATAACTGTTTTAATTTAAGCTAGCTTAATGCTAGTTTCTCATTTGCACATAAACAAAACAAAAATGACTAATATAATGCTGATAAATATTTAGTCCCCAAATGTTGATGTCATGAAAGTATCTTACACAGATATGCCTCAAGATGCATTAAAACATTTATAAGCATAATCATTACGGCATGATTTGTCATTGTAAAAAGCCAGACAAATCCAATACCTGTGGATAAGTAATATCTGAGCCCAAATATCCCGAGACCCTATCTAACTGGACAACACCGTACGTGGATGAAATCTCTTTCCAAACTTTAACCCCTAACAAAGTCTGACAGTAATGAATTCTGGTGATGAGGGTGATGAGGATAATAAAGACTAATTGAGGGCTTTCTAGGTTCGAGACACTGTCCTTATTTTCACTACCTTATTTATTTATCACAAAAATCCCATAAGAAAGATCTGATGGCACGATTAGTATTCTTAGTTTACCGATGAGGAAGTTCTTGGAAAGATAAAGCACTGGCCAAGCATTTCTTAGCCAGGACTCCCGCTCAAGTCAGCCTCACAACAAAGCAGTACTCAGCACTGCTTCTCGACCATAAAGAAAACCAGTTTATTATAAAAAACCCTGATTAAACATCTTAACTTAGATCTTAATAACCCTCATACATCAGAGGGGGATGTTTTATTAAAACCTGCTGAGTTTCGATCTCTAGAAATGGTATTGATTCTCCTGGTCTTTGGTCACTATGTTTCTTAAATCCTGGAGATGCACATGTTATCTGTAGAAGATATTTGATATTCATACTCTGCTATCGTGTGTTATTAGAGGTTTTTCCAGCTACATATTTACTTATATTTACATTTGAACTATGCTCTTAAATAGCATATTACAACAAAGAACATGAGAAAAACACTCGAACATACGTGATTACAGTGATAAAGATGCTGATGACAATGATAATGGATGTTTTACCTCAAGTCCCCATCATTCTAGAGGCAGATTCAGAACAAGGTTAAAAGTAGAAGAGGAAAAAGTAAGTAAATGTGGAAAACCTTCTTGATTATTTTCTCCCCTACAATTTCACTTACTCTTCTTATAACATGATCATCCCAAATGTGGAATAGGTTGTTTTCCTTTTCCCCATACTTTTCTTCCATCTCAGAGACACAAAGATGAATGTGTATTAGTTTCTTTTTTATGAAAAGATGTGTTTATTTTGGAGGGGAGAGGCAGAGGGAGAGGCAGAGAGAGAATGCTCTTGCAGGCTCTCCACAGAGCATGAGCCCAATGAGGATGATGTGGAGCTCAATCCCAGGACCCTGAGATCACGCCCCCAGCCGAAACCAACACCTGGCCCCTTAACCAACTGAGCCACCCAGGCACCCCTAGTTTCTTATTTTAATTACAGTTGACACCTAAGCACGCTTGTTGCCTCCAAACCAAGAAACCTACTTTTTCCTTATTCTCGTGCCCTGACTTGGAAAAAACGTTAGCACAGTTTGTTTCTGTAATAATTCCACTACCTGCAACCCATCTGGATCCCAAAGTAAAAGCGATTTGATTATATTATGCAGATTTGTTTTCTCTCAGGTTTCAATATTAAGTTACCATTTCAGAATTTTCTTTACAACAAGAATCAAACATGCTGACTATGTGTAAATTGTGTTCTCTTAATAGTTAATATAATTTAATCCAAGGCTATTACTAGCCTAATTGGGTTTATTTGTGTCTTGGCTTAAGGTCTAGAGCATAACAAACTTAAAGATTTGAACACAGTGAGGTTAATGATGCTTAAAAGCTGCAAAGAAGCTAATTTCAGGTCCATTACACACACATACACACTCGCGCACACAAGCACACACACGCACCATGAGGAAAAAGAACCAAAGAAATTCTTCCAACAAGAAGTGAAATCACGGCTTTCTGAGATCTGTGTGCTGCCAGCTTCCTTTCACTCTTCGTAATAAAGTTTTCAGCCACACTATTTGTCCTGGAGGGCTGTTCCACTCTGCTCGAAATGGCTCCCCAGTGCCTAAGAAATTAAGTATAAACTCCTCACTCTGGCTTTTAAGAATTCTCTAATTTGAATGCGATTTATCTGCACAATATCATTGCCCTCTCCTCTACTACATGACTACTGGCTTAATTATTGTGCCCCACTCAATGAACGTCCAAGCTCTGAGCCACTGCTAGTGCCTGCACCTCCCCACATTGTCCCCAACACTCCTGCTCATCTCTGTTCCACTCCGTCTTAGGGGGTCATCGGAAGTACGTCTGGTGTGAGACAGTGAGACGGCCAGATCGCTCTGGACCCTAGAGAACCAGAGCAATAACCCAGCATCACAGGACCTAAACACAATTCCAATGGATTGCTTGTTTTAGTCACTTGTTTGCTTTGCATATCCATTTTCCAAGCATAGATTTAATGGATTCCATTGTTCATTGTAAAATATGAGGCTTTCTTTTTGGACACTATGTCGCATCAGAGAATCTCAGAAGTCAGTTATCTTCCCTTGGGTCCAGACTAGCACATACCTTTAGCATATGCATGGGTCCTTCACCCACCAGCTGCTGTGGCCCAGGGCTTGGGCTCAGAGAGCAAAGCCAGCAGAAGGAGTGTGTGCAAGAATGGACCAGGTCAGACCAGTAACAGACACCTGTAGCACACAGACCTTGAAGACCTATTGACCTCTTTCTGTTGAGTCCCCTTTTAGGGCTTTAAATCTCACAGGCAGATAAAAAAATCCTTCCTCATTTAAAGAAATAGAAGAGGAGGGGCATCTGAGTGGCTCAGTCGGTTAAGTCTCTGACTTCGGCTCAGGTCATGATCTCAGGGTCCTGGGATGGAGCCCCAAGTCAGGCTCTCTTTTGCTTCTCCCTCTCCCTCTGCTCCTCTCCCCACTCTTGCTCTCCCTCTCTCAAATAAATCAATACAATCTTAAAAAAAAAGAAATAGATGAGTAGAAATTATAAACACAGCCATAAAAGTCAATAATGACTGACACCAAAAACAATACAGACAGATCTCAAAAATTCAATGCTGAGTAAAAGAAGCCCGATGCAATGAGGTACATACTGTACAAGTCCACTAATAAGTCATCTTTGAGCAGACCAGACTCCTCTATTGTGGTAGAAATCAGAACAGCAGATGTTTTCTGGGGTTTCAAGGTCGGGTAAGAAAAATACTGTCAGAAAATTCCTGAGGATGAGGACAATGGTCCATATCCTAAAGGGTGTGTTGGCTTTGGTGATATTGAGGTATGCGCCCTCTATCCCTACACTTTGAAGAGTTTTGATCAGGAAGGGGTGCTGTACTTTGTCAAATGCTTTTTCAGCATCTATTGAGAGTATCATCTGGTTCTTGTTCTTTCTTTTATTGATGTGTTGTATCACATTGACTGAAAAACCCACCGCAAATATCATTCTCAATGGAGAAAAACTGAAAGCTTTTCCGCTAAGGTCAGGAACACGGCAGGGATGTCCATGATCACCACTGCTGTTCAACATCGTACTAGAGGTCCTAGCCTCAGCAATCAGACAACAAAAGGAAATTAAAGGCATCCAAATCGGCAAAGAAGAAGTCAAATTATCACTCTTCGCAGATGATATGATACTATATGTGGAAAACCCAAAAGACTCCACTCCAAAACTGCTAGAACTTATACAGGAATTCAGTAAAGTGTCAGGATATAAAATCAATGCACAGAAATCAGTTGCATTTCTCTACACCAACAGCAAGACAGAAGAAAGAGATATTAAGGAGTCAATCCCATTTACAATTGCATCCAAAACCATAAGATACCTAGGAATAAACCTAACCAAAGAGACACAGAATCTATACTCAGAAAACTATAAAGTACTCATGAAAGAAATTGAGGAAGACACAAAGAAATGGAAAAATGTTCCATGCTCCTGGATTGGAAGAATAAATATTGTGAAAATGTCTATGCTACCTAAAGCAATCTACACATTTAATGCAATTCCTATCAAAGTACCATCCATCTTTTTCAAAGAAATGGAACAAATAATGCTAAAATTTATATGGAACCAGAAAAGACCTCGAATAGCCAAAGGGATATTGAAAAATAAAGCCAACGTTGGTGGCATCACAATTCCAGACTTCAGGCTCTATTACAAAGCTGTCATCATCAAGACAGCATGGTACTGGCACATATCCTAAAGGGTAGGAATCAGACAGATGGAAGAATTTGCCAAAGGTCATCATACTGTACACCTAAAATTCGTAAGCATTCCATAGTAAGAATATTTTTCTTTGATAATTTAAAATGAGATTTAGAAAAGCAATACACGTTAGAATATTTTCCCCATAACTAACTGAATTCTCTCATTTTCACTGGATTTTGAGAATAAGGGGCCCAGTCTATATAGGGAGGGGTGGCCTCTGCAGCCAGAATTTCTGGGTCCAAATTCTGGTTTTATCACTTTCTGGCTTCATGACTTTGGCTGAGTTGCCTGAGCACTCTCAGTATAAGACAGATACATACATACATACTTGTCATCACCATTAATACCTTACAGAATTATTGTAAAGATTAAATAAATGAGATGATGCACATCAAAGCCTTGATCCCAGGACTAAGTACATGGTCATTATCAACTATAAGCATCAATACCAGATTTAAGCATCTTGAGGGGAAGACTATGGTTTCTCAGTGTTTTTGTTGCCACCCCCAGGTGGCAGTTCACCCCCAGGGTCCCTATGTGTCCCCAACTGGTATGTATATGGGAGAGGTGTGAACACAAGATACGGAGTTTCTCAAAACTATATCAACATGTGAAGTGCTTCTGAAATGTCAATATGCCTTAATATTTGAGGGAAGAAGTAAACATCTTAACTATTATAAATGCATAATGTTTTTCTGGAATGGAATAAAATCCCTAGGAATACTGAAGATAAAACTAGAGGGTTCAAAGTAGTTTTAGGCATTCCCCTGGAAGCTTCTGCTGCCCCCAGAAGTGACTTCTCCTGAGTTCAAGCTCACTCTTCACGGACTTCAGGGTAAATTCCATGATTAATTTTGGTAAGTGATATGAATGTTTGCTGAACTCAACTGAAATATATTGTAGCTCATCCAGGGTTCACATTTGGAACCCTGTTCTGTTCATCTTCATTTATTGTCTTGATTGAATTAATCTACTTGGTCTGTTAATTTCTTGAATTTCAAGTGAGACCAGTATTAACAATTCATTCACCCCATGAAGCATGGTAGAGACAACACTACGCACCATATCAGTACATTTTTTAAATTCATTTTAAAAAGAAGTGTCAGTGACAAATAGCAAAGGGAGCCAATTCATCACTGACCAGCTTCTTTCACAGGGTAGCTGTTCAGTAACGTCTGACAATAGACGTGACCCCCAGTCAGTGCTGTGGGAAGGCCACGTTCCATCTGTGAACACTTTTGGGATGATGGAATATCGAAGACCAGCTGACTCTTCTAGTGCTCTCAGAATTCATTCTGGTTTAAGTTGTTTTCAAATACTGCATCCATTGTACATGCAAATTCCCTGCAGCAATCCGCAAAACAACTTCTAAAAATACTTAGGTAAGCCTATATTCAATAAGAGATGATTTTAGGGAACATTTCTCCTAGGCAGTGAGTTTAAGACCTAAGCTCTTTTGGAAATTCTTATTCCGTATGAATAGGAACTACCAAGGTATGAAGTCTAGAGAAATAAAAAACCTTTGGGTTAACTTAGCATACATGCTTCCTGAATCTTGATACAAGAGCTCAGAGTGGGCACCTGCTTAAAGCACCCCAGATTGCTGAGCTCATTCCAAAAAAACCAGGACCACCCAGTCCTTAGATGATCACGCCAGCACCACCTGCCTCACAGTTGTTGCATTTCCAGGTCATAGATCCTTTATTTTACAGTATCTTTTGGACTCCTGGACACCATTCTAATATGTGTATGTGTATGCATGCATGGGTGTGTGTGTTTCCCCACACCAACAAGCAATTCATGGATACCAGTAGGTTGTCTGAGAATTCAACTCAGTTCCGACAGCAGCAGTTGTCTACCCTGAGACAGCAGCAGATTCCACAGGTCAAGGGCTCAGCCCCCAGAAGGTCTTCCTCTGCTTTAGAAACTCATCTCAAGACCACATTGTTACCTGTACTTCTGACTCATCAACTACCTGGAGGTTTCAACAACCCCGTCCAACTCAGTATGCCAACCACAACTTCAAGCTGTTACCTGCATCTCTGGTGGACTGGCTATAAATCAGGGGTTCCTTGGGCTCAATTCAGTTGCTAAAATGGCTCATGATTCACGGATCTCAGGAAATCTGTTTACTCACTAGACCACCAATTTATTGCAAAGCCTATCGAAGGATACACGTCAGCCAGATGAAGATATACAGAGGCCAAGGTCTCAATCAAAGGAGCTTCTGTCCTTAGGCAGTTTGGGCCTCAGCACAGTAGCACATGGAAGCCTTCTGGTTCCACAACCTGGAAGCTCTCCCAGCCCCCTCCTTGTGGGTTTTTATGTAGGCTTCATTACATAGGTACAATTGATTAACTCATTGGTTCCCCCTAGAAACCAGCCCCCATCTTTAGGGCCTCTCCAAAAGTCACTTCATTAATATAAGTCCGGTTTTGGTAGAAAGGGGCTTGTTATGGATAATCAGACACCCATTTCACCTTCATGGCTCTGAAGTGTTTCCAGAAGCTGAGGACAAGAGACCAAACAGAATATTCTCTATTGCTCTTCTGCTCAGGGGGTCCCAAGGGTTTAGGGAGCTGTGAGCCAGGAACCATGGATGAAGACCAAATATATATCAGAAATGAATAGCCAAATAGGTGTATTTCTTAGAAACCACAATATCACAGAGCACAACTGTTGATTTCCACACACACCCCCCTTGCTATTCCTTCCATACCTTTACAAGCATTTATTCTCTCTGCAAGTACTCATTGACCGCCTCCAACTTAGGGAAGGGGATAGACGAAGGCTTGGCATCCAGCAGGTAAAGGCCAGGAAAGATGCTAAACCTCCCACATGCACAAGACAAGCACTAAGCGAGGATCATCCAGTTTACAATGTCAGTAGTGCCAAGGATGAGAAACCCTGGTCTAGGAGGAGACAGCTGGGACCTTACTGAGATTCCAGGATAGGCTAGAAGCCTGCTTTTCTGTCTGCTTCACTAGTGAGTTGATTCTTGAATAGCGGAGTTAAGGGCACCATATAACTTTGACTCCCTTAACACTGAGCTGCTAAAAGCCTCCTGTTGGCCAGAAGGCTTACCAGTACCGTGAAGAGCTGATGAACACATAGTCTGTACATTATATGCGTTATAGACTGTACTCTCACAATTAAGTAAGCCAGAGAAAAGAAAATGCTATTAAGAAAACTATAGGGGAGAGGGATGCCTGCGTGGCGCAGTCAGTTAAGCATCTGCCTTCAGTTTGGGTCATGATCTCATGGTCCTGGGATCGAGCTCTGCATGGGGCTCCCTGCTCAGCTGGGAGCCTGCTTCTCCCTCTGCCTGCCACCCCCCCTGCTTGTGTTCTCTCTCTCTCCCTGAGAAAGAATTGAATAAAATATTTTAAAAAATACATTTAGAGTATTGTATTGTATTTATTGAGAAAAATCCACATGTAAGTGGTTCTACACAGTTCAAATCCATATTGTTCAAGGGTCAACTGTATATTCAGGCTGAAACTGCTTTCATTTTAGTATATGTGCTGCCGAAGCGAGCGCGAAACTGCTCTCATTTTAATGCACCGTCCTGTAGCAAAGTTGGGAGGACTTGGAACTTTTTTCTACTGCTAACTTTTGAAGGCTACCAACAAGTATCTTTAAGAAAAAAATTGGCCTGGGTCGCCTGGGTGGCTCAGTGGTTAAGCCTCTGCCTTCAGCTCAGGTCATGATCTCAGGGTCCTGGGATTGAGACCCGCATCGGGCTCTCTGCTCAGCGGGGAGCCTGCTTCCCCCTCCTCTCTCTGCCTGCCTCTCTGCCTACTTGTGATCTCTGTCTGTCAAATAAATAAATAAAACCTTTTAAAAAAATTGACCTAAGACAATTAGATCAAAATTTTTTAAAGATTTTATTTATTTGTTTGAGAGAGAGAGAGAGAGCGAGCAAGCGAGCGAGCGAGAAAGAGAGAGAGAGAGCATGAGCTGGGGGAACAGCAAAAGGAGGGGGAGAATCAGACTCCCTGCTGAGCAGAACGGGAGGCCGAATCCTAGGACCCTAAGATCAACTTGAGTCTAAGGCAGATGCTTAACTGACTGAGCCCTCCTGGTGCCACTGTCGTAGGTCAACTTGTATGCCCTCCTACAAATCTTTATTCTCCCAGACTATACCATGGTCTGTTTTCCATTATCATTTCTTCAAATGTCTAAAAGCAGAAAAGGAAGAATGTTGGGAGTCGAGGTGGCATTGTGTTACATTAGCTACTAAATTTGGGCAATCTCCCTAGGATTCTATTTTAAATGTTTGAATATTACATTTTCTTATTTTATAGAGCCCTAAAGTACACATAAAAATAATTCCAAATGCTGTATTTAACTTTAATCTGATTATTTGAAAAGTCGTATACCAATTGCTTAAATTAAACAGATATTTTATCAACTAGGTTTCCTGCTAATTATGCTATTGCTCTTACTAAAAATTACTGACTGTAGCGTCTGTTGCGACTTCTATAAAACAATGATAAGGTTTGTTCGCATGTTTTTATTCCTAGAATGAACCAAAAAGAACACATGAATGTGTCCTGTCAAATTAGTATTTTACCTTTAAAAGGCAAATTTATGGATTCTGTAAACCTGAATGTAAGCATATCAAGTCTTTTAAACTCAATGACTGACTTATGATCTGTGTAAAAACCAGCCACCAAAGCCACAGAGCTTATTTAATAATTTACAAGTCTGTTTCTTTATAGCGGCTGATTTGGGAACATGTCTTTCCTTTTTTATTTTGTGGAGAAGCGTGGCTATTAAGCAAAGGAACCAACATTCATTAAAGTGTGAGAACAGCAGATCTGTTAGTCGCTTGAATGTTAATGCTGGGAGAGCATTATGAATAATCTAATTGAGTTCTTTCATTGTTTAGGCAGGAAAATTGAGGCTCTGAGATGGGACAGGTTTGGGACCCAGCAAGAGAGTGAGTGAATCCATGAGAAAGCTATGAATTCTACCCAAAATATGCCACTCTGGTGGATGCGCTGTTTTGACCTGAAGGAAACCAAGTCTCTGCAGACTCAAGAGAAACTTTTGCCCCTGCCTTCACTACCTAGAAGAATGTAAATTGGGAGGTCTTTCTCAGAATAAGAGTTATTACCAGAGGGAGATTTTATCTGAATGACCCATCGGTGTGGCAAAGAAAACAATTACCAAAGACCTCCTCTTCTTATTGCCTGTGAATCATCTTCCTCCCCTTTGAAGCCCTGGACCTTTGTTCAGTTTCTTAACTCAGGAAGGTATTTTTGTCTCCTTCCACTGCTCTGTCTTTGAGCCTCTCATGTATGTGGGACTCCTACATTTAGGACATCACATTTGATTTTCTCTTGCTAATGTGTCTCATGTGATTTAATTCTTAGGCCACCTAGAAGAACATTTGAAGGAGGAAAAAAAATTTTTTTTTTCCTCAACAGCTACAAAGAGCTGAGGTAGGCAGATTTCTAAGATGGCTCCCAATGAGTCGTGCTCTTGTCTCATCCTCTCCCCTGTGAACATGACATGATATCGTGTCCGTGATTAAGTTATACTATATGGCAACAGTGTAAAGATTTTGTAGATACAATTTAAAACTCTAACCAGGGGGTGCCTGGGTGGTTCCGTCAGTTAAGCCTCTGCTTTTGGCTCAGGTCATGATCCCAGGGTCCTGGGACTGAGGCTCTGCATCAGGCTTCCTGCTTAGGAGGGAGCCTGCTTCTCCCACTGCTACCTGCTTGTTCTCTCTCTTGCTATCTCTGTCACTATCTCTGCCTATCTTGCTCAAATAGATAAATAAAATCATTTAAAAAAATAAATAAAACTCAGTCAGTTGACTTAATGAAAAGGGAAATTATCTGGGGGGGGGGGGGCTTGACCTAATAAGGCCATCTCTTTCAGAAAGTATCTAGACTCAAAGCACTAGATTCTCTTGTTGGACTTGAAGAAGAAAACTAGCATTTTTGTGAAGAAGGCATGTGGCAGGAACAGGGGGCAACCTCCAGCAGCTCTGGGCTTCGGTATTACAATTATAAGGAACTAAACTCATCCAGTGGCCAGTGCACTCAGGAGGAGGACCTCAAGGCTCAGCTAAGAATGCGGCCGCAGTCAACACCTTCCTCGATTGCAGTCTGGTGAGACACTGAGCAGAGGGTCAAGCTAAGGTGTACCCAGATGCCTGACGCATGAAAACTATAAGAATTTTTTTTTTTTAAATGAGGGTTCTTTTAAGCCACTGGGTTTGTGGTGAGTTACATATCACCAAAAAAACAAAACAAAACAAACCTTAATAGGATGTCCTTGTTCTCTGACTTTTCCACACTTAGAACTGCCTCCCTTCTCTCTGTGGGCCAGATCACTCCTACATTCTTTGATTGGGATGAGATGAATATTTCAGAAACAAATCAAAGAGATAAGCCAAAGGGTTTTGTGCACGCTTCACTCCTCCTTCTACGACACCCTGTTTCCAGTTCTCAACTGAGGATTGAGGTAGAAATCCTCAGTAGTCCTAAGGCCTACTGCGGACGGCTCTTCCGGGCTCCAGAGCACCAATAAGGATAATAAGCACAATGGATTAAAACAAACAAATATGTTTAAATCCATGAATTTTTATGGATGCTAAAGACAAAACAAACAAAAACAAAAACAAAAACAAATTGTTCATCTTCACAGGAATTTGGAGGACCGACGTGTTATTGTAAGAAGATGAAGTGTGAGAATGGAGGAAGCTCTTGTCCTGCCTCTCCTGGGGGACTGGACCATGGGAAAACCAAATCACTGACAAGGAAATTCCCATTTGTGAACCATCCTACCTATTGAATGAAGAAAAAAAATGGTAGAATTCACACATCACTATTTTTTAAACTCCAGTAAACTCATGACGTAGACAATGATCACCCATGGCTGTGAAAAGGGGGTAAAAATAGACAATTATATGCCTTCTGAAGGTCAGACCACCACCTATGAAGTCTTCTTACCAGAAATTGAATATGCAAAGGAACAGGATCCAGAGATCTAACTACCAATTTTCAGAAAATATGGGGGCAGAGGGACTGGCTAAAGCCACCATGGAGATACACTGTTCAACACTCAGATGGTGGGGGACATGATGTCATAAATAACATGAATTCCTTAACAACAAATTGCAAGGAATAGAAATAGAGATGGTAGAAGGATGCATACATTAAAAGAGACCTAAGAGAAATAGCAATAATTGCAATGTATAAATCTTAGCTGGACCTTGAAGAAACTGTACACACACACACATACATACCTACACCCACGCACGTATACACTCGCACACATACACTCACACATACACATATACCTACCCATGCACACATACATACTCGCACACATGTACACACACAGACACACACATATACATACCTACACAACCCACATGATACACCCGGGAAACTTTGAACGCCGGATGGATATTTGATAATATTAAGAAATATGAGTTATTGGGGTTTTTTAGGTATCCATGTTTATTTTTGAAGACAGAGTCCTTGACTTTTAGAGATCTGCTGAGTAAGATAATGATAGGATGTCTTGGGTTTTACTTCAAAATAAATGTGATGAGAAACAAGGGAACGTGGTTTGGGTTATGAGGAAACATGATTAAATGTGAGTCAAAAAATGTTAGTTGATGGGCACACAAGGCTTCATTATATTTTTCTATTTTTTATGTGTTTAAAATTGCCCCTAAAAGAAAGGCTTTTTAAAGCAAATTATGTCATTCTGTACTTAAAATGTCTCACTGACTTTTCATCGGCAACCAAAATGCTGCTATGACCTAAAAGGTTTTGAAGAATCTAGTCCTTGCTTACCAGCTCTCCCTGGGCAGAGTCCATGTTCCTTCTAAGATTCCTCTGTAAGGCCATTCATTCCTCGAGCATCTCAGGGTCCTTAGACGTGCTTCCTTTGTCTAGAAATGGTCCTTTCTACCGTATTTTTCCAATTGAGTCAAGCAACTCTTTCAAGCAATCTTGGAGCACCATGTGCATCTCCAAAAGGCATTTATAAAGGTACTAATTGCATTCATATTTGGTTGAGGATTTTATTGATGTATAACCCTCAGTATGAAACTGCGGTGGTTTTATTTCAGAATCTTTCTCATAAGAAGGTGTTTAAAAGAGTGAAGTGTCAAAAGAATGGAATCAATAAAATTACTCAATGGCATGCAAGCAATTGCTGTTCAGTAATTGATGGGTGATGTTGAAGAGTACATTCAAATAAGAGAAAGAGATCTTTCCGCAACGGATTTGCTGCCAGAACACAGGTGTCGTGAAAACCACCGCTCAACCTAAACCAGAACGGGAAAGGAAAAGACTCATATCAACATTGTCGTCATTGGACACGTAGATTTGGGCAAGTCTACCACTCCTGGTCATGTGATCTACAAATGTGGTGGGATCGACAAAAGAATTATCGAAAAATTCGAGAAGGAGGCTGCTGAGAAGGGAAAAGACTCTTTCAAATATGCCTCGTCTTGGATAAACTGAAAGCTGAACGTGAACATAGTATCACCACTGATATCTCCCTGTGGAAATTCGAGACCAGCAAGTATTATGTGACCATCACTGATGCTCCAGGACACAGAGACTTTATCAATCACATGATTACAGGCACATCCTAGGCTGGCTGTGCCATCCTGATTGTTGCTGTTGGCATTGGTGAATTTGAAGCAGATATATCCAAGAATGGGCGGATCCATGAGCATTCCCTTCTGGCTTACACACTGGGTGTAAAACAACTAATTGTTGGTGTTAACAAAATGGATTCCACTGAGCTACTCTACAGCCAGAAGAGATACGAGGAAATCATTAAGGAAGTCAGCACCTACATTAAGAAAATTGGCTGCAACCCCGACACAGTAGCATCTGTGCCAATTTCTGGTTAGAATGGTGACAATATGCTGGAGCCCAGGGCTAGCATGCCTTGGTTCAAGGGATGGAAAGTCACCCGCAAAGACGGGAATGCCAGGGGAACCACCCTGCTGGAAGCTCTGGATTGCATTCTGCCACCAACTCATCCAACTGACAAGCCCTTTGGTCTGCCTCTCCAGGACGTCTACAAAATTGGTAGTATTGGTACTGTCCCTGTGGGCCGGGTGGAAACTGGTGTTCTTTTTTTTTTTTTTTTTTAAAAGACTTTATTTATTTATCAGAGAGAGAGAGAGGGAGAGAGCAAGCATAGGCAGACAGAATGGCAGGCAGAGGCAGAGGGAGAAGCAGGCTCCCTGCCGAGCAAGGAGCCTGATGTGGGACT
The DNA here is from genome assembly GCF_030435805.1 of Mustela lutreola. Taxonomy (NCBI): domain Eukaryota; kingdom Metazoa; phylum Chordata; class Mammalia; order Carnivora; family Mustelidae; genus Mustela; species Mustela lutreola. Next base: position 6,493,926 of record NC_081298.1, on the reverse strand, counting down.
CGATCCCAGGATGCTGGGATCATGACCTGAGCCAAAAGCAGCTGCTTAACCAACTGAGCCACCCAGATGTCCCGAGAGACTGGTGTTCTTAAACCTGGCATGGTGGTCACCTTCGCTCCAGTCAGTGTTACAACTGAAGTCAAGTCTTTTTAAATGCACCATGAAGCTTTGAGTGAGGCTCTTCCTGGGGACAACGTGGGCTTCAATGTCATGAACGTATCTGTCAAAGATGTTCGTCGTGGCAATGTGGCCGGTGACAGCAAAAACGACACACCAATGGAAGGAGCTGGCTTACGGCTCAGGTGAAATCCAGGCCAAATTAGTGCTGGAGATGCACCTGTGCTGAACTGTCACACAGCTCACATCGCTTGCAAGTTTGCTGAGCTGAAGGAGAAGATAGATTGTCATTCCGGAAAAAAGCTAGAAGATGGTCCCAAGTTCTTGAAATCTGGTGATGCTGCCATTGTTGATATGGTTCCTGGCAAGCCTATGTGTGTTGAGAGCTTCTCTGACTGTCCTGCTCTGGGCGGTTTTGCTGTCCGTGACAAGACAGACGATTGCTGTGGGTGTCATCAAAGCAGTGGACAAGAAGACAGCTGGAGCTGTCAAGGTCACCAAGTCTGCCCAGAAAGTTCAGAAGGCTAAATGAATGTTATCCCCAATACCTGCCACCCCAGTCTGAATCAGTGGTGGGAGAAGGGTCTCAGAACTGTTTGTGTTAGTTGGCCATTTAAGTTTAATAGTAAAAGCCTGGCAAATGATAACGATGCATCATAAAACCTCCAGGAGGAAAGGAGAATGTTTTGTTGACCATTTGCTTTTGTGTGTGTGTGGCAGTTTTAAGTTATTAGTTTTTTAAAATCAGTACTTTTTAATGGAAACAACTTAACCAAAAATCTGTCACAGAATTTTGAGACCTATTAAAACAAAAGTTTAATGAGAAAAAAAAAAAATAAGAGAAAGAGAAGGAGTGGAAGGAGCAAACAATCATGTGTTTTTTCCTTGGGTCTTGAAGGATGGTCATTCTACACTGGAGTCCTCCCACCAACCCCCCCCCCACTTGCTCCAGGACAAGAAAGAAATTAAGTCAGAGGACTCATACTGTCAAAGATTATACAGCAGAGTCTGCGACGGTCAGAGTCCCAAGAGCTTGTGCCAAAATATGGTGTCCCCGTTAGGCTAAAAATGGAATGCAAGTCCACAAAGCACCAAAGGTTAGTCATCAGTGGAGAGCCAGATTTCCTTTATGTTTCTTGTCCTATGCTTGGAAGGGAACTGGAATGGACTGCAGGGTGGGGGCAGCAAGGGGGCAGCAAGGCTATATCAAATCTCTTGTTAGAAAATACTTCCTTGAAGCAGAACTGAAATTTGAACCTCTCCCACCTACTTTATTCATTACCCCTCCTATTCATTACCCCATGTACCTTCTAAATTTAGAAAATTTCCACGTGAATCTACCTTACAGTATTCTGTCGAATGCACAGAAAGAATATGGGTTTCTCTCTGTACATCAGGTGTATTTTGAGACCTTTATTTAATGAACAAAGCTACACAATTGTGCATGAAACCATTCTGGGTTTTTACTTTGAGGGAGTCATACGTTCATACATTCATTTGGAAAATAATCCCTCCATTTTTTTATGAATAAGGTAGAAATGACTCTAAAATTCTGATGTTCAATTTTTACTAGATGCCACAACCTCATAATAAAATACAGATGACCTGGTGTCTTTGTTTTGAGCAGACATAGTCCTCACATGCAAATTTGAATAGAAAAAGAAAAAAAAAGTCTTCCATAGAGGGTAGGTTACTAGGGATGGGGTGATGGATCATGGGAAAACCATATCAATAGAAAGGCATTCTGTTTCTCATTTTTCTAAAAAAAAAAAAAAAAAAAAATAGAAAATAAAAAACAGAGAAACAAGGATCATTAATCTGAAAGAAAAAGTCAAATGTTACCATTCGATGAAGAATGTATTCCTTCCAAGGCCTCATAACATCTTTACTTGCTTATATAACAACATCTATGGCTTTCAGGCTAATTGAACATATCTTATTTTATTTTAAGGGGTATTCTGTTTTAAAGCACTGGAAGCTTATAAAATTAGTCCATCACATTGGTAGTCATTTTGATAACATAGTAATATTTAACCATGACAATATAATACACTCATAGCTGCTAGTGCTAACGAACACTGGCAGTCCTTTCTGAAAAATATATTTATGCACATCAAATGTTTTAAGAGAGTCTCAACTGTTATCTCCTTACTCCACATGTGCAAATCTATTCTTATTAAACTAGGAGGGAGGAAGACAAAGGAACACATATGTGTAAGGATATTCAACCTCCGTCCCAAAGAACACAAGACTGGGTAAATAAATGTTGATCTATCCCTGTGATATCGTGCCACACAGCAGTGAAAGTAATACTGTTTTCAAATAATATTTATTGGCATGGAGAAATAATTCTTAGATAATGCTGAATAAAATAAAAGCAAGGCTCGAAATACAATGTCATCGCAATAGTATAATGTTACAAACATATAGAAAGAACTCTAAGTGTACTCCTATATCTATAGTAAGTTTGCCAAGAAATTAACAATGGTATTATCGGGTGGTGTAGGTATTTTTCTTTTACATTGTTCTTTTATTTTCTCCCCACATTTTTACAATGGGCTTTGATTGCTTTTTATAATCAGAGCCAAAAATAAAAATTATCAAATGAAAACTGGAAAATACAACATGGAATATACAACTCTCTATTAATGAGAAAACTAACTTAATAATAACATTGTAATAATGAGAAAGCTAACTTGAAACAGAGTATCTCATTTTTAACCATTGTAGATAATTGGAATTCTTTTTATATGCATTTGTTTATCTGCCACCTACTTACCAAAGAGATTTCAGGCATTTAATTGGGAATTCACTAGAGCTGGGTTTATTTCTAGGCACTATCCCTTAATTTTAGCTAAACTCTTAAGTGGAAAAAGCTCTCAGGCATATAATTTGCCTACAGTATAATAGTTTTCAGAGTCCCAAGCTAGGACAAAAAAAAAGATGGCCATTTCAATAAAAAAAAAAAAAAAATTTTAAGTAATATAAGAAAATAGTAATGACCTAACACAGAACTTGTTAAATAGTCAAAAACAGTCAATCAGTCTTTATCCATGTATTACCTCGTCCACTCACTCATTCAGGAAGCATGGCTGAGCATCTATTGAGACCCCGAGAACAGGGTCATCCCATTCCTCAGGAATCGTGTATGGGATAAAGAAAATGTATCTGTCCTCTCCTGCTAACGGTTGTTTTAGAGCTAGTAAACATATTAAGTAAAAAGGAGAAGATCAGCAGTGGGCGGTTGAGACACAGCTACTGAGTTCCAAAACAAAAAGTTCTGCATTTAGAAGAAGTTGAATGAGGAACAATAAAACAACAGCAAAAACAAACAAACAAGCAAAAAACCTCTTAATCAAGTGGAACATATTGCCAAATGACCAGAAAACCTTGATTTATAACAGATCAAATTATAAGCTCCCGATTATTAAAATTAATCTTATCAGAAATAATGCCTAGCCAGTGGCCAAAAGTCACACTGACAACTGCCTAAAGGCGATGAGCGATATTAAAACTCGTGCCTGGTCTAGGTAATTGGCCTAGTTAATAGAGCCAGTGGTGCACAGGCAACCCACACACACGCACGCGCGCACAAACGAGTGAGTCACAACTGTTGTGGAAAACTTCTGACTGCACATAAGCCATGATCAGACCCTTTGACTTGACGTGTTTCTAGGCCAGCCACAATTGCTGTAAAAGTGATCCACTCACCATCAAATGAGTAAAAGCAGGTGCTGGGCAAATCCTGTAGAAGACACCCTCAGTACTAGGAAGGAAGGGGGGAGGGAGAGAGACTCCGGAGGAGTAAGCAAAGGAAAACCAAACACTAACTCCCCCAATCACTTGTTGGCTGCATTTCTGGATGTTTCTAATATCTAATACTAAATATGCTCTCTCATTTTTTTAAAAGATTTTATTTATTTATTTGACAGAGGTAGAGAGAGAGAGAGCACAAGCAGGTAGAGCCACAGGCAGAGGGAGAGGGAGAAGCAGACTCCCCACTGAGCAGGGAGCCGGACTGGGGGAGGGCAGGGTGCGCGGAGAGGATGCCTCAATCCCAGGACCCTGAGATCATGACCTGAGCCTGAGCTGAAGGACGCAGATAATTCACCGACTGAGCCACCCAGGTGCCCCAACTCTCTCCTGCGTTACCTTGACTTTGCTGACCCCCTAAAGATGTGCTGGTTCTGACTCTGGGAAGCACTGAGTCGGGGCCCCTATGTGTGCCAAAGCACAGCAGCTGCCCTGAAGTTGTTGCAAAAACACATTTTCAGACTCCGTCTCAGAGCTAGTCAATCAGAAAAATCTAAGGGAAGGTCCCCAAATCTCTTCACAAACCCTCAAGGGGATCTTGATGCCAGGGAATCTTTGAGAACCGCTGGCTTCTATCACAGATTGCGGGAACCCCCGCCAGACTAAGAGGTGTCATGGGGCCCCACTCCCTGTAGGCTGTAATCCGGCTGTGGCTGAGGGAAGGCGAGGGGGAGGGGACCTGCGGGAGGGGCCGGCTGTGGCTTACCCCTCACTTGCCCCGTGTTTAGTGATGTACCAGCCATTCAGTCCCTGAGTGTAGCGTCTGAGTAGTTTTCACCTGGGCCGAGAGGATAGGTGTGCTGATGTTCCCTGCACCAACGTGTCCATCACTGGTGGAGACAAAAGTTAAATATGAGGATAACAAGGCAGGTGGATCTTAAATCCCTAGGGAGGGGGAAGGAAAGGGTTGTTCAGGAAAGATAACCATTTTGATCTACCCGGGGCCTGAGGCACCAGCCGCCCGTATTAGAGAGATGAGCGTGCGATCCCTAGCCCTAAGATCCCCAGCCCAGCCGTACACATCCAGGCTCAAAAGCACTCGTTTTGCAAGGATACAAGTAACACAAAGATTCCAGTTAAACACATCTGAATGGGAGGGAAATACTGGGGTGAAGTGACGAATGTATAAATGAATGAGTGAATGAATTACTAACACAAGAAGAGCCTTATAAAGACCAATGCTAGTACCATGCTATCAAGTGCGGACCATGACTAATGCAAAGCTTTTCAACATTGTAAAAATGAGGGCGAGAGAGGAAGTGGGAGAGAGAGACAGCACACTTTCCGCAGGGCGCATGGCTGCCCCACGAGAGAGCTGGAAACAGCATAGTTTTCTGCACCGGAATTTGAACTCATTAACAACTAAGATTTATTGTATTTCACAGGCATTATGTAATTTACTCTTCATGGCAACAGAAAAGGATAAAAGGTGTATTGGGTTAAAATATCATAGTACAGAATAACAATTTTAAAAGGATATTTCCATGGTACAGGCAAGAAAACTGAGGCTCAAGGGTATGGTGGATGTTTACGGGGCTTGGGGGCTCTCTTTCTAGATGGCGAGATTCCCCATCACTTAGGTCGTGGTGAGAGGCAGCAGCCCAGCTCCCAGTTGGCATAAGTATCCCTATGCCAGCTCCTTGGTAGGAAGCATGAGGCCCAGATTTGGCGAGTCAGATGCTCCTGCCGGTAATGTTATCTCACGTGAAAACACTCAGAGAAGCGGTGACAGGGAAAGAAGATTTTCAGAGGCTACAGTGGATTTAAGAATCTAGCAGGGAAAATGGCAGCCAGGGTCCAAAGCCAGACCGTCAAAGGCAGGGTCCTGACCTGACTGTTGTCGGCATGACCTCTGCTCTGTCCGTGGCTCTAAGCTTTTCTGGACTTCTGCCTTTTTCTTAGTTTTGCTCACCAGCCTTCACACTGATACTGGAAACAACCCAAAGACTTATGATAAAATCTATTTTTATTTAAGTTAAAAAAATTTTTTTTGAATCCACTAACCCATTTCCTTAATCAAGAGCCAAGGTGCCTTCTTTTCAAGGCTGAAGGATTTGGATCCCGTAAGCTTCTCCATTTAGATACTCCTTCCCGTGTCGCAACGATATTTATTGTCTAGTAAGCATGCTCCAGGTGACGAAGGTGCACGGGCCAGACTGGCGCTCACAGTCTGATGGGGACTCCATGACTCAGCCCAGGAACATGGCTTTGTCACCCCCTACATTAACTATGTTACCACAAGGGCAAAAGGCAATACAACATCCAAAGAATATTTCCTACTGATGCAGGGGTTCATTCTTTTCTTCTCCGCGGCCTGGCATCATGACTGGGGACATGAGAAGTAATATCTAGACCTAAGAATATCTGTAGCAAGATTTAGAAGCAGGAAACAACCAGTTGATGGAGAACAGCTCGTCATGCCCGTGGCTGTTCTCTGTGCGGCAGGAATACAGAGACCCGGTGAGACCGGGCACTTCATTAAAATGCATACCGAACGTAGTCTGGCCGCTGGGGTAGAAATTGATAACCATTGTGAAAATAATCTCTACTTCTAGATGGCCCTTTACTACTGAAAAAACACTTTTCCTCCCCTGTTTTGTCTGAACTTCACCACAGGCAAAACAGGGCTCATCATGCCTATTTTGTATGCTCCGAATGTGTTTAAATGCAATCATTATTGAATTTTGTTTTTTGCATATTCTAAATGAGTGCACAACCATTTTTCCCCCAGCCTTAAGCTAAGGCTTCCTATTGCAGCCTGTATTTAATAACAAAGCAAATAAACAAACAAACAAACACATTTTTTCCTCATCTTTCTTTACTTTTTGTTTCTGCCTCTGTGTCTCTATCTCTATCTCCATCTCTGTCTCTCTCTGTTGCTACACGCAAGTCTGTCATAATTTCTTATCGCAAGTAGTTGCTTTTATTTTTCCCCTCTAACTAAATGGCATGAAACTACCAATGTTTTTTCAAGACAGTGGAACTGTAGAAATGAACTCTCTTCATTTACTCGCCCACTTGAGAGTTCCCATTAAACGGGGATAGGAGCTTTGTAGCAGGTGTGGTTGTTAAGAGATTAATGGTTCTGATTAACATATCACAAAGACATTTAATTTGGAAGACCCAAAGCCGAGTGCTCCGAACTTCCGGTTGGAACTGAGGTTGTCAGGGGACAGGAGAAAGATAGTTGGCAATTTTTGTTTTTGTTTCCAGCTTCATCTCTTTGGGAGGTGGTCTGCCATGCAAGCGAGTGGCTCGAGGGAAATGCGCTGCAGAATTCCACCCTGAGACAGAGACTCTGCATTGATTCCCTTCTCTCCTGCTAACTCTCTGTGTGACCTGGTAGAAACCATTTAATTTATGCAAGCCTTTCCACCTTTGACTCAGCGGCTCAGCTGCCCCAGACCTCAGCTACCTCATTTAAGCACCAAAGATAGAAGTAGCAGTTAGTCACCAAGAATTTTCCAGGGGATAAAATGAGAGAGCTGATTAAAGCACTTAGCACATAGTCAGCCTTTTTTAATGATTTTCTTCTTGGTTATTTTCTTGTTTAAACCATTTTTCCTAGATATTTAAGTTTTACAACATTTTTAAAACTAAGTAACACTTAGAAATCAATGTGTTATACTTAAGGTGGTTGTGTTTTATTTCTTTCTCTTATGAAATAACTCCTTAAACTGAAGGTGCATTTTACAATTAATGATCCATCAGAATCAAGAAAATTTGGCAATATTTTATAATAAGGAGTTAGGAGTTAAAATATCTCTGGAGGTTTTTTGGTTTTTTTCCCCAGTGATAACATTATCAACTGTGTTGGCTCATTCTATTATATCATTTTTTTAAAGATCATATTTATTTATTTGACAGGGAGAGAGAGAGAGAGAGCACACATAATCAAAGGGAGCAGCAGCAGAGGCAGAGGGAGAAGCAGGTTCCTTGCTGAGCAGGGAGACTGATGTGGGGGCTCGAGCCCAGGATCCTGGGATCATGACCTGAGACAAAGGCAGACATTTAACAGTCTAAGCCACCCAGGCGCCCCCTGTTATATCTTTTGAGAGGACTATACCCCAACAGTGACTTCTACACTAATAATTGGTGATCAGATTTGTGAATTATTTAATTATTATCTTGCCCAAATGATTTGATCTTCCCTCCAGGGACTCTAAATCTACCTAACAAAATTACCTTATAAAACCAACTACAAAAAAAAATTAAGAACAACTGTATATTATGCAAGTTTCAAATTATATGTGTCTACAAGTTACATTCTCAAAAACCAAAACACATGGGGCACCTGGGTGGCTCAGTGGGTTAAAGCCTCTGCCTTCGGCTCAGGTCAAGATCTCAGGGTTCTGGGATCGAGCCCCGCATCGGGCTCTGTGCTCAGCAGGGAGCCTGCTTCCTCCTCTCTCTCTGCCTGCCTCTCTGCCTACTTGTGATCTCTATCTGTCAAATAAAAAAAAAATCTTAAAAAAAACCAAAAACACAAAGATCCATGGCAAATTAGTCTATGAATATTAAAAGATAAATGTAACATTGTATAGGGAAGGAAAATTTTTCCTCTACCCTTCTAGATTCTTTTGGCTGCTCTAGTCCTTAAATTGACAGGAGACAGATTAACCAGAGGGAAGCAAACTTCAATCCATATGTACCATAGCTCCATAAAAAAAATATGAGACCCAAGCACAAGTTGGACAGGTGAGGCCATCCTGAGCCAAGGAATGGGATAGGGTCCTGGAGTTTCAAGGGAGAGGAGGGTGACTCACAGGTAATGAGAGCAGATATTTGGTAATTAGATGTTTGCCCTGCCATACAGATAGGTCTTTCAGATAGAAAGATATCTCTGGTAATAGCTCTGTTATCTGCAAACAGCACTGAAGAAATTACTCTACTCTAGATAAGTAAAATTTGCTTTATGAAAATGCTCCATGAATATTGACAGAAATGCTATCTAGACTCAATGGTAATCCATCTTTCGCTCTTTTTGCTAAATCCCTGTGGGATCGTGTATCTTGCAACATTTTAATATGAGGGTTCTTTTTTCAAAAGAAAATAGAAAGACTCATATTTGAGACCAAGCTTTCTGTTTTACAGATGAAAATCAGGAATACATTTCAATAGCACTTTGTTATATAAATACTTCAAATCGCAAGGACCAGAGGGAATATCAAGACCATTCTAGATATGGATTTTATTATATTCTATTGGGTTGATTTATAGAGTGGAAAGACCCACAAACAGTTAGGTCTTTTTAATGAGCTTATAAATTTTCCTTACAAACACATTCTATTTAATACCTGCAGATATTTCCACCTCCAGAGGACAATCTCCACTCCTCCCCCTTGAGAGTAGGCTAGACTTAGTCACTTGCTTCCAAAGAATAGAGTCTGGAAAGGTAAAAATAGCAATGCATGGTTGAGAAACATGGCAGATATCGCCTTTACCAAGTGATGAAGGTCAACATCACCAGAGATGTCTTGTGAATGTCATGTGTATCCTCCTATGATGTGATAAGGAAGGCACTTCATATTTGTGCTTTTCTTCCTCAAATTCATGACCTCAGTCAAATCATTAACTGCCCCCTCCCCCCCCACACACACACATCAGACAGACCTAGACTGGAAGATGGGAGGACATTCTGTCGGATAGAAGGATACTTCTCAAGACGCTCATGGTCACAAAAGTAAAGAAAGACTAAGGATTTATCATAGACCAAAGTGGACAGAGGAGGCATAACAGCTAAATGCAGTGTGGTACTCAGGACTGAATTCTGGAATAGAGAGAGGACATTAATGAGAAAACATGGCAAAATCCAGATGAAGCCTGGATTTTACGGTACTATTGAAAATGGGTTTGCAGTAAGACCTTGTGCTTTTTCTAGTAACTAAAACCACCTAACTTTTGGACAATATGAGGCATGAGTTACATTTCACCGCCAGTAAGTTCTACCCTGCACATTTTATTTTCACACCAAGCCCACGATAAAAATATCTTAATACCATTGCAGTCATCACAGAGATTGGAGCACAGAAACATGAGGTTGCGATCTCCTTTGTCGGAACATGGACTACACCCCCAGAGATGGTCCTAAAAGAGAAATTCATTTGCCTTTTTGCTCAATAATTTTGGAACATGAAAATAAAGAGCTGCAAACCAAAATGGGGGAAAAAAAAAAAAAAAACTCGTGTAGATTCAGGCGGAAAGCAGTGTGCGGGGAAATGGTGACTACATCATAAAGATTAGGTCCAGGTCTCCATGAAGGAGAACAGCATCGAAGTATGGTTAGAGAGATGGGAAGCAGTGAGGGGAGGAACTAACATTTACACCACGTGCAACATACCAGACACTCCATCCAGGATTTTCTTTGAAGTGTCTAAACCAGTGCCTCCCAAACCCAAAACTGATGTTGCACATTTCACTAATCCACTTAATCCATTAAATCCACTAATCCATTTAAAAACTTCCTAAGATGTTACCTAGTAAATCTGTGATTCAAACTTTGATTACACCCCAAAAATGCACACCCGTTTACTAAAATAGTATTTCCAAAATGCCAATCATTTATAGTATCAAAATACCCAAGTGGCACTTCACTACCATCTCCTTAACATTCATCTGAACCACGTACTTTCTCATTCAAATATGAACTAAAATGAATCCAGTGGGGAATGGGAGCCGGAGTGGAGGGGGAGTTGTATCAACAATGCATATGCTACCCAAACAAAAAGGGACTGACTTTCTGAATGAAAATTCAGAAATAGAGAGCCCTTCACAATGCTAGGAGAGGGTATTTCTGTAATAGCTGTGCCCAGAAGGGGAGCGTCAGAGTGAGGACAGAGTGTGAGGGGAAGAAGACCCTGGTGGACCCAGAAACTTGTGACATGTGCCTGGAGATGAACTGAAGGCAAAGAAAAACTGCCTTTTGATGGTTTATTTCTCCTTGTTTTTGAAGATCGGCTCTGTTGACAAAGTGAGAATTATGTAGTTGCAAGCACTCTGAGGTCCATTACAATCTATCACGTCCTAACCGGCATCAAAAGGAAGAATCACAAATTCCCCCTCACAATCAACTCCCGCTTTTAACTTCATTGGGAAGATTACTTCTAGCATATTTACTCCAGTTTTCAGCTGTATCAGCATTTGTTAAATCACTCAACAGAGTGACCCGGATTCCCCACCGTTCTCCGGTCACTGGATGCTCAGGACATGCCGTACAAAAATCACGTATCCTGGGGCCAGCACGGTTATTGGGCATATTTTTCTGCAGAGACAGGGATCATGTGGCTGTGTCCTAGGGCTTCCTAAAGCCATTCTCTCTTTTTGGAGCACCTTGCCTTTTACCCTCAGCCTGGCCTTCACCCAGCGAGCCCGCACGCATCCCTCCTTCATCTCAGCTCAGATGTCACTCCCTTCCAAGAGCCATCCTAGACCTCATGAATCTGGTGAGGTGCCCTCCCTCTCTGCCTCTCTCCTGCACCTGAATGGTTCTTACAGCAGAACGGAGTTACTGTTCCCATTGGGGTGCCCAACATGCCACTTGCCTAGAGTTCCTCCAGGACAGAGACCACGCTTTGTTCCCTGTTATTCCAACAGTTCGCACAGAGTACTAGAGTACTAGAGTACAGAGATTTACTAGAGTAAATGCCAGTCACATGGTAAAGAATTGCTGTATAGAGAATAATAAGCGAGTAATTTGAACTTCCCAGCTGTGTCAAGAGCATCAACACTATATAAGAATTAGGGGAAGCTCCAAGGTCCACCCATGCAAGGTAAAGGAGGCGACCCACCCTAAACATCGATCCCACCACTTCAGCTGAACCCACATAGAACTGGCATATCCTCACTCATGTAATCAAAATGCCCTCATTGGTGAATATATTTTGAATCAGAAGCAATGCCTGAGCTGGAACAATGTCTTAAGCCACTGGCCTTAGAATTAAAATGCGTTCAATTACTGACAGTGTGTTTCATCCTCTGCTCAGTGTTGTGGCAGGTGTGGACAAATGGGGGTTGGTCGTCTGGTTGGGTAGATGTGACCAGTCAGACAGACAGAACAGTGAGGGATTTCAGGTGGTGTATATAGCTTAGTGGTAACTTGCCCGATACACAGAAGTCTTCATATGCACAATAGAATTTTGCAGTTCCCACTCTCCATCATGGTTACTGACGGTCAATGGCCCTTTGAAAGGACTGGTATGTGGACGTGAACCACTTGAGCTAGTGGCGGGGGGGGGCTTGAATCTGGTCTCTGCATCTTAGCACAGCTTCGTCATTCTCTGTTTGTCTTCCTACAAGTAGTAGCTCTGGTAAGTGGATAAAACATCCCAGATTTAGGGAAGTTCAGAGCCAATATCCAAAACATACTAACAAAATGTACAATGTACAGAGCTTATTTAAATGTACAATGTAAAGGCAGGATGAACCTTAATAGTTTTGTAAGTGATTTTAGTCTTTTATTTGAGTTATGTTTGCAAATGTCACTAAGATTTCTCAGTTTTGCTTTACTTTGCTTTGTGGGAACAATTATACGCTGTAGACTAAAGTTAGCAAACTCAATCTGGCTCTCTGCCTGTTTTTTTTTTTTTTTTTTTTTAGATAAAGTTTTATTGAAACACATTCATACTCATTCTTTCTTATCACCTGTAGCTGCTTTCATGCTCCAATGGCAGAGTGGAGAAGTTGCCACAGATGCAATACAATCCACAAAGCTGAAAATATTTACTAACATTTACCATCACAGAAAAGATCTGACAATCTGTCACAGAGAAGTTCTCAATGTCAGAAGTTCACAAAATTTCATACTGGATCCCTTCTGAATCCCGAGAGTCTATTGTCAACTGGGAGGTTCACAGAAGGAAGGGGTTCACAAAGAGAGGAATGGAAGGTAGACAAGGAATGATTCACAGGAAAAGAACCACAGCTAAAATTCCCTCTAAAATTTGGATGACTCAAAAGAGAAGACCTGGGCACCTGAGTGGCTCAGTTGGTTAAGCATCTGCCTTTGGCTTAGGTTATGATCCTAGGGTCCTGGGATCAAGTCCCATGTTGGGCTCCTGCTCTGCAGGGAGTCTGCTTTTCCCTCAGCCCTCTCCCCAATCATTCTCTCAATCTCTCTCTCTCTCAAATAAGTAAATAATTTTTTTTAAAAGATGATTTTTTATATTTGCTTGCCTTCAGAAAAGAACAAATTAGTTGCAGGTGTGAGAGAATAAATAGGTCAATGTTGAGGCAGGGAAATAACCTCATATTCCTTTGCTTTCTGCGGCTTTTCTGCTTCAGTCCCAGAATCATGAACTAAAGTATTTGAGCACACAGCCTGGATATATCAAACAAAATCTATTTTTGCATGTACAACTTCCACCTTTTGTGCATTGATGGGAAGTTGGCAATTACTTATGGAATAAAAAATAAAACAAAAATCATCTTTTATTTGAATACCATCAGTTGAGAGAAGTCTGAGAGTGGGAGTCTGTGCAGACTTGGCGGGGGCAGGGGGAAATGGGCATGTGGAGGACAGAGAAGGGAACAGAATTGAAAATTTTAAATAATAGGGTAAACACCCTCTAACTCAGTCCAGAAGAGATGTTTTCATATCCCCAAATAAAAGACATCTACAAAAGAAAGTGACCAGCACAATTACAGAAACCTTGCTGAGAAAAATCTTATAGAAACCATTTTCAAATGTTTTAGAATTTTGTTGCAGAGTTCATTTGCACTGGAGAAAACTTGTATCTCCAACTTTTACATGGGAGTTGCACAGTTGAACATAAGACACAATTAGCTAGAACAGTAAAAATTCATTTATAAAATCTATGTAATGGGGGTGCCTGGGTGGCTCAGTGGGTTAAGCCTCTGCCTTCGGCTCGGGTCATGATCCCAGGGTCCTGGGATCTAGCCCCACCTCAGGCTCCCTGCTCAGCGGGAAGCCTGCTTCCCCCTCTCTCTCTGCCTGCTCTCTACCTACTTGTGATCTCACTTTCTCTATCAAATAAATACATAAAAATAAAATATTTTTTAAAAACCTATGTAATTTGGGGTGCCTGAGTGGTACAGTCATTTACGCATCCAACTCTTGGTTTTGGCTCTGGTCGTGATCTTAGGGTCCTGGGATGAACCTCATGTCAGGAAGCCTGCTGCAAGCTTCTTTCTTCCTCTGCCCCTCCCCCTGCTTGCTCGTGCATGTGTGTACACACACACTCTCTCTCTCTAAGATATAGAAATAAATATTTAAAATCTATGGAATAGAATCAGGAAACTAGTATAAATGCTGGAATGTGAACCATGTCCATAGAAAGATCAAGAATTCCCTGCAGCTAATATTTCAGTTCTGGTTCAAGGAAAGCTAACCAGTGTGGCTAGATGGACTAGATGGGGTGGATGTAGACAAGTCAGATCAGAGAAAGATCCAGAAGCAGCTAGAAGAAAGAAATGAATCGGCAGCACTAGCAAGATTAGGATGATACCTCAACCCAATGGTTCTCAAAGCTGGCTGCACACTGGAGTCACCTGGGGTCTTTCAAAAATTACTAAGGCCCATATCCCATGTCCAGAGATTTAGATTTAATTGGTGTGAGTGGAGATTGCATTGGTATTTGTAGAAGCTTCCCAAATGATTCCAGTGCACAGTCAGATTGGGGAACCACGTCATTTGATGTGGGAGATGGTAATTAACAAGAATCTTCTGAGATAGTCCACGCAAATTTGTCATTTACATAGCCCCTGAGAGACTTTTGCTGTGTTATCACTTGTACTGTTACTGCTTATAATATTTTTCTTTAGATCAACTCATTTTCTAAACTTTAGACCTACTTTAGCCTCATTCTAAACAATAGCATCTGGAAAATCACAGGTTTGGTGTGCTGGTGATATTTTTTTCTAATTCGTATTAAAATATGCAGCGTTAACATGAGTGTGATACCTGTACACAAGATGGTTGTAGGTTATTAAAACAATTTAGAAAAACTAAGCCGTGTATTACCTAAACTCATCTTGTTTATAGATAACTACAGAATTCACAGCATTAAAGCACCTCTTCACTGGCCCCAAATACCCACCATATATTCACTATATATGGTAATTTATACTTTGCTTATTCATTATCTTGAATCGTATAATCTGTGATACTACTGCTTGCGGAGTTAAGTTTCTTAACAAATGATTAAATCCCACAACTATGAGTCAGTGCTTGCTCAAGATGCTTTGTTATATGCTGCTAAATGTCTTCACCTTCATGCTCACAAGATTATATTGTACTAGATTCTATAAATAAAATAAGATGTTGTAGTGATATTCCAGAATCTAGAAGCTTCAAGAAGGTCTTGAGGTTTTGTTCTTCAGAAAAACAAAGGTGTGGTGATGTTACTAACTCGTTTCTGAGAGAAAATGATACATAGTGGCTATCAATTTAACAAACACACCTAGGAAACAATGTTACCTGGCACAAATAAGTTTGTTTAATTACGAATGATTTCCATCAGTTTTTTATTGGCTGGGGACTTTTCTGAAGCTTGAATATGTAAATACAATTTGTGCATTTCAAGAAAAGAGACAGTATACAGAATTTTTCAAGTTTGGTTGAGTGGAAACCCTTCCTTCTTGGACCAGCAGATAAGGATGTCCGGGAGTCTGTGTTCTCTGGAACATAGTCTTAAAACAGTGGTCTACTGTACAAAACTGTAAGCTATCCCTATGTTTATTCCAGCTAATGCAGTCTATATATACATAGCATTTGCTATCATGTATTACATGGGTTTATTCTGTTTTTTTTTTTTTTTTTTTCTCATGGAACAGAATCCTCTTTTACAAGTTGTAGTTTTTACATTCCCTGTCTTCAATGGAAATTAAGTGCCTAGAAGAATCCTAAGGGAATTATTTGTCTATATGACACACTGGAAATCAAATAATGCTCAGAACCAAGCCTGATACAGGAGCCAAACAGTTCCACGAAGAGTTTTTAAGCCTCACTTTTACATATCCATGGGATTAGCTTCCTATCTGAGGAGTACGGAGAGTAAAAAAATTACCCTAAAGCAATTAATTGGAGCAACAGAAAAGGAAAGAGATAAAAAGAAAATAATTGTGCGAATTCCCTAGAATCATTATTCAAAGTTGTGCAGACTTTTGTCCTGCCTTCCTTCACTAAGTACCATGTCCATTTGCCAATATCCTTAAAAATTATTTAAAAACATTAATTTTGCTGGTTTCATGCCATCACATTATTATAGATGTACCAAAATATATTTTAAACAGTTCTCCTATTGTTTAACACATAGGTTTCCCTCCCAATCACCACAATAAACAATATTCAGTGGGCATTTATTTGTATAACTTTTTAATTAATTCACATATATGTATGTATCTCCTACATATCAAACATGGCATTAGAGGAGCACCTGGGTTACTCAGTGGGTTAAGCCTCTGCTTTCAGCTCCGGTCATGATCTCAGGCTCCTGGGATAGAGCCTCACATCGGGCTCTCTCCTCAGCAGGGAGCCTGCTTCCCCCTGTTTCTCTGCCTACTTGTGATCTCTCTCTCTGTCAAATAAATAAATCAAAAAAAAAAAATCTTAAAAAAAACAACAACAACACATGGCATTAGACTCAGAAATCAGTGGTAATTTAAAAAACAAAAAAACAAACAAAAATCTATTCATCCCCTGCCCTTGAGAATCTACACAAATACATTTAAAAATTTCCACCTTGGGGCACCTGGGTGGTTCAGTCAGTTAAGGGCTGGCCTATTGATTTCAGCTCACGTCATGATCTCAGGGTCCTGAGACTGAACCGCTGTCAGGCTCCCAGCTCAGCACGGAGTCTGAAGGGATTCTCTCTGCCCCTCCCCCCACTCTTTCTTTCTCTCTCTCTCTTCCTCAAATAAATAAATAAATCTTTAAAAAATTTCAACCTTAAAAGTGCTTTTATTATTTCCTATTTTTTAAAAAGATTTGATTTATTTACTTGAGAGAGAGTGCACATGCGCAGGGGAAGGAGCAGAGGGAGAGGGACAGACTCTGTGCTGAGCTTGGAGCCCAAAGCCTGGCCCCATCTCATAACTCTGAGATCATGACCGGAGCCGAAATGAAGAGCTGGGCATTTAGCCAACTGAGCTACCCAGGGGCCCCAACCTTGACCGTGCTTTTATTGAAAGGTAGACTATGGTATGAGAACATGAAACAAAGAGATTCTTTATGGGACAAGCTGGGAATAACTTTTCTGGGGATCAAGTTAGGACATTTTTTGCCCCTCCTTGTTCATTCCATTTATATTTTAATATTAAAACTTCATATGATTCATTCCTCAATCTATTCTGAAACTCAGGTCATAATCTTCCCACATAAACATGTTTGCTGTTCTAATAAACTCACTGGGAATTGTTGAGATTTGTTTGAAGTAGATGCGTCATCATTATCTCTGAATTGTGTTACTCACGGTAGCTGTCCCGGGAGTGTCCATCCTGATCATTTTAAAACTTTCCGTTTTGCTTTGGATGTTTAGAAAAGGGAGTTTGTTTGGGGTTGTGGGATTACTGCTTCCCATTCTTAGTCATTGCCCGAAGCACAACGGAAAAGTCTGAATGAACCCCAAGATGATCTCAGTTCGTGTACCTGGAGTGAGGATCTGATAAGTTCTGTGTCTTCCTTAAATGGTTCAATTTGTCAAAGAATACCACCAACCGTTTTTTCAGTTTTAGTTGTTTTCAGTCCTATCATAGTTTATAAATAAGGTTTTGTTGACTTGGTACAAATAGTGCATTTTGGCTGGAATGGGATAGGAAAAGATAAGAAACAGTTTCCAATCTGATGAGGGAAGTGATGGACAAAGGAACCCACAGCCAAGTCGCTGTGGAATACAAATGTGTGCGTTAAATGGCACAGGAGGAAAGTGTAAAAGGAAAACTCCTCTGGGGGCCAGATCGCGATAACACAGCGTCCCAGATGTGTTTCCCATTTGCATGAGCATCGCCTCGTATCTTTTCTCCGAAAGTAAAATTGTCTGCTGGGGAAAATATTAAATTATGAAGTCTTGCCAAACAGAAGAAGCCATGATGACAAAAAAAAAAAAAAAATCCAGTTATGTATACGGCCTCGGAATGACCATGACTGAGAATATGAAAAAGAGAGAACATAAGCGTACGTGCTGATTGTGAAGATGAAAGCATTGACTGTCCCTTAATAACAATAATGTCTCAAATTGGTGTGTTTTTCTCTGAATTTACTATTAACCATAAATCATCGAAAGACTTACTCTTTTGCTTGGACTCATTTGTGTTTAATGTTCCAAGGAGACAGAGATGGAGATGGGATGTTTTTGTAAAGAAAATGATCCAGTGTTAAATGCTTTTCAAATCTCATTCTACTGACAGTATATCTTCCCCTAAATAGCTTACATTTTTATGGTCACTCCATCACCATGAGTCTTGTTGATTAATACGACACTTATTTATCATGTGTTTAAATTCTCAGGAACTTTATACAACCCAGGCAGGTGTTTAGGACCATTTGGGGTCTCTCCTTCATATCCATGTCCTCACCACAATAGGAGAGGGTGGTTTCGAATTACCAGGTGAGGGAGAGCCATAGAGACAGTGGGGACCTACTGGAGTAAACCTTTTATCTAAGTTTCCTAATATCAGAGAGGAATAAGACTGGGCCTCCATTTTCCAACAATGGAATTGCTGTATTCTGACTAGATTTGTAGGTTAATTTCTAACCCCTTAACTCTCCCTGGGACCCTTATCATGTAACCATTCTAAGTACTCCAGATTCTAGAGAATGAAGTTAGGATGTATTTATTGTTGCATAATTCTCTGCTAAAGGTAGCAGATCTGTGTAAGTTCTTTTAGTTGTAAGTGACAAAAATACATCCAAAGTTCACTTAAACTAAAAGGGAATTTCTCCATGTAACTGAAAAGTACAGGGCCCAAATGGACTGACCACATGATGACGACGTCACCTGGACCTAGAGACTGGGATATCTCTGTTCTCCTCTGTGTTGGCCTCATTCTCAGAGTCCATCTGGTAAAAGATGGCTGCCAGAGATCTAGGCTCTTAGATTCGAGACCAGTAGCTCTCATTCAGAAATTTTGAGAAGTTCTAGATCTCATGTTCCAAAACCTAAACCAGTCCCTGTGACAAGGAGGAAGAAATGATGGGACCCAAATCCTATGACCATACCTAGAGCTAGGAGTGGGACCAATCCCAATTAAATTTCATTGACTAAAAAGATTGGCTTTCCCTGCTGAAATCTGGTCTACAGAAGAAGGGTGGCTGGAGGTTAGGCCCCAAATAAAATAACAAAGACACACATAAATCAATTACTTACAGAAAATAAAGCAAACCAAAATAAAGAAAAAAAAAAAAAAAAACACATGTATCCACAATAATCATTTTACCTCTAAACCTAAGAGGGAAAAACCAGCAATCTTCTTTTGATGATTTTCCATTAAAAATTAGTAATATCCTTTGTTACCCTCAAAGAAACTCATAAGGGGCAGTTGGAAAATACATCAGGTATTGAGCTAAGTTGTGAATGTTGGGTCCACATTGTCTTTTCCAGTATGATTTTTTAAAAATGTTGTCAAAAAAGGCAAAAATGAAAAAATAATGATGAAATAAAAATTATTCTTGTCTGGAGGACTTAAAAATAAGTTTCTAGTAAGTCAATTCCCCTATAGACATTTTGAGAGTCTTATTCTCCCAGAAAAAGGAAAGAACCAACCCACGACCTCTGGTGAACTACACATTCAAACTTTCCAGTGTGCTGTAGAGTGAAGAAGGACAGAACCTGTTTATTCCAGAGCTATGGAATAGTGACTGTTGTGTTTGGGGTGTCACCAGAATTGACTTAATTGACTAAATTTCAGAATTCTTCAAAGTTGGGGAGGAATCTCTACTCATAAGAATATTACAAAATAACTAAACAATCCATTTTAAGCAGAGAACAAAAACATGGGGGCATTTTCTACTAAGCAATTTGGTTTAAAACACTACAAAGAAATATCTAGCAAAGTCCAGAAAAAAAGAAGAAGAAGAAGAAGAAGCAGCTTGACCTCTGTACCTTGTATATTTTGACCTAATTGCCACTTTTGATGGCTCTCTTTTACAAGAAGGGAAAGCTAGAGAAGCTTGCAATATCTCTTTGAATTCTATGTGTAACTAAGATTCATCTCTTTCAAACTCTGTTATTGACCATCCTCTCTGGGACAGACACAGTACGAGTCAACGAGGGGAGACACTGGTGCCTCTGTGCGGCATGACGCACAATCCAGAGTTGACCACCTTCTCACGGAAACCCTCTCTTTTCTTGATTTCTGGTTGTCTTGGGCATGTCGTTGGCAACTGAAGCCATGGGTATGGATGTGAAAGTAGACAAGAAGAGAACAGAAGGAGGGAGAAGGAGGTAAGGGAAAGGGAGGAAGGGGAAGGAGGAAGGAAGACAGGCGTGGAGAAGAGGAAGAGACGGGGGAGGAGGGGAGAGGAGAGGGCATTGATCCCAGGTGAAGCATTCTGTCACAGAGCATTACACCTGGAGAGAAAATCAGTGACTTCAAATTCATCGACCTCCCGTTAAAGATAAGAGAAAGTGAACCCCAGGTACTTGTAAGTGTGTGGAGAGAGGGGTGTTCCAGTCATCAAATGCTGAGACATTTGGAGGACAATTTACAAGCAGGTAGGCTTGGACACCACAATTCCCTTCTGATATATATAGTCTAGACGGGAAGTCCGATTGAAGAGTTATTTTTTGTGATAGTCAAAAATTGTAAATAACCTACACATCCATCTGTAGTGATCGAGATATATATATAAATCATGGTGTACTCACATAATGGGGCATTATGAAGCTACTAAAATGAGTAACATAAATCAATACATCTCAACATTACCAAAATCAGAGAATAACTACATAGCATTATGTCACAATATGCAACAGCTACATGCAAAATACAGTTGTTAAATATAACAACTATTGTGAAATATAGTTGTTAAATATAACAATAGAGAATAAATATTATTCTCTGAACTTTCAAAATTACTCAAAAAATAAGTTCATAATATCCCCCCAAAAGAAAGGAAAAAGTCGAAAAGAAACAAACAACACCCCCCACCAGGCTAACCTCTGCCCCCCATGTGGGCAGGCACCCATGGCTTCTCATGTCTGAAAGTCATTTTGAGTTTGTAATACAGCCTCCTCCTTCCTGAGTAAATCCACAAATCAGACCAACTCAGTCATAAGGCTCGTGGTTTAGTATTCAGAGTGTAGATATTAAAAATATTGAGAATTTGGACATTTTAAGAAATGTCATAGGGTGAGAATGTATTTTTTAGAAGGTTTTATTTATATATTTATTTGATGGAGAGGGAGCTGGCCCACGTGAGCAGTGGGGAGGACCAAAAGGAGAAAGAAAAGCAGACTCCACCCTGAGCAAGGAGATTGCAACCTAAGCTGAAATCAAGAGTCCTCTTAACCGACTGAGCCACCCGGGTGCCCCGGGCTGAAAATGTATCGTAAAATGACTTAAAAAATAAATATATGACTTTCCTCTCTTGATCTGGACTGTCGGAAGATTTCACAGGGCTTTAATAGTTTCTACTCAAAAGGGGAAAAGTACCAACATTTTAAATCCCAAGACGGCCACCTCCCACCCCCCTTCACCCCCACTCCTCATCTTCCTGATCTTTTTATTTGATTCGAGTTGTAAACTGATTCCAGCAGGTCCAGCTCGGACCCCTGAGTACCACTGCAGGAAACAGCCTTCAGGCCCATCAGCTGATGCCCATTAAGGTCTGAGACATTTTCCTCCAGCGCTGTATTGTATTAACTTTTTTGTTTGTTTCCTTCAAATTACAGGGTGACCTGTTTTCAGTTTGGAAGTTATAACCTGTGGCCGAGCAATACTTTTCATCAAAAATAACAGAAGAGCCAAGGGTTCCTTAAAGACTCCAGAGCACTGAGAAAACAAACAAATACAAAATACAGCTATTATCGTTAGAGATGCAAAAAGCGTTTACAAGAGATAAACTTTTTGCATTAAAATGTGATTCTTCTCACACATTGATCTGTAGATATTTATGTAACTGTGTCCTGCTGCTGTATTTTGAAATATATTTGGAAGAGCATGCACGAGCATTAATTTGATAAATTAGCATATTATCTGGTTAACTTTATGTTATATTCTACCTTCTAGGCCACTGGTGTGAAGACACTTATCAAACTAATTTCTCAGCAAATAGGTTCATATAAAGAAAGGTCTCTGCCCCGAGGTCTATTTGGACCCCACCCCCCAAATATATTTATATGTCACACGAGTAAGTAAATACGTGACAGATTAACAGAAGACCTAAGTGTTGTTCTTGTCTGACACTAGAAGCTAGCAGTCTGTATTGTACGATAACTGAAAAATTAGCACAAATTTGTTTTGAGTATAAGCAAACTAAGCAAGAGGACAAGCAATACAGCTTTTAATTGCCATTGCTTACATAAATTATAAAGCTTGGTGGGGAAATTATTGAAACGAATGATTGGTGCAGCCTAATGATTTGAAATAAAGCTGGGGGGAAATATCAGACATTTCCCAACAATAAACTTTTCACAAGGACAAGGGCATCCGTGAGCAGAGTCTGGTGTATCTCAGAATCCCATTTCGGGAGGTCAGTAGTCATGTATTAATTATGGACGGTCCAGGCTTTGCTTAAATGTCTCTCTGTCTGCAAGCATCCCTTTACTCCCGCAGAGCAATCTCATTTCATTTCAGATAATTCTGAGAGACAGAGAAAGAAGGGGGAATTCCTCAGCTGGTGTTCAAATCTGCCCTTCTGCAATTTTTTACCCAGGGTTCTTGAGCTTCTTTCTGACACCCGGCGGAATCTGGCTGACCGCCTTCTCTGCTGGGCCATACTGCAGACATCACCGCTCTGCTGGCATGCCTCCTCAAGGTCTTTGCTGAACCAGGTTCAATACCCCCACTTCTTTCAGCCTTTCCTGCTTCTTTCTCAATGCACATGGTTTTGCACAGCCAAAGTCCTTTTATCATTATTTCAAAGATAAAGCTTAAAGAAAAGCTCCAATATGAAACTGAAAACTCAAAGTGCTCTCTCTCTAGCTCTCTCATGCGCGTTCTCTCTTTCACTACCTCTCTTTGCTCACTTCCTCTCTCTCTCTCTCTCTCTCGATCTCACACTCTCTCTCTTACTTTCTCTCTCCAGTGATTCTGCTTTTTCCCTATCCTCCCCAATAAGAAGTCCATCTTGTTTATGCAAATTGATTTTTCTGTCGTAAGGTTGTTTTTTCTCCTTCAATCCTTCTTTCCAGCTGCTCTGGGGCAGGGGCAAAGTCAGAGCCTTCCAACAAGCCTGTTGGCATTCCCGAGCCGAGGGCCATCTGTTTGGCTCCAGGCTATTCACCACGGACCTGGCAAGTAACATGTTTCTGACCAGTGGCTGATAATTTGATAGCTCATCATTAGCCAATAAATATGCTAATCATTGCTCCTGAAGTGGACTAAAACAGTAATTTGACTGCAAAACATCTAGGGCATGTCTAGAAGATACAGGAGGAATGTGATTCAGGCTTAACTTCATAAAACTGTCATTTTGTTATTTAATCCCATTTCATGGTCATGCACAAGAGATTAATGGTTCTCCCTGTTATCTGATAAATAAGCAGATACTGACTTTCCTCGGCATGTTATCATTTTACCCCTTTCCCATCCGGTTTTGTCCCGATGGATTTTGTCTCTGATAGCTCTAATAGATCACCTCGAAATCCAAGGGAGAATAATGAGAGAGAAGTGTAGATCAAGGAGCCACTTACTCGTTCTCCTAACATTTAACCATCCAAATCATTCAGTAAGTGCTTTCTATTTGTGACGTGACTTAAAATTAGATTCCAGAATCTATTAAGCTTCCTCAATTGGATAAATGTTCTTAATTGAGTAATCATAATGATGACACCTAATATTTGAAATAGTATGATAATATTTAAACCATTTAGCTCCCTATTCATAATTTCATTTTATCTTTTCATAATAATAAAGAAAATCCATCTATAAAACCATTGAGGTATTTATTTCTGATCCCACCACATATTTTTCTTTTTATTTAAAGACTGGTATTATTAATTGATTAACAGAGAATGAGGACCTGGTGCTCTGTACAACTTCACCTTGACTGTGTATATCATTATCTAAATGAACAATAACCTTTAAATTTGGGCAGTGTACAACCTGTGAGGCGGTACATGGCAGTGAAGCGGAGGAAAGTAGACCTACCAGAAATAAGTATTTGACAATAGTCACATTAACTGATTTATTTGTGGACCTATTGAAAAAGAAGTCAACTACATTCTGAATGGAAATGACAGCTAATAATTATTGAGCACACATTGTATGCTAAGTATTAGACACATAATATCTCACCCAATCCTTGAAACAATTCCCTGACTTAGTATTATTTCCATATTGCAGAGAAAAGTAAAGTTCAAGGTAGCAAGTACCCTCCTCAAAGTCACTCAGCTGTGGGAAACAACACTGTGACTCAATGTGCGGGTTGGTCAGAAGCTGTGTTCTGCTTTGGGACCTGAGAAGTTAAAATGACAAGTCTACAGAGAAGAGAGAATACAATGGGTATTTCCAAAAACAAACAGAATCGAGAGATGAAGATAGAATTTCCAAAACATTTAACACGAACCAAGCCTTGAATTCCCAAAGTGCTTCACAAATGGTCTATAGTAAAGAGACAGATTCCATCCCATCCCTGATTCATCACAAATAAATCCTTATTTATTTATTTATTTATTTGTGATTCATCACAAATAAATCCTAGGTCACAACAACAACAAAAAACCACAGTGAGTGGTAGAGGTACAGGGGAGACAAATCGAAAGGAAAGGGATTTTCAAAGAACTTTAGGCTACAATTCTGGGAAGGAACTACATGAAGTTGCAAACATTCGATATACATTGGTTACGGCACTAACACAGGTCCCAGCATCACTCTTTGAGAAAACCCAAAAGCTGCCTCATGGGAGCTTATGTTAGTCACTCCCCCAAAACTTGCCTCCCTCCAGAGCTACACTCTACCCCCTACTTCTAAAGAACCCAATTCCAGCTATTAGAAGTTCGTTGGTAGGGTACAGTCTAGTGGTTAGCAGACACTCATTTATAAACCAGAGGCTATTAGAGAGAGATACGGGAGAGCCCCTCCGAGTATAATGATGCAGCGGAAACATTTTTTAAATGGCTTTATGGAATGGAGATCTTGAAAGCAACATAAACGTAAATGAAAAATAGAATGGCTAAATGGGAACTGCATTTAATAAAATTTAACTAATTAATGTCTTTTCCCTCCTTCTCAGACTTTGGAAAATCCCCAGCTCAGGAAAATGCTTGCATATACTCTCTTCCACAATGGCTTTCTGTCCCGCCTCCAACTTCCCAGCAAAACTGTCATCAAATCAATATGGTAAGTTGAAAATTTTTGAAGATAGGAATTTTGTGCTTCTTCATTATTTCCTGATTTTTTTTTTTTTTTTGAAAGTTTGGAGCAGGAAGACTATTCCTCTCACAAATCAAAGGCCAGTTTAGGATGATAGAAAGATGAGCTTCGGCTATAATGAAAAGAAAAAACAGCCCTGGGTTGGTTGGTTAATTGGTTAGTTAGTCGGGCCCTGGCAACACTGAACGGAGAACTATCTAAGGAAAAGGGTGGTCGATGGGATATCTCCAGAGGAAACCAGATGCTTTAGAAGTCCCAGCAAGTCCATCGTGATGGAGTTCACACTGAGGGAGCTGCTGAGCTAAAGGAACTTCTCTGTTGCTCTATGCACAGACCTTCCAAACTCATAAGCCAAAGAGTGAGCACACCCTGCCTTCTACCCACTGTTTTGTCTCAGTGGATTTGAAGGCAACGTAAGGTGATCTGAACATAACAAATGGTGAATGGGGTCTCTCATCCAGCCCAGGATGGGGTCTCTGAGCACAGATTGGGTGGCCAGGGGGTTCAGCATCTCTACAAGGGTCTACCATGGGCCTCAAATGTCTCCAAAGCTCTCTTGTCGTCTTCTCCAATCCCCTCTTTCTTTGCCGCTTTTTTAACTTCTCATTTTGAAATAATGCAAACCCACAGAAAAATTGCCAAACTACTGCCCCGTCTTGTAAAATAGCACCCTATATGCTGCTCGTCTAAATCCCTACTGCTGACCCATTTGCTATCTCTGGGTACGAGTGTACCAACATGTACAGATGCGTGCATGACTGCCACAGACACTATTATTATTATTATTATTTTGCGGAACAGCTCATCCTCAATACATCCTCAGCTGATGTATGGAGGCTCCTGAGGATAAGGACATTACCTGACATAACTCCAATACAATAACTGAATTCAGGAAATTAAGATTGATATATTACCAAATAATCTAAGAGCTAATAGATATTCCATATTCAAACGTCACCAGTTGTCCCAATAACATACTTTGGCCTTTTTTTTTTTTTTCTTTTCTGACCCAGGATCTAAGCCAGGGTCATGCCCTGCGTTTAATCGTCTTGTCTCTTTAGCGTGCTCAATCTGGAACAGACAGGGCTCTGAGAGTTTTCGAAGGGCATGGGACAGCTGTTTTGTAGAATACCCCTCTATTTCCGTTTGTCAGATTACATGCTCGCGATTAGATTCCAGTTACAGGCACCTGCTGTTTAAGAGATCATGTGGGCGCCTGGTGGCTCAGTCGGTTAAGCCACTGCCTTCAGCTCTCGTCAAGATCCTGGAGTTCTGGGATCCAGTCCCGCATCGAGCTCGCAGCTCCACAGGGAGTCTGCTTCTCCCTCTGACCTTCTACCCTCTCGTGCTCTCTCTCTTACTCACTCTCTCTCTCAAATAAATAAATAAGATCTTTTAAGAGAGAGAGAGAGAGATCATGTGTCTTTCTCAAGATATCCTATCAGTGATGTTACCTTGGATCTCATGGCAGTAGTTTCTGGGAGACTCCCTTGCTTTAAAGGTGTCTTTTGTCCCTTTATAAAAGTAAGCTATGGGGAGATCTATTGATGTTGTATAACTACTCTGTTCCGTAACAAACTCACCCAGTGATTTTAGCACAAACCCCTCTTCTTATTCATAATCATGGCCAAATAGTTCATCTAAATAGCTCGCGGAGGTCATCGCGGGCTCAGCCCCAGCCAGCTTGGAGCTGATCGGGCAGATGTATAATGCTGTGTCTTCTGCGTACGGTGGGCCTTTCCATGCATTCTGAAATGACTCCCTTCGCATCCGCAACCCATGTTCCCGCTCTACACCTGAGGCACGATGACATAGGAGGGGGCCTCCAGATAAGACCACTGTTCTATTGGTACATTCTCTCCTTTTTATTTTGCTCCATGGACAGGGAGAAAAAGGACCCTCGCTTTCCAAATGAAACCATGGTTGATTTAGAAATCTGGGGTAAAGGAGGTGGGGGACATTCCTAAATTCAAACACCAAACCAACTCCCAGCCAATCTGGGAGGCAAAATGCCCACTCAGTCTGCGAGCCAGAGGAGGGCATCCTGCTGACTTCTGAGCAAAATTAATTGCAAGAAGCTGGCGGGTCTCCAAACAACTGTGGTTCCTTCCTTCATTATCACAAATCTCTCCTGTCACTTCTTAATCAACACTTCCTTCAAAATTCTATGGACTGTATTTTGCTTGAATTTAGAGAGGACTTGGTGCAAATACCATTTTCGTTCAGCAGTTATTTTGCATAAGGATTTAAGTCTGAGCGCACAGTTGGGCAAGATTTGGAATTTAGACACAAAAACCCCTTGGGAGCTCTTGGGAAACAAACCAGACTCCCACCTCCACTGGGTAGACTATCTGTCAAGGTCATGAAGACACGCCTTGCAAATACTGGCCCATAAAATGAAATCAGCAAGCTCACACTCTCTTTTTGCCTTTTTTTTTTTTGCCAGTGGTGCAAAAATAAAAGAGACCAATAAAGAGCAGTGGGCCACAGAGGGGAAATACCTTTAACATTTATTGGGAAGGGTTTGACTAGCTTATTTCCCGGCGTGCTATGGGATTATGACACGACAAGATGTAACTTGTTTTTTCCCCGGACCTTGTCTTCATCTTCCAATCTTCTCGTTGTCTGCAAAACCAAGTAATTCAAACCAAGTAGTGAAGGAGTATTAGATAAGAGATACTACGTTCACTGATACCCAATATCAAACAGTTAGCCGAGGGAGACGGGAAAGGGGAGTTTTAAGGGCTTTGCTCTAATAATATTGCAGGAAAACCACAGGTCATACCTACAGTAGCTAAGAGAACTGGGGGTTAAGGAAGGCATGAAGGCCTTTCGATCAACAAGATGACTGATTCAAGGTAATTTTATCTTTTCTTTTTTCCCTGGAAAATTATCATGGCCAGGGGATGCCTAGAGAAATCACCCATTCTGAAAGCCAACCTTCAGATAAAACTGTCAATGGCCCAAATCGATTCCCTTAAAAATTTTTCGGGAATAAATATTCCATAATATTTCTGGGATAAATATTCCATAATCTTTCTTGGGAAGAATAAAATCAGAGTAGGTTTGATCTCAAGGAAGGCTCAGCGGTCATCCTCTGTTTATATAAAAAGGCAGTCGATTCAACGGGTATAATTGAACACATACATAGGTTATGTTGGTGAAATCGTATCTGGACATTCCCGGGATACCTGAACCTTCTTAACATATTTGGCCAGAGTCACCTCTGTGGCTCAAAATTCTCCGATGGCTCTTTCTCTTCACAGTAAGAATAAAATCTAAGCCTTTTTCCAAGGTCTGTCAGACTCAACGATCTGGTCTCTGCTTTTGTCAGTCTCCCCCACCAACCCCACATAATATTCCTCTGAAGTTGGTGACTGCTCCAGACATATGGGATTGCTCTCAGCTCCTTCAGCTTGCCCGCACGTCTGCCTTGGGGAATCATGCATTTGCTATTTCCACTGTCTGGACAGCAAGGTCCTGGCGTGCCTGGTCTGCAGGTCCCAGTCCACTATCAATCCCTCAGGAAAGTCACCCAAGTTGACCATATCCAAAGAGCCTCTCTGCCCAGCCATCCTTCCTACAGATGTCTATTCTCTTACACTGCTTCTCTGGGTCTACAAGTCTTGTTCATTTGTTTTAACTTATTTTCTCACTCATGCCCATCAGGAGCCTTTTTTGGTCACGTTCCCTTCAATATCTCAAGCATGCAGTAGACGAGAACTCAATAACTATAGGTTGAAATAACAACAACAAAAAAATTACTCTATAAATGCGAAGGTCATATGGTAGAAAAGACTGGATTCTGCTTAATACTTGCATGTCTGCCTTGCATGTTAAGTATTCAGGATCAAGTGTAAAGTTCTTTAACAGACCAAGAGCTCTTTGAGGCTAGCGAGTCTGCCTTACATGTCCCTCTTTACCGCTGCAGGAGCCATTGCTCAGGAAAGTCTACCGAATGTCTATAGGAAAGACAGAAGGCAGGTAGGGAGGGAGGGGGCAAGAAAGGGAGGGAAAGAGGAAGGGAAGGAAGAAATGGGGAAGAGGGAAGGGGAGGAGAATTTGTTCTCCGATGGACAATGACTTTTCGGGCAGCCACACACGGAGGCAGGCAGCCATGAATGTACTGCTGGGGCTTGTAGCACTAAGGATTCTGCTCTCAGTATTAATTCAGAGCAGAGAAGTGCTGTCAAGTGTCTGAGGGAGTGTGGAAGGTGGTATTGGATAATTCTCCACTGGGCAGCTCCTAAACCATGGGAAGCCAAAGCAAAGCAAGTGAGAGACATGCTTTCCCAAGGGCCCCGAGGAAAGATCTTTTAAATCAGGGAACCAGATGGTCTGCCTTATTAAAGGGTGCCTCTCAAAGACAAATCCTCGTTCTGTTTTTTCCTTTAATACTCACCTTGGTGAAAGGTGAACTTCTACTTTGGAATCAATCTCTCTAAGGTCCCCGGTTCTCAGCTTCAACCTCTGTTCAAAAGCAGGACATTCAACCTCTGCTGTCTTCTTGGTGTTTATGAGAAGGGAGCTGAGTGTGTCCCCAGAAGCCCAAGGATGCCATTTTTGCCCATAAGGGGAAAACGGCATCTCAGAACCAGGGTACTAAACCCATTTCCATTGAAAGCTTAGCTGTAGTAGAAAGCACCTGGATGGCTGCCCTTACCCTCTAGCCATCTGCTGGGTTCCTACAACATGACTCTCATCCCAGGATGCTTTCTGTAACATGGCCCCAGAATGGCTCCCCATCGCCCATTCAGCAGAGGCAGCATGATGTTGTAAGCAGAGGGAAGTACTCTGAGCTTGGCCACAAAGTGGCTATGGGATCTTTGACAACTCAATGGATCTGTTTTTCTTCATATAAACCAAATGACCTTATGTGTCTAGGGGAAAAGAAAATTAAAGGCACATCTTAAAATTGTAATTAAAAACAGCTCTATCTGGGGGCACATGGGTGGCTCCATCAGTTAAGCCTCCGACTTTCAGTTTTGACTCAGGTCATGATCTCAGGGTCGTGAGTTCGAGCCCTGGGTATATATATATAGATATATATATCTATATATATAGATAGATAGATATCTCAAAAAGAATGAAATCTTGCCATATGCAATGATGTTGCTAGAACTAGAGAGTATTATACTAATCAAAATAAGTCAGTCAGAGAAAGAAAAATACCATATGATTTCACTCACGTGTGGAATTTAAGAAACTAAACAGATGAACATAGGAGAAGGGAAGGAAAAATAAGATAAAAATAGAGAGGGAGGCAAACCAAAAGAGACTCAGAAATCTAGGAAACAGAGTGAGGGTTACTGGAGGGGAGGGGAGGGGGAGGAGTAACCAGGTAATGGACATTAAGGAGGGCACTTGATGGAATGAGCACTGAGTGTTATATGCAACTGATGAATCACCAAATTCTACCCCTGGAACTAATAGTACACTATATGTTAACTACATGGAGTTTAAATAAGGAATAAAAAAAGAATTCCAGGTTACATATGTGATGATATGTCTATTGATGTATTTCTCTTCCTTGGAGGTAAAGACGGAAATGGAAAAGTGCCAGAAAGGGGTCTCTAAACTCCCCTATGGGCCAAGGTCCACCATGCAGGGATTGACATACAGGGATTGAAGAAGAGTAAAATACAAACCCTGACTTAGACTAAGGTTTCTCAACATCAAGACTGTTGACATTTAAGACCAGATAATCCTTCACTGCAGCATCCTTGGTCTCCACTCACAAGACGCCAGTAGTAATGCCCCCAGCTGGACAACCCAAAATGTCTTCATACATTGCCAAATGTCCCTGGGGGATCAGACCACCTCAGGTTGAGAATCACTATCATAAAGAAGTTCAAAATCTCATTGAAAATATCAAAATGGCCCCCTCAAAAAAAATTATAAAATCATGGTGGTAAGTATTTGGTGTGTTTGGACATCCTATCCACTCCATCTTCCTTCAGAAACAACTCTAGGGTTTTTTTGTTTTGTTTTGTTTTTTCACCTTACAAGTGTGGGTTTATTATGCAGGATACAACTCACGAACAGACAAACAGAAACAATATTTAGGGCAAGGTATGGGGGAAGGGGTGCGAAGCTTACATGCCTTCTCTGGGCACACCACCCTCCCGGCACCTCGATGTATTCATCAACCCAGAAATTCCCTAAACCCTGCCTTTTACAGTTTTTTAATGGCAATTTTATTATTTGAGCACAATTGATTAGATCATTGGCCATTGGTGATTGATCTTGAATTCCTCTAAAGGAGATTCTCATTTTTCTTTTGGACACTGTTGATCAGTATCTCCAGAACCTTCCCACTTCCAGCTAAAGGGAAGACTCATCACCTAAATCTAGCCAATGGGGCACACTTTCCCTGGAATTTTTCTCATTAGTGACAAAAAAGACTCAGGTTCACTGGAGTTCATTCACTGCAGAAGGGGCAGCTGTTTCTGCCCTTCTGGACAACTTCTGAACTTTCTAAACTCCTCTCCTTTCTAAATCTAGTTCCTCAACCCTTTGAGCATTCAACAACCCTTCAAATAAATTCCCTGTTGGGTTACATTAGTTGAAATAGGTTTCTGTTGTTTGCCACCAGAGAACCATCTCTGATAGAATTAATCATGGTAGATTAAAAGGTTGGGTGGCAAAAAAGCAAACAGGAAAGAACTAGCAAAAGCCAAAATTGAATATATAATATATATATATTATAATATATATATACACAAATGAATGCATATATAGTATGACCTCCACTAATACATCTGATCATATAAATATATGTGTATCTAGACACCAAGTATACATATAAAAACAGTATATTTAAATATGTAAGAACAGTTGTAGACATGTCTTTACAGATGAAATTTTTGAATTTTTCTCTTTTGGTATTTTTCTGTATATTAATTTAAATATTCTCTTGTGTTTTATATAACACATATATTCATTTCTTTTTTTTTTTTAAGATTTTATTTGTTTATTTGACAGAGACAGAGCAAGCACAAGCAGGGGGAACAGCTGAGGGAAGGGAGAAGCAGGCTTCCCACGGAGCAGGGAACCTCATGTGGAACGCGATCCCAGGACCATGACTTGAGCCGAAGGCAGTCACTCAACCAACTGAGCCACCTAGGTGCCAGACCTATGTGTTTTTAAAAAAAACATCTGAAATGCCCATGTTTTTTGTATATGATACTATGCTATTTTACATTTTACTTGTCAAACATTTAGTACTCTACTGAAAGTGAACCTCTTTTGAATGAAAAAATTATCTTCTCTACTTATCTGAAATCAAAATGAATAGCACTAATGGGGTTGAACAATGCATATAATTTCAAAACACGGTTCTGAGGTCGGAGAGTTGTATTAATTAGTAAACTGTTTTTAGTAATTATTAAGTGTTTGCTACTGTAACTTGGAATAGTTGATATATCCTCATTACTTAAGTGAAATTGGAAAAAGCCATGATAACAAAAGCAAATGGAAAAGGACCACTTTGGGAGACAGAAATATAATTAACAAACTCCTTTATCTAAACTTTCATTAAAGACAAACAATCAAATGTTGGGATATAAAAGGCATAGCTTTTAATTAAAGTGTAACTTCCTTTCAAGAATAGCATTGCCTTGGGCAAACATTTGTCAACACATGTCCCAAACCATCACTCCTTCCCTGTGTGGCTAGTTGGCATTCTAGCTTATTTTCAAAACCACTCCAAATAATAAATTAATTTATTGCATATTAATTTATTAATAATAAATTAATTTAATGCAACAATGACCGCAAGTTCAGCCGAGAACTGTAGTATAATATCCTGTCACTAAAACAAATCCATCACTTTACAGAATTAAACATTTAAATATTCAGTGTTTAAGACAAATTCTTTATTTCCAGACATACCCTCTTCACAGCTTTCCTTGAATGCCAAGGACAAACACTGCCTAATGCTTTTAATTATTTACTTTCAAGAACTGGAGAAGAAATGCCCCACTCTTCTATTTTTGAAAGCATTGTCTAAACCTGAAAATCAGGTCGAGGATGGAAAAATTAACCTTCAAAGTACCCTGCCATCTAGACCTAAGGCCAGGCTGCGGAGGGAGAGGGCAGGGGGCTCCTTGCATTTACTCCAACCCATCCAGAAAAAAATAAAATTAAATTAAAATTAAAAACCCCTTCCATTTCTTCTATCAGCGCAAACATTCTAACTCTGCCCCACCCTGCCTTTGCTCTGTGTTGGTGATGTTCTGCTTGGGCCCCCAGCTGACTCCAGTGCCTCCCTCCATTGGTGCTTTGCCAGTAAGTCCCCCACTGGGTAGGCATTAATGCTCTGCTTGGGTGCAGCGGGATCCGTGTCAGCCTTGTATTCTCTCCCCTCCTCGAACGGCGCTGTGTCGCCGTCCAACTGCATCACCCTAGAACACGGCAGCACAACCCTACAATCTGTTGGGAGGCAGTAAGCACAGGGACCACTTATGAGGATGTCGAATTAGACAGACTGGATTCAAACACCAACTGTGTCCCTTATTAGCTGAGTGTGACCTTGCTGGAATTACCTATTTTCTCTGCCTTGATTCCCTTCCTCGTTAAAAAAAAAAAAAAGGGAGGGGGATGATGATCCTGTTTTTATAGGAGTATTGTAAGGATTAATCAAAGGGAGCTAGTGCATTTATGAAATGCTTAGCAAGGTGCCCAGTACACAGTAAATGCGCAGCCAACAGCAGCCTTCATTATTTCTCATTTGCATATTTAGGCCAAGGTTCATGCCTAGACAGACATTTCCTACATCATAGGACGTAAAGGCTACCAAAGACACCTATCTCAAAAATTCTGTAATCTAGCTCAATACCCCACGTTCCCATCATTCAAATCCCCTGAGATTTTTCTTTTCTTTTTTCTTTTTCCAAGTAGGCTACACGGCCGGCATGGCGTCCAACATGGGGCTTGAACTCACAACCCTGAGATCAAGACCTGAGCTGAGATCAAAGAGCCAGAGATGCTTCCTGGACCGAACCACCCAGGTGCCCCTCCCTGGAGATTTTTCCAATGACAGAAGAATCCAGTATAAATGCAAACATGTTAACTGGGGAAAATGACACATTACATTGTTTCTATTCATTAACAACAATCCGTTTATCAAATTAGCTCTCCCAGTCAACTAGCAGATTCCTGTCCCGGTACAGCAAACATATGCTGCACAATTACTACCATAAGAGACTGTGCTAAGAGTGGAAAGAGGGAGCAGAGCTAAACAACAGAGGAGCCCAGACAGCGAGCGGATCACAAATTACTGGCAATGGCAGGTGTACACGGAGGTGCACATAAAAATATAAGGAATGCTTTGGGTGTGGATTTGTCACACACACATGCTTCTATAGGAAGGGAGTTGTTGCAAACTGAATGCTTGCCTCCCCCCAGATCCATGTGTTGGAATCCTACCCCCCAAAGTGATAGCACTGCCAAGTGGGGTTTGGGGAGGTGGTAAGGTTATGAGGATGGAGGCTTGCGGTGAGGACACAGTGGGATGAGTAGGTGGCTATGAACCACAAAGCAGGCTCTCATCATACACTAAATCTGCCAGCACCTCGCTCTTGGATGTCCTAGCCTCCAGAACTGTGAGCAATCAATGTTTGTTGTTCAAGCCTCCCAAATCTATGGTATTTTTATTATAACAGTCTGAACAAATTAACATAAGGGTATAAATCCCTTTCAAGAAACTACAGTTGAGCTATAACATGCACCACCCACCCATCCATCCATCTATCCATCCAACAGGCAGGTTAGATACAAAGTATATTACCCACTAAGTTAATAAAAAGGCTGAACAAGAGAAACATTACCATGTGAAACTCCCCCGTCCAAGGTGGCAACAAACACACAGATGGGTATAGAATTACAATTTGAGACAGGAGCTAGAAAGCAAAGGAAGAGCCCCCTATAATGTGTTTAAAGCAGTGCCTCATGGGGCACCTGGGTGGCCCAGTTGGTTGAGCGCTGGGCTCTTGGTTTCAGCTCAGGTCATGATCTCACGGATCACAGGATCAAACCCTGCATCAGATTCCACACTCCACAGGGAGTCGGCTTAGGGATTCTATTCCTCTGCCCCACCCCAAGCCCCCTCATGCCTGTGCACGAGCTCTCTCTCATAAATAAATCCTAAAAAAAGAAAAGCAGTGCCTCACACCTTAAAGAGTCAGATTGTCAGCTATTGTTGTGATATGTCACTATGACTGTGATTACCCATGTGGGTTAACAGATAAGAATGACTCCGTGACATCAGGTGCAAGAAATACCACTGCCCAATGAGGTCATTTGCCCAATTAACTTACTCTGCTAGTAAGTGACAGAAATCAGTTCAAACACAGGCAGCCAGGCTCCAGAGCTACACTCTTAACTGTGTCATTGACCTTGTAATGCATGCGCAGCCTCGTACTGCACAAGCTATTCTGTAACAGGATTTTTAAGTTTAATGACATATTAAAACATCCCCCCACTGCTACAGACAATATTCTACAGCATCATTTTAATATTTGCAGCATGATTTACTTCACTCTACGATAGCGCCTAGCGACCGGTTCCGGGCTTTTTAATATCACAAAATAACACTGTGATGAGCGTCTCTTTCTCCTTTATCTTACCTGCAATGATGATGCTTTCTTTCTTTTCAAGATTTCATTCTTAAAGAGGGCTTGCTGTGTAAGACGCATGCACATTGTCAGGATTTTACCACGTGTTTCTAAATTATTCTCCAGGAGAGTTGCACTCTCATGATATGTGCAATGCTCTCATCAGGCTTTCTACCCATTTTCCCATCTGACCAGAGACTGCGCTGGGCCACAGCATCCCTGACAGCTCTCAGGGCCAGGCTGATCACGTCGTACAGGCCCTACTCTGCTGACTTGTCCCTGGGAATTTTAGTGGGGGAAGGGCTTCTGTGCCGATAGCCCTCTTGCAGAGAGAGAGACATTAGGTGACAAGAAAGGAGGCAAAGGCAAGACCCAGGAGAAGGCACAGGCTGCCACACCACATACTCTGCTATAGAGATCCCAGCCCGCATCTGCTTTTGCAGACAGGCAGTCTGGTATGAAAACCATACCACAAGCCTTCAGCATTTGGAGCTGGGGCCAAATTCTGATCAGCTTTTTGTCTTTAGACAGGTTACTTTCTGAGCCTTGGTTTCCTTACTGTGAATTATTCACATATCAATAATATGGGTCATAAACTGGAAGGAATATATTTCACTGATATTAAAATGCATTTTTTTCACATTTTAATATCTCTGAAATGGGGGTATGTCATACAATTGATCATTTTAAAAAGTACATTGTTCCATAGTCTAACTGGCAGTGGGTTTTTTCCCCCCAGAGCAGAAGCAATAAGCAGAATTCAAAAACTGATACTCCTCACCCTATTCCCCTCACCCTTGTGTCATCCCTGCTCCCTGAGTGTGGACGGAAGCAGGGAACACAAATGTCGCTCCGGCGACTGAGTTGGGCTACAGGGACAGAGGGGTCCAATGGGCCAGAGCTCCTCACAAGCAGGGCATTTGCTCTGGCTGGTAGGGGGCAGCAGAGAAAGTCAAAGTGACTCAGAGCAGATCAAAGATTTAAAGAGACCAGAACCCCCGAGTAAAAATGGCTTCAAGAAATAGGAGGGTACAGGAAGACAGCCAGGGCTGGTGTCAATCTAGGAGGACCCCAGTTCCTTCTTTTTGCTCTGGCATCCACCTTGCTGCCCCTGTCACAAAGTATCTTTGGATTGAGGGAAAAGCTAAGGACAAGGGAAACGTTCTCATGAGTTTGCATTTTCCATTGGGAAGAAAGACGCACACACACACACCCCGGAAATTCTACTGCCCTCTTATTGTTGACGGTTGTCTTGCCTGTTTCCCCTAGCTGCAAGGGAGTCTAGAAAAGCACTTTTTTTTTTTTTTTTCCTGGACACATTGCTACCCCAAACAGACTTGTTCTATTAGTAGGAAAACCAGCATGGATATTGACTAGGAGACTGGCAACGGCTGTCTTCAACCCCTACTGAGCCCTGTGGGCCAGGGGGGCAGGGACCAAACCATGTTCACCTCTTAACTCTTGTCTTTAACCTGTTTTCAATGTACATCTTAAAAATGGCTGACCCTACAGATTTGTTCTAGAACAACTGTGACTAAATCTTCCTGGATTTGAATATTTAAACAGCATCATCATTTTTCACCTCTACTTGCTTTACTGGGAATATATATAGAATTTTTTTCTTATTAATAACAAAAATAATGGTTTATCCTCCCTAGACTGATTTCTTTCCCTCTCCACCCAAACAAAGTACTCAGAAATAATCAAACACAAATAGCTCTTCAAACCTTCTAGTATCTCCCTTGAAAGCCCTCAGGCAGCACTTCTAAGAAAGAAAGAAAGAAATGTTCTCCCCTGGGTCAGAGAGTCACCCAATAACGTGAAGGCTTTTGGAATTTCTGCTTAGTATCTGTAAGTTTTTCAAATGACACGAATGAATTCTGAAGAAGAGAAAGTGTATTGATTTTTTTTTCTATAATAAACAAAAAATATGTTCCATCTGTCTGTAAGAGTTACTTTGAGCCATATTTTTTTTTCCTCTTAGAAGGGCAGAATATGTCAAAAAACAAAAAACAGAAATTAGTGTCAAACTTTCCAAAGAACATGGCTTTTACTTAATTTTGTAAATCAAGGGAAATTACTGAACACTTCCAAATTGAGGTTGGGTTTTTTTTTTTCTCTCATTTATTTTTGGCACCTGTTGGAAGATTGGCAAAAACAATGTCACCGGGGTTTTGTTTGTGTTTATGCTTAAATTGTGTGGGGGAGGATGTGTAGGAGAAGGAATGAGGTAGACAGGA
Source organism: Mustela lutreola (assembly GCF_030435805.1). NCBI lineage: Eukaryota > Metazoa > Chordata > Mammalia > Carnivora > Mustelidae > Mustela > Mustela lutreola. Next base: position 6,455,651 of record NC_081298.1, on the reverse strand, counting down.
TGACTTGGGAGCTGGATTTGAAACCTGAGGCATGGTGGATAGAGTCAGGCTGCTTAAAATCCAAGGCGGGAGCCTCCAGATTTCTAATAAAAGGGGGGAACACCCACCATGTAAATTCCTGCATATTCAATGAGAAGTCGGCCCTGGTATGTGTGTGTCATGTGTGTTATATAAGTGTACCATGTTTTTATGAAATATATAAGTATTAAATAATTTGGACTTCCCAGTACAAGTGCACCATAACCACAAATCTATAGGGTCTCTCCATGATGCAATAAAAATGGCCAAAAGAATTTTTAAAAATGGGAACACGGTCCCCTATCAGCAACCTTAGCAAACAGAAAGGATAACATCCATGTGCCGGAAACTTTAAGGAATTTCTACCATGGACTGCTCAGATCGCATCAACTTGGAAGAAAGTGTGACTGAGTTTCAGAACTCTAGGAGTTCTGCGTGTTGCTCGTTGGCAGAGGCAGTCCCCGTGCAGCTCCTCGGTGACACAGTCCACCCTAAGGAGGGACCGCAAGCCATGAGTCAGCATAGGGCTGCCAGGTAAAACAGCCTGACCATGTCCCCTGCAGTATTCAAGACCCATGTATACAAAGCATGACTTATTGTTTATCTGAATATCAATATCAGTATCCTAAATTTTTATTTGCTAAATCTGACTACCTGAAACCAGCAGAATACATTAAGTGGAGAGTAAAAAGCCACACAGCCACGAGGCAAGTGCCACCAGATAAAAATATTCAGATCTGTGAAAAGATACTTCAAATCATCAAAAGGGGGATCAATCTCAGATGCCCTAAAAGAAGGAGGGGGAGGAATTCAGAGGACTTTTTCTTTAGAGGACAATTAATTCACTTTTCAAAAGATCTCATGGGTGGGGGGCACTCCATTCATTGAATAGGAAATACCCAGTAGAGAGAAGATCAAAGCATCTGATCTGGTGTTGGGTTCCCAAACAGATCAAATAAATGCTTGCTATATTCCAGTTAAAAAACACACAAACAAATAACTCAGTTAGATGCCAATATAAAAAACTGGAATGCATCCATTGGGGTTTTGGGTTGCAAGCAACAGAAATTGCCGGACTGATTTACGTAAGAAAAAAAATCTACTACAGGCTACTGAGAAGCTCAGGAAATTTTTAGAAGGGCTCCTGGAATTAGTTTAGAAAATAGCCAGAACCAGGGTACTATGGACTGAGGGGGCAGGTCCCCCCAGATTCGTATTTTGGAAGCTAATGCCCAAAGTGATGGCGTTAGGAGGTGGGTCTCCGGAAGGTGATTACGTCATGAGGGCAGAGTCCTCAGGGATGGAACGAGTGCCCTTAAGGAGAGACCGCAGAGATCTGCCTCACCCCTTCCACCACGTAAGGACACGGCAAGAAGACGGCCATCTATGACCTAGGGAGCGAGCTCTCAGCAGACATCAAATCGGCCAGCACCTGCCTCTGGGACTTCCCAGCCTCCAAAACTGGGAGACATCAGTATTCGCCGGGGAAGCCCCTCCCCGCCAGGCCCTGGTATTCCGTTACAGCAGCACATGCTAAGGTCAAAGGGGTAGGACATTAGTGAGAAGCACAGCAAAATCCTGCCACCCAGTGAGTCAGTCCCTGCACCAAATGCCAAAAGTGGCAAAGGGGGGAAGAATATGGCTCCCCAAATTATGCCACTTTGGCATAAAGATTATTTTGAGCTAAAGGCACTGAAAACAACCAGGAGGTACAAGAGGGCACTCCTGACCCCACCACTCGACGCAGCATGCCAAACCCTCTGCCAGGGGGAAAGTAACATTTTTAAAAAGATTTTTTACTTATTTATTTGCGAGAGAGAGTGAGACAGAGAAAGTATGGGCAGGGGAAGAGCAGAGAGAGAAGCAGACACCCCCCCCCTCCAAGTGGGGAGCCCACACGGGGACTTGATCCCAAGCCCCTGAGATCACCACCCAAGCCGAAGGCAGGTGCTTAACTGACTGAGCCAACCAGGTACCCAGAAAATAACATTCTTACCACCCGGGGTGAGGAGGCAAAGCCAAGAAAAATCTAACCAAGGAAAAGCTAACCCTTCTCTTCCTGGTTCTTTCTCCGCCATTAACTGTCCCAGCCCCACATCCCTTGTCTTGTCAGGTTTTCGTAATTTACTGCTTTGTCCCATTCAATGTGTAAGTGTTCCATTAACCGCTTCTTTGGGTCTTCATTTACTTATGAGGCTCCTGTGACATGGAAAAGTTCTGTTAAGTAAATATGCCTGCTCTTCTCCTGTCCTATTGCCTTCAATCTCCGGTGTGGCCGCAGACCCCAAGGCAGCGGCAGATGGCACTGAGCTCCAGCACGACCGTCCCCTCCAGAGTGTCCTTCGTGTTCCTGGAAATGCCATGCTGCTCCAGCTGGTGGGGACGCTGGTGCCATTGCCACAAGCCACCCCCGAGAGTTCCCTGGTGTCCCCACTCCTTCGGTGTGCAGCCTCGATGCAAAGAGAAGGAAAGGCTCCCACCCATGAGGCTGACCTCACGGCGTCATACGGGATCATGGCTCGGCCCCCCCCAGCTGAGTGCCTGCATGGAGGAGCCGGAATCTGGCTTGTTTTAAAGAACATGAAAAGCGTTCTGATTGCGAGCAGTTAAATCTTTGGGGAAAAAAATGGAATATTACTCAGCCAGCAGAAAGGCTGAATATTTACCATTTGCATCCACATGGATGGAACCAGAGGGGATAATGCTGAGTGAAGTAAGACAATTAGAAAAAGACAATGACATGGTCTCACTCGTACGTGGCATGTAGGAACCAGTGCAGAGGATCACAGGGGAAGGGAGGGAAAACTGGACGGGAAGTCAGGAGAGAGGGAGGGAACCCATGAGAGGCTCTTGCTCCAGGAAACAAACTGAGGTGGCTGGAGAGGAGGTGGGTGGGGGATGGGGTAACGAGCGGATGGGCCTTAGGGGGGGCACGTGATGTGGTGAGCACTGGGAGTCACATGCAGCTGATGAATTGTTGAACACTACCTCTGAGCCTAACGATATGTTGGCTCATTGTTGGCTAATTGAATTTTTTAAAAAAATGCCAATGTCCACCTAGGAATAAAAATCCATGAAAACATCATCAAAATGTTTCTATGTGGCCAGCTCTGCGGCGAAATGTTTTCTTTTGTAAACTTTTCTATATTTTCCGGGGTGCCTGGGTGGCTCAGTTGGTTAAGCATCCAACTCCTGAGTTTGGCTTAGGTCATCTTGATCGGGGCCCCCTGTCCGGCTCAGCCCTGGATGTGTAGCCTGCTTAAGATTCTTTCTCTCCCTCTCTCTCTGCCCCACCCCCACACTCCCCACTCTCTCTCTCTCATTCTTAAAAAAAAAAAAAGGCAAGAAAAAACTTTCCTGCATTTTCTGTATTGTCTATAAGGAACGTATTATAATTACAGTTTCTGAAAAAAGGTTATTTAAAAAAAAATCAAATGTCTCTCACAAACATAATGATAATTATTTCCACCCATTTATTGTTTTCTATCCTTTTGGTGGTAATGAAACATTGTTTACAGTTTTATTTTTCATCAGGATATTAAAATACTTTGCCTGCTCATAAATTCACTCAAAGGTGTCAAGGAAGATCCCCTCAAGAAGAGCTTGCGCTGAGCAGGGTTCAACGTATTAGAAAATATTACCGGTTGCTTTTCAACAAGCTTCCTGAGAGAGAGATGAACGATGCCACTTCTGAGGGTAATGGTACTTGCTACAGCGAGGGGCCAGGCTCACAGGGGAAGGCACCATCCATTACCGCGTCTCGGGCACCTGCACCTCAGAGCAGCAAGGGCCGTCAGGATAAAAAGCGACCCGCGGCCCATGTAAATCAGCCGAGGGAAGGGAGAACCCAGGAGACACCTACATCTGTCTTGCCCATGCTGTGCTCCCCGCCTCAACCCGGAACTCATTACCGTCTTGTTTAGATAGCCGCGGATATTTTATTTAATGTGCATGGCAGTATCTTCTTGCGTCTTGAAAGGAGGAGGGAGGATTAGCTAAAATACAAACAAGCCTTGTTTGCATTTCACGGAGAAGGATAGCTCTTCGCATGCAAAACAAAAACCAGGTCCTTCTGGAAGCACCGCGGCCTGTGAGGGCTGCCCCGGGCAACCTGGGCGTGCAGTGAGAGGCGGGGAGGCGTGCGGCGAGGTCCTAGCGAGACTGGCCGGGTTGGCCTTGAGCTGCCGCCTTGGTTTTCCCCGCAGCCTCCTTGTTGCGTTCTGCTCTTGTCATGTTCTTCTCATGCTCGGGTACCCGAGAGCGGCTTTAACCTCATTCGAGTCATCAGCAGCTACCAGCCACAGGAATCCCACTTGTGGGTCTGCGGTTACTTGGGAAGGGCTACGTGATTCATCTTTCTGTTGACTTGCCACGTCTGGGACATCGGCACCAACCCACAACCCCGTGGGACCCGCATGGGGACAGGCGCATGGTCTCTGCTGGCGTTTGCTAGCTCACATGCTGGTGATCACACCCTCTCCAAGCCAGGCCGCTGCTCGCACGGACTCCGGAGCAGGCACACCTGGTTCTGGCTCCACATCCCATCTCTGCACCCCCTCCACACCCCCCTGGACCCACCAGCCAGGTAGCCAGGCGAGCGTCAGCAAGGCGCTTGGCTTTCCTGAGCTCGATATCCACACCTGCAAACTGGGGATAATAAAAAGTACACTGATCTCAAAAGATTGCCACCAGGATCTCATAAGGTACTAATTTTTAGGTGTCCTGTATATCTATCGCTTACAAGTGATCCACGTATAGGTACAGGAATGCCAAAGATGAAAAGCTAGACTTCACGGAGGATATTTGTTTCAAGTACAGTGGATTTATTTCTTCTTCACGAATCAGATTCTAAAGTCTTCTGTGGTTATAATCACTCTTGAAAAATCCCTTGGGTCCCCCACAAAGGATGAAGTTTTACCGTCTCTGGGGAAGTCGGAGCCGGCTTATCGTTTGTGTTGTGTTGAGCTGGACGGCTTCACGGGCTGAGCCCCACGTGCCGTGGCCGACACACACAGGGGGCCACTCACCCACAGTGGTGAGATACTGGCACCCAGTGGGGCCCGGAGAACCTCAGAGGGACTCCAGGGAAAGCAGACTTGGGCCCCCCCTCCCATGCTCAGGCAGCCAGCACCTCCCCAAATCCTCTTTCTGCTGCCCTCCCCCGCCCACCCAGTGTAAGTTTCAGTTGCCTGAATAGAACAGGGTTTTCCTAAATGAATAAGGAAATTAAGAATGGAGAAATAAGGAATAAAAGAAAACAGGACTGACCATAGCAATGGCGTCAGTTTGAGACTCTTGTTCTAGAAGGTCTCCAGCCCAGGTGAGGTCCCGGGCCAGTGGTTCCCAAATACCTGCAGGGATCGGGTCACACAAAGAGCATGCTTAAAATGCATGCTTAAAAGGCCCACACTTCTTGAAAAGCGATTCACCACACCTGGGGTTGGCTCTGGGACACGAGACAGGTGACAACATTGTCACTGACGACATTCAGAGGTATCAAGTACTTAGAGCCCATGTTGGGTCACATTCAGGCCCAAGGAAAGGATCTTTTGGTGAAATTTAGCAACAAGCGCATTAAAACTGAAGAGGCTTTGGTGGGAACTAATGAACAGAGTAAATACAGACGGTTAAAAAGTATTCAAAAACTACATCGGCTCCATAGTTACTTGCATTGTCTGATAATAGCTCAAACTCCAGATCTTAATTCCTAGTATTTAACATACTGACACTTGAGAGTTTAAAAAATAAAAATCATTTCTTGTTCTTCCAACCAGGAAAACACCAAGAGTAAACACTACATTTATTAATTCTAAAGATCCCAACATGAAAAGAAGTCTTAAAAATATGGCAGAACTAAATGTCGTGAGGTATCCTAGATGGCATCTTGGAACACAAAAAAGAGAGGCAGAAAGGCTAGCAAAATGCAAACAGAGGGAGGAGCTTAGCCGAGGGTAGTGCGCCGATCCTGGTATCTGAGTTTTAACAAATGAGCCGTGGTCACGTGACATGGTAACATTAAAGGAAACCGGGTGACGGACATTCAGGAACTCTTGTATTTTTGCAAATTTTCAATAAATCTAAACTTATTCCAAAAGTAAAAACTTTATTTTTTTTTAATTGCAGTAGAGTCTAAGATTTAGAAGCATGAGGAGTTTTGTTTTTGTTTTGTTTTTTTAAGATTTTTATATATTTATTTGAGAGAGAGCGAGAGAGCACAAGCAGCAGGGGAGGCCGAGGAAGAGGGAGAGGGAGACGCTCTGCTGAGCAGGGAGCCCAATGCGGACTCCGTCCCAGGAACCCGGGATCATGACCTGAGCTGAAGGTAGACGCTTAACCAACTGAGCCACCCAGGCGCCCCTATAACCATGAGTTTTTACGTCAGATCCTTCTCTGTGTCTTGGATTTCTCTCTCTGCCACCCTGAGCAGTTTATGGCCCTGATCGGGACCTCAAGTTCTTCATCTGGTCCAGGGGGAGAATACCGGTCCCTGCCTTCTAGGACGGTTGTAAAGATCAAAGGAGTTGAAACACATGTTTAAAACTGTGCCTGGTACGTAGCAGGGACCAGCTGAGTGTCGTCTGTTATTACGCTCAGCAAGTGAGCCTCAGTTTCTTCCCGAGGAAAATGGGCACAACAGTAACGCTAACTCACAAACATGAGGGGCCGACTGAGTCAAAGGAAGCAAGCAAACACAGAAAACCACGTGGGTGCTTGGAGCGCTTTCCACAGTTCGGACTAAGCACCCTGTGAAGGGTGGCCATAATTACTGTCATTAATACTAATAAATGCTAGTGGGTGACCTGCCCCAGTTCTGGCTTCAGAGCACCAAGGATTTCAGCTTTGACCTCATCCGCTCCTCCCTGGGACCTGCTGGGTGCGCACATCGAAAAATGGAAGGACACGTACATTGCGGGGCTTTTCCAACCCAGTCGTGTCCCTTCCCCCGAGAAGTAAGAAGCATCTGGTGATCTGGTGCTTCAGGCATCTGGTGACAATTGACTGAAAACACAATCCAGACCGACCCCAGAACAAAGACTGGACATTGGCTTGTGGAGCACCCGGGGAAGGGGAAAGCAGTGCCCAGGAGCTCAAAGAAAGCCATCAGGATCCATCTCTCTCCACCGCGTGACTGCGCTCCCCTCCGGCTGCCTTCACTCTCAAGCTTCCCAGGATGACAAACACCTGCCAAGGGCTCTGAGAACTAGGTCTTCAGTGGTCCCGGTCCACGAGGAAAAAGCCTTTATCCCTGAGATGTGAACAACAGTCTAGACCCCGACTCTCAAAGAACCATCAAGAGTCATGACCATCCCGGACAGATCGCTGTGCTCAGGGGGACTCGGTGAATGACGTGCTGGTCCTTCTGCCTGCCCCAGACACGGGAGGTGGAGTCAGCCTCACTCAAACCAAGTGGCCTGAGAGGAGGAAGGGGTGTTGCGTTAGGAGACATTTCAGGTACCACAGCCAAATGCACGGGTCATCATGGATGCCGTGTGGCTAAAATGGCTTATGTTTATTATAACCATGTGGATTTTATCAGTGATGACTGTGGTTGGCTAAGCGGATGTAGAAACTTCAGGAAGAGAAAAGTCAGACACTTTGCCCCCCCTCCTCTCCAGCTGATTCTCCAAAGCCCAGTGGCCTTGGGAGTTAGCCTCTGCAGCCGTGGGAGGGTGCACAACTTCGATACAATTAGCATGTATTTATCAGGCACTGGTACATGCCAGACACTGGGGAAGGTTCCGGATTCTAAATTATTTAGACTTCACGAAGAGAAACAATATATTCATTCCATGGTGAGCTCCTAAAACTTTTCCAACAGCTTCACCAAGGTACCATGTTCAAACCATAAAATGTACTTGTTTTAAATGGACAACTCAGTCATGTTAGTAGCCTGACAGATTTGTGCAGCCGTTACCAGAATCCAGTTTTAGAACATTCTCTGATGGTCCCCAGAAAGGTCCCTCATGCGCAGTTAAGTTAGCCCACACACGTCTCTGTTTTTGTGTCTATCTTCTTTCACATGGCAAGTGTTTTGGGGGTTCATCCTCAAAAATGTTTTAGTAGGTATTAATATTTGGTTCCTTTTTGTCACTAAATAGTATTCCATTGGATGGCTTTATCACACTTTATCTATCCATCAGCTGATGGACATGGGTACCATTCACACTCTTTGAATATTATGAATAATGCTGAAAAGAAACACGTGAGCTATGAACACATGAGCACAAGTTTTTCTGTGAACATATGTGCTCATTTCTCCTGGGGAAAGACCCAGGAGAGAAAGTTCTGAGTCGTGTCATAAACATCCCCAAACGTTGCTAAATGAAAATTAGAACACTTATTGTGTGCCCATTTTTTCCCCACAAGTAGAAAGGTCCGAAAGTAAATCAATACTGCTGAAAATTTCAATCAAGCCTTCACCCCAAGCAAATCCTGTTCTTCCCATCACACACACACAGCCCTCTTAAAGGTTAAGAGTCTGTATGGACCAGCTTTTCAACCAAGTCTCAAACAGAACTTTTTTGTTTCTTTGTCTTAAATAAAACAGAACCATAGCACTGAAGAGTCACTGAAAGTAATTACATAAATAGTCCTACCTGTTTGTACCACTCAAGGAACATTTGTGCTGATCTAATTTGCAACCTGCAACATTATAAGTTCTTTGCCACCAAAAAAAAAAAAACAAAAACAAAAAAAACAAAAACAAAACATCTATACTCAACCCATGGGACATTTCCTATGTGTCTCTTCCTCCTTCTCTGCTGGTGCTCTATGAAGCCCCTGGGAGTTACCCCTGGGTTCGACACTATATGAAGAAACCAGGGACATAAGCTGGTCTCTTCGATGCCAAAACCTGGTTCAGGAAAATAAACACCCAACCTGCCGTTCCACTGAAATGCTCGTGAAATTTGGCTGAGTTCCTCTGACAGATCACAGGGAATTTAGCGTTTGTCTCTCCATACCCCAAGCACAATGCTGGATTGATTCCGATGGGGTAGGTCATGTGGAAGTAACGAGCAATCCCCAATCTCCATAGTTTATAACAACTATGTGGACACTGGGTTGGGGGGGGAGCTCTCTCGTATCTGTCCCCCATGGACCAGGCTGACGGCGTGGCCACCCTATCGAACATCACCAACCCCCTGTCTCAGTGACACATATCCTCAAAAGGCCTTGCACGGGTAATTCAGTATTTACCCCCAAATGGGCACATGTCACTTCTGCTTGCAATTCATTAGCACGAAGCAGTCGTTGGCCGCACCAGGGGGCCAGGAAGAATCCCGCCCAGTGCTCAGAAAATGGGACAACACGATATGTTTGACAAATAAGACTAAGGCTATCATGACTCTCCGTTTCCCCACCATACCTATGCTTGTAAAAATGTGGGCACTTACAAGTCAGATATTTCTTTAAAAAAGAAAGAAAGAAAGAAAGAAAGATGAATCCATTTCAGCCAATTGGCACATTCTAGAAACTTTGAGTGTAATTCACATATTCATGTGTCATATTTAAATTTAAGATTTTGGGAGGGGAGGATTCCCTTATTTAAAAAAGAGTATTGGTGGGGTGCCAGGGTCGCCCAGTTGGTGAAGCGTTGGACTCTTGGTTTCAGCTCAGCTCGTGATCTCAGGGTCTGGGATTCAGCCCCAGGTGAGGCTCTGCACTCAGCACGAAGTCCGCTGAAGCTTCTCTTCCCTCTCTCTCTGCCTCTCCCCTCTACCTCTCCCAAATAAATAAATAAATCTAAAAAAGAAGAAGGAGAAGAATATTGATGAATATCTTTTCCCTTTCTTTTTTGAAAACAATTGCCCTCTAAAGGAATTCTCAAGTTCTGAGCTTCACGACTATGGGCCGTACTGATGATACGTTAATTGTTCATTAACATAGTCAATGGTCAATTTTTCTTCTTAGGTTGTAGCTCCAAGCTCAAGGAATATATTTTTGGCTCATGTAACTGAATCTCTTCATGGCCTCCACTGTCCCTTCTCCATCACCAGTTTTGTCCCATCGCGGTCCCACCTACTAGACCGCCAGGAGCTCCGAGGACTCAGTACTGGCTGATTCACGTGCAGCAGGAGAAGCGTGATTCTCAAACAGCCATCCTGGGAGAAGGGGAAGCCTCTCTCCCAGAGTCCCCCGAAGTCATCCCCTCCTGAGTTAGGACGTGTCCATCACCGTGCCCACCGCGGGAGCCAGGAACACGCCCGCACCCAGGGGGCTGAAGCTAGGTCAGTCCTCCCCCAAACAGCAGGACCCAGAACGGATGAGAAGGAATGAAGTTCCCAGAGAAAACTATGGGTGTGGTTTGAAAAGGAGAGTTGGAGGAATGTTGACAGGCAAGGCACTCAACAACCACTACCTGATGTCCTTCGAGGAGCCCAGCTCTCTACGGTGACATTAAACCAGGATCCTATTGCCTGTCACTGATCTGCACAACACACACAACACAAATGTCTTCAGTGCGCCCACCAAGCTGCGACTCCTACCGAGAATGAACGGAAAAGGGATTACAACTTCAAGAGGGTCGAGTATCATCAAGGTTCTCATTATGGCACCGAAGTTTAACCCTCCTCCTATAAATCATGCCAAAGACGAGTTAAAATCATTTCACCCAGATCATCCCTTCTCTGTGATGTCACAACTTCACAGGAGCCCCGGAAGACGCCTCAGCCTCCTCCTTGCTTTCGGGAACAATCCTCAGGGATTAGAGTCAAGCCCCGTCTGACACAGAAATTACTTATATTTTAGTAGTCTTCAGAGCGCCGCACAGGGAGTTGTTCAAACCGTGGTCATTAGGCTCCAACTTACATTTCGGTTTTTACATTTCTGCCTGTGAAACTAATTTGGTCCGATCCATCTCTTCTGGATGAGTGGGAAACCTTCAAAAGATAAATACTGACTGTTGTGGAACGTAGCCAGAGGAGGAAGCAATTCAGATTAATCTTACTAAATATCACTGTTAGTGAGCAGTGATCTATTTCACTGACTTACAAAGGAGGATTTTTTCCCCCACACCTCCATAAACCGCCATTTGATATCGTGGCTAGCCCTGGTTGACAAGAATTGTTTTAAGAAATGAAAACAACCAGCATCGGAGCTAATGGCTCTTTCCCGTGTCATCTTGACTTTACCAGCCCACCAGGAAAGCATCTTTCATCCGAATCACACTGGAAGATGAGGTATTAGAGATCTTAAATTAGAATCTGTTGTCTGAGCAATGCTCAGGGCTAGATAAATATAAACACCCTCAATTTATACATGTATTTTAGGGGGGGACGAAGGGCAAAGCGTGCTGCAGGATAAGCTAGAATGCCGGGAACTTGGTATGAACGCAACTGCTCACGTATGAAATGATATCCAGAAAGTAGATCATCAGTTTCTCCCTATTTAAAACGTGATGGGGACATCTACTTTCAGAGCAGCTGGGTCAGACAGCGGGGAAAATAAATCGGACTCTCCTGAGAGCATCTCCTCTCCATGGAGGTGAGGAACAAAGCTCACCGACGGGCCCGGAGGGCGGGGCTCTCTTCCCTGTTTTAACATTCCCCCAGGCACCGTGCAGACCGGGTGCCCTGGCTAATTATCATCCGTCTCCAACCGCCCTCTCCCCTTGGCGCTCTGACTCCACGCCGGGGTTTGGGGGGGGGGGAGTGGGGGTTGGGCTCGTCAGCTCTGGCAGACATCAGGACCTACGCCTAAGTAATTTTGGCCACTGGGTCGTGTGGGTGAATTCATAAAATGGATTTGTGTGAACTTCAGCAGCAAAGAGGAGCACACAAATGATCATTTCTAGTGGGAGTTCAGCACATGGTTTCAGAGCCATCTTAGGCAGGAAAACAGCAGGGGCCAAACGTCTGGGGACCACGTTTCTTTCATGAAGCAATCCCTGATTCTGAGGGTCTGAGACCTCCTCACCCTCGCCAGGTCCCCTTCGCTGTGGTCACATCGGAGAGCGGTAATCTGGGGAACTAAGTGGAGAGGACCACTGCTCTCCCTGGCCAACTTCTCACCCTTCTTAAGGGGAAAGTCCCCACCCCGTGTCTCTCTCCCACAGAAACCCCGCTCCCCAGTGGCCCAAGGTCTTAGATGGGCTTCTCATCCTAAAACCACCCCTCTGGTCACAGAGATGGGGTACCCCAACATGAGCCAACAGAGGCTTTCTCTAAGACTTCCAAAATAGAGAGAAAGGAAGAACGGTATCCAAATGTCTCATCTACTGAGCACAATGGTGGGAAGCAGCTCAGTTCCTCGACCATAAATTCACCGAGGGCCCATTTGCCAGAAATCAATGTATCCTTTTTCAAAGGAATCCAGTTACCGAAATTTTACTTCTTGAAACTGTTTATAAGGTTTCCCATCGACTTAGTGTTAGATGGTTGCTTTCAGAAACTCTGAAGATTTCCCCCAAGTCGTTACTGCAAGCTGTGTGTTCATCAGAGAAGGTGTTTAGAAACATCGGTCGTTTTATCCCAGCAGCTCCCCGGACCACCCAGCCACACACCATCAGCCACAGCCTCATGAACCGCCATGACGTCAACCCCAAAACGCAGGGGGTCACAGCCACGACCCACTGGGACTTATACTTTACAGCCCATCAAACCAGTTACTGACAGACACGCAAGCATCCTTCATTTCATGCCCAGAAGGTCAGCATATCCCTAATCTGGTCCCACCTCCAACTTCCAAATGCCCCTCCCCCCCCCCCCCCCGAGGCCTCAGGAGTTCATAATCTGTCATCAGGAAGAAAAAAATCTTCGACCTTCCACATCTTCCCTGAATGTCCTCTTCCTCTTCTGGCTCTAACCAAAGCTTGAGTCTAAGCCAGCATGACTTCCCCTGCACATCCCTGCCCATCGGGCCTGCAGGCGAGATCTGTGCCCTCTGGGCTCCTCCAGGCCTCTCAAAACCATTTTTCTACCTTCCTCTTTGAAGTACAGACCCTCTCATAGATAACAACTGAGACCTGTCCTCATGGCCATCCCCTAGAAACAGACCACTCCCCAGCATCCCATGGAGACTGCAGCCCCTGGCCTGCCTCTTCATTTCTCCTGGCAATTCCCTGAGACTCCCAACAGCTCCCGTGGTCTAACCCAGGTGCCTTCCCATCCAATGACCTGAAAGCACACAAAACACAGCATTTTCCTCTCCCGACCCCTTCAGTCAGGCATGACATAGTTACCTGCTTAACTCAGCATCACCAACAACTTCACCACCTCAGAAAAATCTTAATCCCACGGGTCCCCTTTTCTGGCCACCGACCCGTCCATCCAGTTCAGTTTCTCTTGGAGTACCACAACAACAATTCCCCAACTTACTGGGCCATCAGCCCACGTGCTCTGCCATCTTTCCACCATCCACCTTCATGTCCTCACTCCCCTCTATGTCTAGGTGAGCTGTAGCTGCCCCTCCCATGGCCAATGGTCATTCACTTCCGTAGGTAGAGCCACACGTAGCTTAGGACTTGCTGTGCACATGAACCTGATCCCTTGAGCAAGGCTTCCGCTTTGTGCTCCTCCCCTCCTGCCTCTCTTTCCTTGCTCTGCACTCTGGCCGCTCCGGCCCAGGGCCTCTGACTGAGGTAACTCACGTATCCCAGGTTTGTGCAGATGAGAATCTTCTCTCTTCCCATCCCCGCTGCCTGGAGCATTCCAGAGTCCCAGTGGTCCTTCTCCTTTCCCCTTCAGATCTCTGCTTTAACAACCTCCCTTTCTTTTAACTTTATTGAGATGGAATTCACATAACATAAAACTAACCATTTTGAAGTTAATAATTCAGTGACATTTAGTTCATTGCTTTCATAATGCTATGAAACTGCCACGCTGTGTAGCTGAAAAACAGTTCCCCTCAAAAGGAAACCTTAATGTGCCCACCAAGCATGCCCTCTTCATTTCTCCCTATGCCACAATCCTTAGCAAACCACCAATCTGTTCTCTGTCTCTGTGGCTTTACCTTTTGGAACACCTTCCCTTTGGATAGACTTTCTCTATCCTCAGAGAACCACCCACACGCTTCCCTAGTCTCTGACACTCACTGTGTTTTCTCACAGTTTCTCAGTAGACTATATCATGCTATGAAACTCTATTACTTACATATGTGTCTGTCGTCCTCTCTAGGATGTGAGCTCCATGAAAAAAGCATTCTGTTTTGTTTACTTCTCTGTTCCCAAAGCCTGTACGGTGCTTAGCACACAGTAGGCTCTCAACAAATATTAGTCAAGACAATCTTATGAGGTAGCCCAGTATAGCATGCTTTAGATAGCAAAGGACAAAATTAAATTCAAATGAATTCAGGCCAGAATAAACAAGGTCGTTGTTGGCTCATTTACCAGCTGTGAGATTGCAGGAGCAGATCATTCAGCAGAATAAAAGACTGAACAGCCACAGGAGCTTACCGGTGTCTCTCTGTCTCTCTGTTTCTGTCTCTGTCTCTCTCCCTGTCTCTCTCCCCCACCCCATCATCTCATCATCTCAGACGGTTTTCTTCACATGGATGGCATCCAGATGAATCAGGTACACATTACTAGTTTACCATTTATTCTCCATCCATCTGTCCATCTGTCTGTCCATCCATCCATCCATCCATCCATCCAAATATCCATTCATCCATCCGAATATCCTTCCTTCCATCCATCCAAATATCATCCGTCCATCCATCATCCTATCCACCCATCCACCCACCCAACTTTTTATCCACTCTACAATTTACCAAGTCCCACATCTCTCTTTTAAGCACCATATGTGAAGCAATGACCAAGACTAAATCAGGTAAGTTGCTTTTTTTTCCTTCCAGTAACATAAAATACAACAAACAAGTGGGTGGACATGGGAGAGACGAGGGTTCTGGGAAGGGGAAATTATGAAAACAAAGGACCCGAAGAAGAGAATTGCTGTGTGTTTAAGGAACAGCAAGTGTGCCTAAAGTAACAGTAAGGTCACATGGGGCCATATTGACTACTGGATATAATCTTGACTGAAATAAGAGGCCTGGATAGGGCAGGCCTTGCAGCAGAGTAATGACATTACCCGACTTGTGTCCTAGGAGTTTTGCCCCAGCTGCTTTGATGAGAGTGAGACAACAGGTGAGCAAGAGTAGAGCAAGAAGAACTGCTAGGGGGTGACGGGAATGGTCCAGAGCAGGTGCGATGTTGGCAAGATGGGTGCTGTATGTGTGGCAAATTCTGGATTTTTAACTAATTCAGAAGGTAGGGTCCTTGAGATGGGATGATGGACTGTCTATGAGGAATGGGGTGAGGTGGGAAATGGGGCATTAGAAAAAAGAATTCCTTCAAGGTGTGGGCCTAGGCAGTGGAAAGAAACTGCCACTTATTGAGTAGGGGATTTCTGGGGAAGGAGGACATTTGGTGGGGAAACTAGAGTTTGGACTTGGCCACTTTAAGTCTGAGATGTCTGATAATATCCAGAAGGGTACTGGTTATCTAAATCTGGAAGTCCGGGGTCAGGTCAGGCCTCGGGATAGAAAATAGTTTTTTAAATAAAATGAAAAAATATGTAGGGAAATTTTGTAAAAGTAGGTCAGATCCTTTAATTTTTCAGGTTAACTTTGCAGTAGTTGCCCCTCTGAGAGGGAATCCCGAGCCCTTCTTATGGCCTCCCAAGCCTGGTCCCTCTAAGACCCCATCACCTCCACTCTACCTCTGCCCAGATACCTGGACCTCCTGGATGGCTCAGAGACCACCAGCCATGTTCCAACCTCAGGCCTTCACCTGGCCTCTTCCACCTGCCAGGTTCTTTCTTAGATAGCCTCTTGCTTCTTCTCATCAATACTGTTAAGTCTTTACCCAGGTGGCCACCTTCTCGGTGACGTCTATCCCGATCATTCTACCCGAGTTTGCAAACCACCTACTTCCACCCCTTCCAAAGCACTTATACCCTTATGCTAGCCTCTATCATTTATTTATTGACTGTGTATCTCTTTCCTAATAAATCTGAATTCCATGTGGACAGAAACTTCATCAGCTGTTCTACCAACCATGTGTGGCCAATGCCTAGGGGAGGGAACACTGGATATGTATTTGTTTGATGAATGAATGAAAGAGTGAAAGCAATGTTCTCTGAGTGCGACCTAAGTTAGCAAATCCTTCATTTCCCTAAAGGTTTGGCCTCTTTCTACAACTTGAGACATTGGAATGCATAGTCCCTCCCAACAGGAACTTCTCAACTTGAGATTCAGAAGAGCAGTGGGGGAATGAGAGTTTGGTGCTGAAGGCAAATTGCCTTAGTTCACACATGGTCTCCATCCATTAGCTATATTTTCCTGTTCTCACCATGTTTCTTTGCCTGAAAGGCAGGGGCCAGGAGGAGGGGAGGAACAGTAATAACAATGACATCAGGCTATGTGAACCAGTTAGAGAAACAGAAACCTTTCCAGGGACGCCCACTGTGGGGATTTATCACAGGGAATTAATTATACTCTAGATCCACTA
Source organism: Mustela lutreola (assembly GCF_030435805.1). Taxonomy (NCBI): domain Eukaryota; kingdom Metazoa; phylum Chordata; class Mammalia; order Carnivora; family Mustelidae; genus Mustela; species Mustela lutreola. Next base: position 6,439,189 of record NC_081298.1, on the reverse strand, counting down.
GCCCTTATGGATGATAACACAACTGTCAAGGTCTTGGCACATAGTGCCAGGCACACAGTGCTCAAAAAATATAAGCTATAGACACAAAAATAAAAATTTTAAAAAATGTGCCTTTAATTTGAGGGTTTTTTTTTTTTAAGCCATTTCTATTGTTGGATGCCTAAAAGAAGATTCTTTAGAAAGTAGGGAGGGGGAAACAAGAAGAATTCAATTAGAAACTGAAAAGACTTATATTTAAAAGAAAGAAAGTTAAGGTGATAAGTGGGATAGCAGTTAGTCAACTCATCCATTCTTTGCTTCCAAAAGAACACTAGTGAGAATCTCTAAGAGGGAAGGAAAAGAAAAGCCAATTTAAGCTGTCAGAGTTAGCCATTATTTTAGTCCCACAGCCCCCTAGTGAGCATACGGTATTTTTATTGCTGGAGTTCATCACTAGTGCTTACTCAATAATTAGATAATCCCTATAGCAATCTATTGTAGTCATGCCTCAAAAAGATTCCCGATTGCATCTCCACATATGTCAATAGCTTTCATAAACCATAAATCAGTACGATATTGCTGGCATTAGAATTTTAAGCAATTAATGTTAATCAATATGAAAGCCAAAAGATGGATGTGGTTGGGCTTTTTTCTTTCTTCATACAATGAAGAAGCTGAAACTCTATTTATTTGAATTAGTTCATCAGCCTTTGAGATTTGTCATTAGCTGAAATGACAATTACCGTCAAATCATCATCATCATTATCTGATAATTTTTCTACAAAGCTAACTTTGTATTGCGCTATGAGAGACTTTGCGCACTGACACTCAAGCTCATGCTCATGTTAAATGCTAGGACAGAAAAAAGTCTCAAGGGTGGGGATGGTTCCAAAACACCTGTTGGTATGCCAGTGGGGGAGACATTTAAAAGCACAGTGATTAGCATTACCATGTCACACAGTCCTTTGGAGTAAGATATAGCATGGAGGGAAACCCTAGGCAGCCACCTGGTCCAGGTCATGGAGATGGGGAAGAGAAGATACCTCCTGCTACTTTAAATTATATAAATTTAAATTTTTATAAATTAAAAATTTACACATTTATAAATAAATAAATAATATTGCAGCTAGAAATGCCCTCGTACACAGACCTTCTGGAGTAGGCATTGTGGCTTGCCTCCTAAGCTTCTCCTGCCTATTATTCCTTCCCGGTTAGGATGCTGACTCTGTGCAGACATCCACCCCTCCATGCACCCCTGTGCTCTGGGGAAGGTGATAACACTCAGCCTTCCAGTTTGGACTTGGTGGGTATAAGAGATCCTCACCAGGGGTTGGCTTAGAAATTGGCATTTGACTTCTGTCTGGCCAATAAGACATAAAGTGTCATCTCTTTGAGAGGCTTCTCAGTAGGAGGAATCCATAGAGGAGGAAATGGTTCCCCTCCCCTAGATACTGTTTGTCTAGATGTAATGCCTGAAGTTTGTGCAGCCTCCTCACCGACAGTATGAGCCTAGATTCAGAATGGAAGTTGGCAAAATGGAGCAATGGTAAGAAATGAGTTAACAATCCATTTCTTCTCTATTTAAGCTGATATGAGCTGGAGTTTCTTCTATTTGCAACCAGAGTGCCATTAACCAAAATCTAAATTTCAGGTACAATCCTCACTTCATTACTCAGCATACTGTCATGTTTTATTTCTCCTATACTCATTTTAGCCCCCCATGAGAGCATAGACTTAATTTATTCACCTGTGAATATAAAGTGTCCCAACAGCATTGTCTCCTAGTCTCTGTAAGATGACCAGGTATTCTCATGATTTCCCTCACCTAGACGGTTTTCAGTAATCATTCATGAATGAATAAATGATGAATGCACTGCTCACAGATGTCTACAACCTTCCTCAGACTGTCCCTCACCCTTGCTTTTCTTTGGTACTTTATCTAGCATCATACCAACTCCTTCTAAGTATGCTTCCATTCTCTACATTAAAAAAGAGTTATTTTTACTTATTTAAATCTTCCTAAAACATCATGAAATGATGCCCAAAATGTATGTGCTTCGTTAAGTAAACATTATGAGACCTCAAAAAACCAAGTGAAGTCCACCAATGTGTCCCAAAGAATTAAAGCTGCAATGACTTAGGTCAGCATTTCTAATAATGCAGTCCTCAGAAGAATTATCCTTTACTATGTGAACAGGTGCTTAAGGAGCTCGATGGCCAGGTAATTTAGAGAACACTGTGTTTAAATAATTTAAACAGTTTCTTAAGTACAGGATTGCTTAGCGCTTCTAATATGCCAACAGGCCCTGTGAGTCTAAGAAAGCTACAGTATGGGCTTTCCCCAAAACTGTGTCTGAACATAGAACTGATGATCCAAAGTAGAATTATTAAAATATCACCATGATTGTGAAGAACACACTTTGATGGGCACTTTGGTGGCTCAGGCAGTTAAGCTACTGACTCTCGATTCCCGCTCAAGTCATGATCTCATGGGTCATGGCACAGAGCCCCATCAGGTTCTGCATTCAGTGGGGAGTCTCATTCTCTCATTCTCCCTCTCCCTCTGCCCCTCCATGCTCTCTCTCTCTTTCACTCTCTCTCTATAATAAATAAAAAAATCCTTTTTTTAAAACTTGCTTTGAGATACATGTTCTAGATCATGTGAGCCTTGAATATGACATTCAACTATTTTCCTATCTGAGGGAAGACAAAAAAAAAAAAAAGAAAGAAAGAAAGACTTGGAGATAAAGTACTTTCCTCACACACAAATAATCTTATACATTTTATATATCTTTATACTGTTATACTATTAAGCTTAGTTGCACCTTTGAGAGAATCACAGAATCTTGGATCTTGGAGGGAATCTTAAGGGATAGAGAGAAGAATGACTATGATTATGTTTTATTCAAAAACCCCTTTGAGAATCTGATCAAAACAGCATACCCTCCCCCAGAAAGATGAATTTATACACAAATAATGGCATGGAGTTCACGGACCTCTTGATGAATTCATGGACCCCAAGTGTGGACCGCCCTACCTCCTAATCTGCCATGACCATTGAACAGAGTGAAGAAACTGTGGCCCAAAAGTCCTATAGCTTTTGAGGTCAAGGCCAAGTTAAATTTAGGAATTCTGACCACCACATTGCCCAGTTTACCACCACATTGCCCAGTTTTTAATTCTATCCAGCCCCAAGTCATTTTCATATTCCCATTTCTAGACTCATATCAGGCTTGTCTGATCTTCTAAACCTACTAACAGAGTCGACTGAACCTAGCTCAGGCAACACTGAAAACAAGGGGACCGAGTAGTGTTTTTCAAATCTCTCAGACAACTGCTCCCAGATTAATGCCCTACTAGTGTGACACTGTCTTTGTGCCACCATTACCATAACCCACATATTTTATACTCACTTCCAGCTAGCAAAGTAAATTAACAAGCATGTTCTGGACCTCCCGTGGCATGCAAACTACAAACAAATAAGGATATAAAAACCTGACTTTGGTCATAAATCCCAGAAAAGACAAAACATGAGATGTTCTTAGCATGCTTCTTTTTAAACAACACCAATGACTCTTGATGAAAAGAATGCATGTTTTAGTAGTAGCGATAATTACTACAAAGCTTTATTGATACATATACATAAAATAGATGTATTTATTTGTGTATGTATATATATAAAAATATATGATTATATACATACATACATATATAAAATCATCAAGCGTAGACATTAAGTGTTTTGATGTTTATAAAATGTTAGAGCTATGGACAATGTTATGAATGCTAATGAATGAAAATTACATACATTTACTCAAAATTTAGACCATAAAATTAATTTATTCAGCAGAACGTAGGATGGCATTTTCCCACCAGGGACTGATATTCCGGTCTTGTCCCAGAGTCCCAGCCCAGGGGAAAGTTCCCATGGACATGCAATACCCTTCAAATGGAACTCAGTGCTGACCTCACCTTGGCCCTGGCAGCCCACATTGCTCCCTCACTGTGAACGTCTGCTGATGAGTAACAATTGTCCAGGCACCCAAAGAACCACTGCACATCTACCCTTTCTATTGATTCTTCACAAAGCCCAAAGGAAGGAGGTGCTTACCATTCTTCTCTTACAGATGTGACAATGGAAATTCAGAGACTTCACTAACTTGGGTATGGCCACATGGCTAGTAAGTGTCGGAGCTGGGGTTTGAACCCTTAATTGGTTCTAGATCCCAAGCTCCCAGCCATGACACACCCTGCCCCTTGGTAACCACTGGCCATTCCGTAAGGGATGTTGGTAGGGCCAAATGCAAGCTCCTGCTCCCCATTTTTACTCCCCCCTATCTGTGTTAGTATAATCGGGCATTTTTGCTGAAAGATACTCTTTTCAAGAGCCAGCGATTACGGCATCTCCACTTTATTCAAACCGTTCATCCAATATTCATCAACCTCCGGGTTTTCTTCTGTCATCCGCCCCTTCACCATACATATGCATATATTAGGAAGGACACCAAGCAAAGCAAAGTTGAGTAACATATGGCCCCTGCCCTCTAGAAACTTGGAATTCAGTGGAGAACGAAACAATTAAACTAATTAGTACAGCACAGCCTAAGATGTCAGCACGTGGGCGCGGGATCACAGGCGCAGCTTCTCTAAATCACACCGGCTTGTAGGACGAGATTCCTGGAGGAAGGGCTGCTGCCAGAGCCAGGCTTTGAAAGATGGTGGGAATTAGCTGGATCAAGAATGGGGTGGGCCCGGGGGTGGCAGACAGGCCCTGTAGGTAGAGGGACCAGTATGTGGAGTTCAAAGCAACGGGATGACTTGACAAATTATCAATAGCTCAGAATCCAGAGCAAACTGTGCTGGGAAGCCTGGGGACCCTGAATGTGTTGCTTGTATGCGTGAATGAGCCATCAGCAAAGCCCTCGGGTGTTGCCCAGGAGGCCACACTGAGTTCCAGCTTCCCTGAGAATGGCCTCCCTTCTGTGTCTCTCTCTGACTTTGTGTGCACATATGTGTATGGTGAGTGTGTGTGTGTGTGTGTTGTACGTGTGTGCGTTGTATGCAGCACCTGCTGAAAACTTCTCTCCTGCCCTTGTTTCTTGCAGGACTCTGCACCATCCCATAACACCTGCCGGACTCCTCCTTGCTAACGAAGACCCGGGGAACCACCTTCATGGCCCACCCCACCTTCTGCCAAAACTGTACCCTCTCCTCCCTTCGGGAGGGAAACAGAATGGAGTATGCTGGTCTCCAAAGAAAGCCTCCCAGGATCTGCTGGTCCCTTCCTGGATGGCGCAGCAGCAGCCCCGTTCAAAATCGCTCTCTGTTCAGAAATTATCTTCCCTCCTTTTATTTCAAATTTCTCCCAAAGATATCTCCCAAAGGATAGAGGGAAGCTGGCTCTTCAGTGTCCCCAGGAAGACAAGTGAGTTGAAATTAGATGTCACTGTGTGCTACAAAAGTCACACGAGCAGGTAGCACAGTCTACCCACCCCGCCCCTTGGCTCCCGCGGTCTCAACCCAGCTCCAGGGACTTGAACGTGCACACTGTGTCCATTCCCATGGCCAAGCCAGCCACCTTCCCTGTGGGCAAGATCCAACAGAGCCCCCCCCCCCCGAAGAAACTCACACTCCGCAGGGCAATAGGATGTGTGCATGTAGCATCTTCACTGTTCTATGTCCTGCAGCCGACAGTTTCTCTCTGTAGCTCTCCCAAGGTTGAGTTGGCCAATCCCTAAGACCCTTCCCCACCAATTCTGTCCCTCTTCCTACACAGTTAGCCTTTTGGAAATGAAGCCCTCCATGGGGGTCCAGCAGAACAAAACACAGCTACCTGCTTGAATAATAATAATAATAATAATAATAGGCCAAAAGAAGGGCGGGGTGGTAAAAAAATCTCCTTCAGTCCTATATGTTTATGAAGATTCTTCTGAGCATCGGTTCCCACTTTTCATGAAAATCTCAGAGGTTTTGGTGTCCTCTACAAGGTTTAGAATCCCTGATTAAGAGATATCATTAGAGATGGAAAAGAAAATTCTGCTTCTTCAGAGGAAAGTGGATGCCCATATGTCATCTCGCCTCAGATGGGCTGGATGCTAATTGCTCATTCAGGTATGAATCCTTTCCATCTGACACCACGGCTGCTTTCTGATGTACCTGCAACTTTTCGTGATTTTACTACCCATGCAACGTGGCGCTCGCTGCCTCCAGCAAAAGACACGAGCTATTTATTGCCTCGTTTTACAGATGCTGCTGGAGATCACATTTAACAATACGAATATCACAGAATTGTCTTCGGGTGTCACAAGCTGCCAAAGTGTAGCTCAAGCCAGAGCCTGATGACTCTATGCTAATGATTTTACACACATTCTGGGCTTAATTAGACGGGCTGAAGTGGAAGCTTGCTTTTCGCAGTCACGCCCTTTTGTCAATAACGAAACAGGAACGTTTAACTCCCGGTTTGTGACTTACACAAGCATTTTATTGCTGGGAGCAAACTTCAACATCTACTCCTATGGTATGCAAAAAAAAAAATGGCCCAAGCAATTCTCTTTGGGATGGTGACAGACACCAAAATAAATGGCATTCAGGCTTCTTACCTGGGCATTCGTTGTTCCTTCCTTGGGAACACACAGGCACCCACACTTCCAACCCTTGCTTTGTGCCGAGTTAGCTCTAGAAATACCTACAACTCTGGCGGGTTTCGCGTCTGCCAGACGGGAGATATAATGCAATCCCACAGTGGTAAGCAGATACGCCCAGACCAGTCTGCCTGGGAAATCTCAGCAAGCCACTTCACTTCTCTGTGACTCAGTTTCCTCAGCTTGGCAATGGGGTAATAGAAGTTCCTAGTGTTGTTACGTTAAATGGATAGGTGTAGCCTTCTTACACTGGAGTTTGCTGCTACACAGGTGTCTGCCGGAAACCTCGTGATTCTCTCTAAACGAGCAGAGGCCAGGACACAGGTGGCACGGCTGCTGTGCAGGGAGAGGAGGGAGCACTCGAGCAGCTTCTAGAGGGGTGTCCACACGTGGGGGACACCGTGCAGCCCTGCGCTGTTGCGACAGCCTCTCCCCCGGGGAGAAACACACCTATAAAACCAGGGCTGACACTCGCCTATCCTATGCACGCCTCTTCAGCTGCCCAGGTGGTGGACTCAGGTGCATTTTGGACCCTCATCCACAGGTGCAAAACATAACGCCAGGTGAAGGAGGCAAGGATGAAAATGAGGAAAGGGGGCGAGAAAGAGAAAAAGGAAAAAAATCAATACAGGAGACAGTTTCTGAACTATCTTATGACTCGTTAGTAAGAGTGCTTTTTTTTTTTTTGCCTTCTCTGTTTTCTTCCTTCAGGGAACTTTCCATCCCTTAAGGCTGGTTTAAACTGTGCCCAATCACTATAGCCAAGCTTAATAAAGAGACAGGAGATTCTCTTTTTATTATTTTTGGCCGGTGATGCTTGGGTTTAAACTAATTACCAGGAGGCCCAAGGTGCTCGTTCACTCACTTTTAAATAAAACTACAACACTTCTGCTTTCGATTGGGAAGAAGTTTAAAGCGTCTGCATTTGAAGACTTGCTTCCTGCTCACCCATAAGCATGCTAAAGGCTTACAATAATGACGGTAATAGCGACAGTGCAGCCAAGTGTCACCTGGGGTCCCCGTCCCTCCAGACGTAAGCAGGATTGCCCAACCCCAATCCGCAGCCTCAGAGAGCCCTAGCGAGCCCTAGTCTCCCCGACGTGACTTGCGAACGCCCATGCAATTTTGCTGGCCTGACCCGAGTCCTAAGTTCACGTGAGCAACTCCTGGTGAACCCCAAAGCTCCATGAAGCCCGTGGCCTCCATCCCGGGGCTCTTCCCGCTTCCATTCCCCTCTCAGACTCACCTTCTCCTCTCTCTCTTTCAGGACCTTGTGTTTTCATTTTCTCCTGCTAATCAATATTGACCCCTTCTTGGAAGATTTGGTACCAGCCAAAACTCACCTTGAGTCCATGGCTGCAACTAAGAGAATGAAAGTGCCCCTGATTAATGACAATACTGACCGACGTCATCCTTCAAGTTCCTATTACTAAGAGTTTCAGCTCTTTGTCTAACCATCTGATTTAAAGCTTCCAGTGAGGGACACCTGGGTTGTTCAGTGGGTTAAGCGTCTGCCTTCAGCTCGGGTCATGATCCCAGGGACCTGGGATCAAGTCCCGTATTGGGCTCCCTGCTCAGTGGGCAGTCTGCTTCTCCCTCTGCCTCTACCCCTTCTGCTGCTTGTGCTCTCTCACTCTCAAATAAAGAAATAAAATCTTTTTAATAATAATAAAAAAAGAAAAAGAAAAAAATACAGTTTCCAACAAGCCCAGGAATAGATATTATTACTATGGTCATGCCCCACTAACATTTATACCAACGGTTCTCAAATGGGGGCAATTCTGCCACCCACCAGGGGACATGTGGCAATGTCTAGAGGCGTTGGGGAGGCAGCTACTTGCAGCTCGTAGGTAGAGACAAGGGATCTTGCTAAACTTCCTACAGTGCACAGTACAGCCTCCCAGCTCCCAAAGTCAAGTGCCAAGGTGAGATATCTCGCTTTATGCCAGTTAGGAAACCAAGCCTCCGGTTACCTAATCTGTCCAAGGGCACGAGCATTAAAGAGCAAAGGGGCGGGGGGGCTCTACCCGTCCAAATGGTGTTCTAAAACCAGGCTCTCATCTATGACACAATCTCATGGTTTCTGTGAGCTAGGGTCTCTACACAGCCTAGGTGGGTCCTCTGCGTTGGGTCTCCAGGCTATAATTCAGGTATCGCCTGGATAACCCCTCCAAACTCACCCAGTTTGTTGTCAGAATTTATTTCCTTGTGGAGAGAGGACTGAAGGCCCCAGTTTCTTGTCTGCCATCAGGTGGACGTCATCTTCAGTGCCCAGAAGGCTTCTCAAGTTCCTTGTCACATGGGGTCTCCCCGCATGACCACTCACTTCTTCAAAGCTAGAAAGACAGCAACTCCAGCAATGATAGACACTATAACCTTACATAACATGATTACGAACATCTCTATCCCCTTCGCTATCATCTGTTCCTTAGAAGCCAGGTTCCCCCCCTACCCCTGCGCCCAGAGGAGGGGGTCACACACGCTCACATACAGCAGGAGGTGGGGCTGGGACCATATTAATAGTCTGGCACGCATGCTATTAATGGAATTGTTACCTTGAAGGTAGTTTCAGCAAGGGTAGCGACTTCATGGGCCATATCCTTGCAAATAACTCTCTATCCATCTTATCCTCACAGATGTCAACAAATATTTGCAGAGGCCTACTACAAGTGTCAAGGTCCTGCACCAGGGGGAGTGAGCATTCCTGACTTCAGGTTAAGGCAAACACTGCAAAGGTATTCGGTGATAGAAGACCAAACTGTGTCATCTCATTGACTTTGAACGGCACACAACTGTTCCCTCCTGCCCGCCGTATTCTCCCATCTCTCCTCCCATAATTATCCCTCCGTTCTAGCTCTTACGTTTCCTAGCCTGGCCTTTGCTGCACCTACCCATGCTGACTTGCAGACACAGAGAGACCAGAAAATTCAGAACTAAAATCCTACAATTATTCCAATAATTGTCATATTTTAGAGGTTTGGGTTGCAAGCAGTAGAAATGCGTTCTAGCAAAGCTTATCCTAGAGAATGAAGGAAAAGAAAGGATTGTCACCAGATAGGGTCTGAGCAATGCAGTAATAAAAAAAAAAAAAAAAATCCTAGTACAATACAGTTTGGATAGCTTCCCTTAGCCAATGTGAGGTCAGGATGGGAATAAGGAGTTATCCCAGATCCACCTCAGGCTACTATTTAACATGTTGGATTAACAGCAAACTTTCACATCCCTTTGCTGGAGAGGTTATGGGTAAAATGGGTTTTCATTTACTGTTTGTTTTATACTGTATGGTTTGGTTTTGTTTCCCAATTTAGTTCTTGCTTTCTTATTAATGCGCCTTGATCAAGACCTGTGGTAATTAACCTACCCTTTGGATCTGGTTTAATTTTAATTAAATAATCCTCCAACTCCCAACAGGCTAAATGTTTGTTTCTTCTGCAATTCTCATCACAAGGCAATTTTGTAGGACTTTATAGATTTTCTGAGAAATTGCTTTATCAATTTTTCCCCACAGCCATACAACGAAGCTGACTTGTATTGCTAGCTGTTGCTTTAAATTAATTTTCTGTTTTTATCCACTTCTTTCTGTTGGGCTACTTAATCCCTACATTAATTTCTTCACCTTCTGATTAACAATTAACAGGTTGGTTCCATGACTATAAATTGGCCTTGGGGTCTGCATTTATCTTGCCTGAATGATCAAATTTGTTCTGTGTAAGATGTTTTATTTTTTATTTTTCTACACATCAGCTTTCTGTATTCAACTTGGGATCTAAAACTCAAGCTGTGCTCTTTGCCTCTTACATCATCACCAGTAATAAAGATTTTACTGTCAGAACTTGGCTGACAAATTTGCAGTCTCTTTATTACTAGCAATGATGGACTAGAAGCAGCAGAAAAAACACAGCTTGAATTTCCTTCCCAACTTGGATTTGCAAGGCTGGCATTTTGAAAAACTATCCTGTGACTTCATAAACCAAGAAAATTTGTGCGTAAAAGTCAGAGAATTAATATAAAACTCCACCCCCTAATCTCCTCCCTAGATGACTCTGGTAAAGGCATTGCACAGTGTGGATTTTGTCAAGCTTCCATCAAGCACATAAAATGTAGATAATATGTGTAAATCCCTTTTCATTTCAATTACCTAGATAATTTAAGTTAGAGGGACTTGAAGGACTGAGCTATTGTCTTCTATAACAAGAACTGGTAGCATTGTGTTCTAAGAGTACACACGATAGGAGAACTTTTGTCCTTCAGTGGGACACTGTCTACACTAGAGGGATATCTGTTCTACCAGAGTTATTGTACATCAAAGCAGAATAATTCTTGTCTATCTGCATATACATTCTGTCCTGTCCAGTAGAAGTTCAACTGACTTCCCCCCATTGTGGAAGAAGCTAGTCTTGCATCCATTCACACATTCATTTCTTTTTTTTTTTTAAGATTGTATTTATTTATTTGACAGAGATCACAAGTAGCCAGAGAGGCAGGCAGAAAGAGGGGGGAAGCAGGCTCCCCGCTGAGCAGAGAGCCTGATGCAGGGCTCGATCCCAGGACCCTGGGAACATGACCTGAGCCGAAGGCAGAGGCTTAACCCACTGAGCCACCCAAGTGCCCCCACACATTCATTGCAATATTACTTTATTCCATTGGAATGTGTGCTTTTCAGGTTTCTCCAGCGTACCAATGGTAAGATCCACCTGATTTCCTCATTGAGTGAGTTAAAAAGTTGCTAGTCCATGTTCTTCTTATACATGAGAGTCGTGGTTTAATTTTTTTTGAAAATTGTTTTCTAACAAAATGTAATCACCATAAGTAAGCCCCCTAATTAGGAAGAAATAAAGTGGTAGGGTGAAGTACTTCTTTGAAATACTGCTGTGAACAATATTGTGAAGTACTACTGTGAAGTACTAGTGTGATGTGGTACCATGATGTACTGCTGTGAAGTCCTGCTGTGGAGTACTACCACAAAGTACTACCATGAAGTACTTCTCTGAAGTAATATCATAAAGTAGTATCATGAGGTAGTATAATGACATAGTACTGTGATGAAGTACCACGAAACAGGATTCTGAAGTAGCACCAGGAAGTAGTCCTTTGAGTACCTTAACTTACAATACTATGAAGTACTTCTGTGAAGTAATATTGTCAAGTAGTACCATGAAGTAGTATAACAAAACAGTACTGTGATGAAGTACCATGAACTGGGATTCTGAAGTAGTGCCATGATATAATACTATGGAGTAATATAGTGACTAGTGCCATGAAGTAGTACCATGAAGGAAAGGTCAGATTTGAGAGTCACATACACATGGTTTCTAATTCCAGATTTGTTCTTTGCTACCTGGATAAGCTCTTGGGTAGATTGTTTAAATTCTCCTAGTTTCATTACCTTATAAGTAAAATAATGATAATAATAATAATAATAATAATAATACCTACTTTTTGGGTTCTTCTGTTAAATAATACAAATATAAAATACTGCATTTTATGAGTAATCAGTATCATTTCTTGTGTCTATATCAATTACTCCTATAGTGGCTTTAAAAAGGTAGCGATGTTTTGCTTAGACGTAATCTCATTAAACTGGTGAACTGCTTGAAAACCCCAGTTTGACTTCTCCAACCCCACTCCTATGCTTCTCATTTAGGGAATCCATCCCTTCAAAATAATAACAACAAAGAAATCATCAGGAGTGATTTTTTTTTCATGAATGTAATGTCATCAAGACATAAATTTGTTGGTTCTTTTTAATTGTTTATCTACATAATATATATGTGTGTGTGTATAATTCTGGAGTCAGTCTAAGTTTTCTTCAACTTGTTTCTGAGAAATAACAAGAGTCCAAACATATTTTCTCAGCAAACCTAGAAGACACCACTGGAACCTTCACAGGAGGGAGAAACACAGAGGGAGCCTGCTCTGAAGATACTTACTCCCCTCCCCCACGAAGTACCACTTGCTGACTATGCAGCAGAACCCACATGAAAAAGGGGGGAAAAACAGGTCCCCAGATCTACCCAACGGAGTGGACATTGTTACATTCTGGTTGTCCTTATCTAGAGTCTCAAGGTTGTTCCTCTCCTTTGAAGCTGGCATTACACTCCCAGGAAAAAACCCTGGAAAATATTGTCAGATATACAGACTTCAGTATAAGGGTATTTACCACAGAACAAGTTCTGAATGAAAAATGAGACACAACCTTACCACCCATAACAAACAAACAAATTATGACTTCTTCCTTCTAACGGAATACTATCTGGCTATTAAACACCATTTTCCCCAGAACTCTTAATGATTTGGAAACTGCTCACAATATAATGTTAGACTTAGAATATATAAAATTATACATGTTCTATGCTGCCAATTTCATAACATTTCACATGGATACACACCCTGAGCGTAGGCACACACATGTGTACATAAGCACATGGAATGAAAAACTGGAAGAAACAGTCCAAAATATTTATATAATGCTTATCTCTCAGTGGTGAGATTATGGATGTTGTTTTCATTTTTCCTTAAGCTATTACAAATTTCCCAAATTTTCAACAATGAGCATGTGCTATTATAGTCAGTAAAACAAATGTTGTAAAAACAACAAACTGCAGATGGTATCAATAATTACGCTTAAAATTTGCGAAATTTCCATTGATACCTGAGGGCATCAGCCAAAAGGAGCCAGGAGAAAGTATTTGGTATCATTATGGCTGCCGCTGGCTTCCCTGGAAAAGCCTGGATGTCCAGCCCCTGTGAGCCATGTCACCAAGGAGAGTTCACTTTTTGACTTTTTTTTTTTTTGCCCAGGACTGACTTCAAGCAGGAGATTGGAATTAGGTAAAAACCAATTGTGACACAGTATTATTTTGACTAGCCAGTACTCTGCATTGTTCCCACTGTGACCTTACTCTCTGTCAGCCTCAGGCCACCTTTGAAAAGTCACTCTTCATCAGAAAGATGTGCAGGTGCACAACAGTCATTCTGAAACCATCAAAATGGTGTTAGATTTTTGCATTCATATTTGAGTCTTATTCTCGATTTCTGACAAGTCTGATGTTGACAGCGTTTAGAGTTTGTGTGCTTTTCCCTTCTTTTCTCTCTGCCTCCTCGCCTTCTCTCGCCACTCCCAAGAATCTATTGTCAGAAAGCTAAAGTTTACACAATTGAAGGGATTCATACAGTAACTTTGAAATTTTTATTAATCTTCCTTCCTACTAAAATGTACAACTTGATTATGTACACAACAATTTTAATTAAGAAAGTGGGGTTTGGGGGGGTTGTTGTTGTTTTGGTTTGGTTTGGTTTCTTGTTGTAATAAGAAAAATCATTTGGAAGTAGAGAGTTTCCTATGCCTATCACCAGTACCAAGTGAAGTTATTATGTCTTCAGGAAGAAATAAACAGGGAGCTTATTTTATATATATATATATATATATATATGTATATATATATATATATATATATTTAAATCTCCTTTTAGAAAGTCATTATTTCATGTATGTAAATGAAAAGACCCTGGTCATTGATAGCCATGATTAAGGATTCTTTTTCCCCCAGCTTTCAGAGAAATAGCTACCTCTCCCCGCCAAGTAGTACTTCCAGTTCGACACACCTAATTGAACCTGACGTTTCCCACGTTCTGCAAGATGATGTTAATCTAGTAGCTTCCTTCATCTCCTAGCTCCGTTCAAGGCAAAGAATTTATTGACAGAGACTGTGATTGGCAGGCCTTTTGCTGACCAATTGCAATTTCCTCTCCTTGTAAACTCTATTTAGTGTTACAAAAACAATTCAAAGGCAGATCGTAGGTGCCAGGCTTTTCTTCTGACCTTTAAATCAAATTTAGAATTTCACAGGGTAGTATGCCTTCAAGCAAAATCTGTCAGCTTAATAAAGTGGAAATTTTCTGCAATAAATCTGCAGTAAATTTCCACCATTCACAGAGAAAGGTAAGCTTCACTTATTGTTCTGTAGTTCTGAACAACGGGCTGATGATTCTCGGGTTAAATGAAAACAAGTGCTATTGCATGTAGGAACAACTCTGAATAATAAAAGAAAGGCGGTGAGTGGCATGAATCTAATGAGGGAAGAAAGACACACAGAGAAAGGGGGGAAAAAACAGATAAAAGAAAAAAAAAGAGTACGGAATTATAAAGAGGCAAGACCAAAAATGATGGAAAAGAAAAAAAGGCTATAAGAAAAATCATTATTACATCTTGTGGAACTCTACCAAGGAGTACAGAATTATTGAAATCCTAAGACCTCCTGCTAGAGACATGGAGAATTATGACCCCTCTAATCCCTGCTGAGTCTCTTCTGGTGTTTGTTAGAGCACAGAATAAGCTGATGGCTTATTCCACTTCCCAAACAAATAAATGTCCAGCATTTGCTAAGCAGATGGAGACTGTATGTTGTCTCTATTGTCAGAGGAAATCCCGGTGGTTCCCATCAATAGATGGTCATGACTTCCTGGGAGACATAGAAGCAGTAAGGAGTGTTCCCCAATGACAACGTTTGGCTTATCCCTTTTTACCAAACCAATGGTCCCCTAGAACATGTTTCGACAAAGTGTTTTCTTCAAACTGAAGCATTCTCCCACATGGAAAACAAGTTTCTGTACCAAATTGTTTGCCTAACTATCAATGGGAGATGAATGAAAAGCAGGCTGGAGACCTTTTCTGTCTTTCATTTTCCACCGCTGTTAATGATCACAATAATTAACCTTCCAGCAGACACGGCTGATGACCTGAAGTGCTGTACAACTTGACAGGCATCATCTCATCTGATCTTCAAAGAAGGGGGTTCTGTTTTACAGATGAAAGTCAGGCCCCCAGACCATTAATGGACTTGCCCAAACTCACACAGTTATTAAATTCATCTGGAGCTTGGCCTTGGCTCCTCTTCCCAACCAATTTCTACCATGGGATTTATGGTACTGCCTTACAACAACACTTTGATCAACTACACTAATATTCACATTTGCAAATGTTTGTACTGGATATAGAAGTGAAATCAGGAATTAAGAATGGGAATGCGAATTTTTTAAATTATTCTCCAAAAAGAGTAAAACAGAATCAACTTCCTCCTAACTGCTCTCCTAGAGAGCTGCCTTGGAAAAAGCAAATAGTCAAAGTCCACGGCTCTGGAGAAAGGGGAGACATATATTTTGTTTAAGGCAGGACTTTAAATCAAATCCATTTGAGGTTATGAAGGAGAACGAATTAAATACTGTGACAGTGAGATGTTTATAGCACTGGTCGGTGGCAGGTGAAAGGTGATTCCTTGATATACTTTTGCTGGTCTGTTTGCATTTTCCTTGGCCATATTCTCTCCGTGACCTTGAGCTGGCCATGTGGTCTCCAGCCTTAATGTTTTTGGTTATGCATCTGTCAAATAAAAATGATTGCTCTAGCCCCAGTTTGCCCTACAAGGGGGGCTTAGAGGAATAATTTGAGCATAGCTCAAAAAATGAAAAATCTTGACCTAAAAACTGATTTGGGAAACCATCCTATCTCTGCTCTTGTCTACATAATCACCTCCCTAATCAAACCCATTGTCACCTCTCACTTGCTGCATGCTGTCGCCTCCTAAGTGGTCTTGGTGATTCCGTTCTCATCCCCACCAAACGTGCTTTCCATACTGCCACCGACATAATCTTTTTAGAGCACATCTCCTGGATTTTCCTATTTAAAACACTCCAGTAGCTTCTCCTTGCCATTTGAATAAGAGCCAGATGTTATAACATAACTCACAGGTTGATCTGGCCCCTGCCTGGGGTCTCTGACCTCATCTCCTCCTACCTCGGGGGCCTTCCTGGTTTCTTTCCCTTTCAAACCTTCCCAGAGGCATTTGTCTCAGTCAGAGATGCTCTGACTGAAGGATGCTCTTCACCAGCCTTAGAACCTAGACCAAAGGCTACTTATTCTTCAACTTTACTCATTCATACCCAAGGCTTTAAAAGAAATCCTGACAGGGCTCCTGGGTGGCTCAGTGAGTTGGGCCTCTGCCTTCGGCTCGGGTCATGGTCTCAGGGTCCTGGAATTGAGGCCCATAACGGGCTCTCTGCTCGGTAGGGAGCTTGCTTCCTCCTCTCTCTCTGCCTGCCTCTCTGCCTACTTGTGATCTCCCTCTTTCTCTGTCAAATAAATAAATAAAATCTTAAAAATAAATAAATAAATAAAAAATAAAAGAAATCCTGACAAAGAAATATCATCTTGGGTTTTCTACACTAAGCCAATGCTTAACTTTCCGCTGGACTTGGCAAGTAACCCTTGGTCATTTCCTGTAACCAACCTCCAATCCTGGGTCATCAGTATATTTATATAAATGAAAGGGTCTCGACCTTGGGTACAATCCCTTGGGGGGCATCATTAAAAACCGACCACAACCAAAGGCTTTATTCCCAAGGATTTTGACCCAGTTGGTCCAGGGTAGGGTCCAGACATTTGTCTGAAGTTCCCAGGTGAATCTACTGTGAAACCAGGATTGAAATCCACCGACCAATAAGGAGAAAGTCAGGAAGAAACTGGATAGTTACACAAGTTTTCCTCTCTGAGATGTCATCAGGCTGAATTATTTAATAAGGTGACTTGTCAGCAAATATGCAGTATATGTATTTAGCTCTATATGGTTCTTAGTCATAGCCTGGGTCTACATTTTATTGTATACCTTACCTTGTCCCAGAAGATGAACTTAGAATAGATGAAGGGATGCAGAGCAGACCCAATGTAATCATCAGCTATCACAGCACACACATTTATAAGTGCATAAACACTAATTACAACACTCAGGGTGAGCACGCTTGATGAAGAAGCTCTGCCTGAAGGCAGCAGAGCCTGTGGGTGAGTGAAGCACCTGCTACAAGTAGTAAAAAGTTCACTTATGCCCCAGGAAGATGGCAGTAAGACCTCCTGGCAATGCAGGGTCAACTAAAAGGTTCTACATCCCATTTCTCCAACACAGAGAGCACAAATCTGTTTTAAATAATGCTTTTTGTGTGTGAAGACACTAATTTATATTTTATATTGAAAGCCGTCCTTTTGAAGGCAGAAACATTAGAAATACAGAAAAAAAAACGCAAACCTGGTAAAAGAAAGTATTGATACAATGTGGATATTTTAGTTAATTCGCTTCTCTGTGAAAAAGCATGTTTTATGAATTTGGGATAACACAGCCAGTTACGTTTTATGCCCTTTCCATTTTTTCATTTTTATTGATTTATTGTAGAGAGAGAGCACAAGCTGGGGAAGGAGTAGATGGAGAGGGAGAAGCAGAGAATTTCAAGCAGACTCTAGGCTAAGTGCTCAAGGATGGATCTCATGACCATGAGATCATGACCAGAGCCAAAACCAAGACTCAGACTCTTAACAGACTGAGCCACCCAGACGCCCTTACACCCTTTCTCAAAATAAACTGTATGAGGAGTATCTTCTTATATCTGTTGTATATATAGTATCTATTGTGTAAGCCTACCCTCTCTATGTAACTATACTCATCTGTACGTGGAGGTCGACCTCAATTCTTCACTTATAAGAATACAAATATAAAAATATAAAAAATGTGTGCATTTGTGTGTATAATTATTATTATATAGAATTATTGGGTTTGGGGAAACTAGTGATGGCAATATTAGTTTCTGTAAACTTCCTGGTTGTGCTCTTAATGTACCTACAGACTGCAGATCCACCAGCCACGCCCCTCAGATGGTTCTGATCCGATAGGTCCAAGTGAGGCCGGATAACCTGCATTTTTTGTCAGCACCCACGCAATTCTTATGCAGATGATTCATGGCTTCTCCTTGAGAAACTTCTTTCAGCCTTTTAAAAAAATTCTAACACATGTTGGCCAATGGTATGTCAGAAAGATAACAACTTTTTATTTCCTCGACCAGCGTACGATCTCTGAAAACTTCTGTGCTGATTTGATGAGCAATAAATGTATGTGTTGCTCTTTAATTTCCACTGTCTTTGATTGCTCGTGAAGATGGCGATCTTTTCTTCCTCTTCTGGCATTGTGTGTATCCTTTTGCAAATTTCTCTTTCTTTTCATAACCTTTGCCCATTTTTTTTTCCATGAAGATTTTGTTTTCCTTACTTGTTGGTAAGAACTCTTTCCACATTAAAATTACTCCCTGGCTGAAAATACATTTCCCATTTTCTCTTTTGGGTTTTCATTGGACAGTGTTTCTTTGTAGCCCTGCAGAAGCTGAAGGCATCTGTGGAGGGACACTTCTGTACCTTTTGCTAAGCATGCATCGGATCTTCCTTCCGGTTTTCTGTGTCCTTGTTTTCAGGAGTTTCTATGTTGTTCTTCTTGCTTTCATTATTATTTCTGCTTTAACTCTTTACATCATCTGGAATTTATTTTCACCTATGATAATAAGGACATAAACTCATTTTTCAAGAGTTTTTGTTTTTGCTACCTAAGGATCCTTTTTATCTCTTGGCATTGTGAGGGTCAAGGGCAGGCCACTGCACAATGTACCACTCTGACATATTCGTTATTTCAAATAAAAGTTACAGCCTGTGTTGTAAAAGAGCTGCCCTGTGCAAGGACACTCACACCCTCCTCCGTCCCCCTGAAAGCAAGAAATAAACATCCCATGGGAAAGAGACCCTCCTTGTATGAGGAGGTCAGGAGACATCCCTCTCACCAAAGATGGAAAATTTAGAGCCAAGAAGACTGTGGAAACAATCTTTGTTGCTTTTTACTAATTACTCTCCCAGCCCAGATTCTATCTCACTGAAGCTCCGAAAGTTAAGTTTTCTTCTTCGTCCTCTCAATTCCTTACAGATTTATCGTCTCCTGTCTACAAAGTAGAAAAACTGTCTTCCTTGGTCATTTTCCTTAAGTCTCAAGGTCTGGCATCAAATGTAGTCACTGTCTCCGTATGCACTGACTGCTTAAGCAGGAAACCGTGGAAGGACTAGAGACACCAGTGGTGGACCCCATGGTGGCAAGCCACCCCACACGAGCTCAGCAGGCTGAGGAGAGGGTCTTGATGGAGACCACCTGCCCCTCCCCCAAGGCCAGGGTGACACGACTACACTCCGATGTCCCCTCCCGCACACTCAGAGCCCAGGCCATCCCACAGAGAAGGAACTGACCCCACAGAGGCTGACAGTGACCAAGCTCTACACCAGACAGAGAAATCAGAGCTTCAGAGTTGAGAAAGTATCATTTACGAGGAAGTAAAGAAAGCTACCTGTTTCAACACCCAAATTGTAGGAGATGTGGACATTCTCAATGACCAAAGATACAGGCTTAAGGTTGTTTTTCTACTTTCAAGCAAAACTAAAATAAAAAAAAAAAAATCACACCTCTAAGAGCACAGCCAAGAAGTGGTCCCCTGATTTGAAATGGCCCCTTCCACGCATATTTAATAATTGATTTTCTGATTTTCCTTTCTTGTCTGGAGTTCTGCATATCTTCTTGGTTCATAATCACACTGTGTAAGCAGCTATCACTTTATAAACACTTATGTAACTGGTAACAAGGCCCACCTAGTTATGCACTTCTTTAAAGAAAATAAATAATCTCAGCTAGCTTCCACATCATTTATTCTTTCAAATGAACATTAGATTCCACTTTGTCAACTACTGGGAAAACACATGGGTTCTTCTGGGATTTTGATTAAAATTCTTTTAAAGCTACAAATAAATTTCAGAAGACTTCACATCTTTAGAACACTGACATTTACCATCAAAAATATGGTTTGTTATATTATAGTTAGGTGTGTATGCCTCCATAAGGTTTTTCTTTTTCTTTATTTTGAAAGTACACATTGCTGGCGCACCTGGGTGGCTCAGTGGGTTAAGTGTCTGCCTTAGGCTCAGATCATGATCCCGGTGTCCTGGGACAAAGCTCCCCCTCCCCCCACCGTCAGCATGGAGCTCCCTGCTCAGTGGGGAGTCTGCTTCTCCCTCTCTCTCTCTGCCCCTCCCCCCCCATACTCTCTCTCTCTCCCTCTCTCAAATAAATAAAATCTTAAAAAAAAAGTACACATTTCTTTTAGTTTGTTTTTTTTTTTTTGCGGGGGTACAGTTTATTGCCAATGCAAATTTAATAAATTTTATTCTACATTACTGTTATATGTGAAGATACTGACTTCTATGCAATTACTTTATATTTAATCCTTTCTACTAAACGTTCCATATTCTTCTAATCATTTTTACCTAATGCTCTGAAGTTCTCCAGTTTGGCAAACTTACTGTCTGCAAACAGTATTTATCTAAATTTTTGTAGTTATACCAAGAGTTAAAACTACATAGTTCAATGAAAAGAATGCAAAGGACCCTAGAGCATACAGGAAGTAAAAGGTTAGTTTTGCTCAGAATAATGAACTTGCTTGTTACGCCACTATCTTCTTGCCACTCTTGACCTATCAAAGTCAACCACTGACAACACCCCCTGTTGGTGAAGTTGTGGGAAGGAGGCCCTTTCAAATGTGGATAGTGAGAATACAAATCAGCCAGTCCCTCCAGCGAGGGACTAGGCAATATCTGGGGAGAATACATACAATTTCACCCCGTGAACCAGGAATCCCACTTCTTAGAATCTATCTTGATACATTGCCAAAAATGTGATAAGAATATGTAAAATTACACACACACACACACACACACACACACACACACACACAACTATCCATTGCTTTCATTCTTAGTTTTTTATGTTTTTTTTTTATTTTTTTAAAGATTTTATTTATTTGACAGAGAGAGACAGAGCGAGAGAGGAAACACAAGCAGGGGGAGTGGGAGAGGGAGAAGCTTCCTGACAAGGAGGGAGCCTGATGCAGGGCTCGATCCCAGGACCCTAGGATCATGACCAGAGCCGAAGGCAGATGCTCAATGACTGAGCCACCCAGACACCCCAATGCTTAGAACTTTTTTTAAAAATTACTTCTCAGTTTCTTCAACAACTTCTGATCTTCTGTCTTAATAATAGAAGTGTGTGGTGATGCAGAGGGCTCTTGGAGGATAGCTTTAGCTCCTTCCCCCCTGAAAGTTTATCTTGTGGTTTCTTGTTATTTTTTTCAAAGCCTTCAGTGTATTTACAAGTTCTTTCTTCATTTTTGGCAACCTGTGTATTTGAAAGTCTTCCATCTCAAGAGATTGTTTCTTTATCTTTGACGTTAAATATTTTATTCTCATTTGTCTCGATGGTTTCATTTAAATCAGCATGCTCGTTGTAGAATTGTAGATCCTTTCTTGATTTGAAAATTTTGGTAATTTTTATTTTATTTTTTTTAGCTCAGTGACATTTCTTCCTTTCATGTCTGATATTTATATGCACCATGCCTGTGTTCTCTCTTCCCCCGGCTGGGCTCAGGGCAGGCTGCCCCAGGATCTGCCATTCTGGCATGTAGATTATTTCTGAGCTGAAGACAATCAAGGTCCAACAGACTCAAGAAAAGCTTTAGAAGAGCTTTGTACCTCCCCCTGAACTGCCAAAAAAATTTAAGATTTTATTTATTTATTTGAGAGAGAGAGAGAACAGGGGCAGTGGCAGAGGGAGAGGGAGAGACAGAATCCTTAGCACACTTAGCGCTGAGCTCAGAGCCCAACCTGGGGCTCGATCTCATGACCCCGAGATCATGACCTGAGCTGAAGGCAGATGCTTAACTGACTGGGCCACCAGGGGCCCCATAACTGCCAAAAAAAAATAATTAAATAGGGAGCCTACACCAGGAAGAGAGCTATTACCAAAGATAACCATTTTTTTTACATAAGAAAATAACCTAGTTCTACATGGTGTGGGAAACACTGGCTTACCAAACACTTGCTTTTTCCATCTTCCTGTGAATTGTCTCCATCCTTTTGAGGTCCCAGACCCCTCCCTCTCTTCTTAGCTCTGGACATCATCTCAACTTCAATTGCCCCAATGGGGGGAACCTCTCCTGCCTTTGCTCATGTCTTTGCTCATGTCTTTGCAGGGTTCCTATTGGTATGTAATTAACTTTGTTGTTGTTGTTGTTGTTGTTTCTCCTGCTAATCTGTCTTATGTCAATTTAAGTATGAGGCCATTCAAAGAACCTAGAAGGGAAGAAGGAAATGTGTTCCTCCCCTACACCTACAAGTCTCCTTTCACAAATCTTCTGGAACTACCCTTCATACCTTGCTGTTTCACTCATCCTTTTCAAAACTTATTCTATTCAGAGTTATGGGTACATTTCTTGATTTGCCTCCCCCAGGACAAATTCTCCTTTTGCAGTACACTGTCTCCATCTGAGTCCAAACGTTTTTTAAATGTCCATGCAGACTTCCCAAAACGGCAGATCAGTCCTTCTTCCTGATTATTCTAACAGTGTTAATGCACTATTCTAATGACTTTTTGAGAATGCAACATTTTTTTTCAAAAAACGCCTCCATTCCTAGAGCAAATCTATGTCTTAAAGGGGCTTTTCCTCCAATGCTTCAGGGCTGTTCTTTGCATAAAACTATAGAACTCATGTCCTCTGTCATGAAAACTTTCTGCTGTATCAGTTCTTGGTTTCCCCTGAAGGCCCTTTTATGGTTCATCTCCACCTTCTAAAGCAAAATCCTATAGCTCTATATGATTCTCACCTACCTATTTCCCAGAAATTACATGATAGTTCTCCCAAGTATGTAAACTCATTTAGTGGCACACTGTGCCACTAAATATATTCAAAATGTCTGACCCAGGGAGGGTCTTTTTCCGTGTTACCACATTATTGCTATTTTTATCTTTAGTCAATCAGATCCAAAAGACTCTAGAAGAACAGGAGTTAAATATCTTTTGTCACATTTGCCCAGAAGATGACAGACGATGGATCTCAATTTTATATTTCAGAAACAAGCACTGTATGTGTATCCAATGAACAAACCAGCAATGGAAAATTAGGAAAGAAGTAAACCCTGTGGGGACACCAAGACTGGAGAGAGAGGAGCAAGCACCCAGAAAGTTCCAGAACACAGACCATCATGGAGTTTTTAGGGCAATTTCACTGGAAACCTTTATCACTGAGGTGGACTTTTCCCAATGATGACCTGTTAAAATCTGTCCCTGCTATAGTCTGCAAGGAAGACGGAGAGAGACAAGAGGAAAAGGAGAGGAAAAGAAAAGCATGAAGAGAAGAGGGTGTTTTTCAGACCGGCACAGGTGCAAAGCCGCATCCTACAGAGTGCTCCAATTGTGTGGATCCCAACAGCAGCCGGAGTTTCTGTGAAAATGAACACTGTGGTATCATAATCATCCTCCATGCTGCTCAGTTAGCCTCACCAAAGGCGAAGGCCTGTTTTTAAATATTGTAAAAAGTCTATAAGAATTTGTGTTCTCGGAGGCTTAAGTGGGTAGAAGAAGAATAAATGAAACAAGATGGGATTGGGAGGGAGACAAACCATAAGTGACTCTTAATCTCACAAAACAAACTGAGGGTTGCCGGGGGGAGGGGGTTTGGGAGAAGGGGGTGGGATTATGGACATTGGGGAGGGTATGTGATTTGGTGAGTGCTGTGAAGTGTGTAAACCTGGTGATTCACAGACCTGTACCCCTGGGGATAAAAATATATGTTTATAAAAAAAAAAAAATTAAAAAAAAAAAAAAAAAAAAGAATTTGTGTTCTCTGTCCGTCCTTGAAATTCTCAGCCATCGTCCCTACCCTTCTCCATATTATCTCTGCTTGATTTTCTATAGATTTTTCTCCTGTGTCTGGGGCTCTCCTGCTTTTCCTCTCCCTCCTGACCGTTATTATAAACATCATCGCCTGGTCTTTTCTTGGTCCTCTTGTTCTTACCTCATGATTTTTGTTTTTTCTTTAATGCCTTTAAATATTTTACGTGCTGTTTCCTAATCTTTTTTCCAATAATTCCATTATCTGAATGTATCAGGGTAATCATTTTGCTGATCTCTGCTGATAATGACTTGTTTCCGCCTATATCCTATCATTTTGGATAGTGAGGTAATTCACAGTAGGACTTTATCTAGGGCAGTGACTCCTGACTGGGATAATTTTGTGCCCCTCCTCTTTCCAGGGCATTTGGCATTGTCTAGAGTCTTCTTGCAAATGGAAACTAGGTGCTAATAGCACCTTGTAGAGGTAAAAGCCAAGAATGCTGCTACACATACTATTTACCAAGTGATGGAAAAGGTGGGAAGACAAACAGTGGAAACAACCCAGAGGTTTTCAACAGCAGGAAGTTGCTGGTACACAAAGGTCTGGAGATACCCCAGAAGGAGGTGGTCTTATCACAACCCAGAAGCTAGAACCATCAGGTAAAAGCCAGAATTACAACAGAGACTGCACTGGGGGAACTGATGTAATAGACCTTAGATCATTGCAGCCAGAAGCTGGAATCATGGAAAACATTCTTGTCCGAAAATGCCTCCTTGAGCAGGAGAGGGAGAGAACCACATTGGCTGCTCAGTTCTGCCCTCGAGTTTTCTATACTTGCCTCTCATTGGACTGACTAGCCAGAAATCAGCTCTCAAGGGATCCCAAGAAACAGTTTTGTAGAGAAGCGAGAAGGAAATCAATCTGAAAGCAACAAAGGATATCTACACAGTCACCAAAGCAACAGAGCCAGTGTGCATCTCTGTCCAGAACCCGCCTCTCATTTTCAGTTCCCTCTTTAGGGATTTCCTCATTTTTTTCCCTAGTTCAACCTTGCATTAATAAGATGTTTATTGCAATATATTGATCAACATTTCAAGTTGTCTCATACCGGGAAATATCTTTTCTGTACTATTGTTAGAAACTGAAATAAATTTTTTTTACCTTTTATGGTTGAAAGGTTTGCTAACATCTTAAGGAAAGACAATTGATAGTTTTCAATGAAACTGTGCTGTAGTCATTCATGTATATGATCAACAAATATTTATACTACACCTGCTACATACCAGTCACTTTTCTAAGTTCTACTGAAATAATGCAAGATCCAATGTCTAACATCTTTATGATTTCAGGATATATATAAATATATATAATATATAATATTTGTATATAAATATATATTCATAAAATATAAATATATTCATATATAATATATAAGTCATATATTATAAAAATATAATATTTATATATTATATGTTTATTTATTTATATATATGATATATTATATATCCCTCCACAAAATATATATATATACACCTCCACAAATACATGTATTTTTAGAACTGAGAATTTAGAATTTAGAATTGAATATAAAATATTATTCTATAAAAAACAGAATTTAGAATTGAATCAGTGTGCATTATCTCCTTACTTAGATACAACTAGGTATACAATATTCATTAATGTATAGATATTCTACTTGTTACAGGTAGAAATGAATGTGTGAGTTTCTATGTGTCTATGTATGTGCCCATGTGCGATTAAGTGGGCCCCTTGGTAGTAAATGACATAAGGAACACTGCCTAGGGTGCCTGGGTGGCTCAGTGGGTTAAGCCACTGCCTTTGGCTCAGGTCATGATCTCAGGGTCCTGGGATCGAGTCCCACATCGGGCTCTCTGCTCAGCAGGGAGCCTTCTTCCCTCTCTCTCTCTCTCTCTGCCTGCCTCTCTGCCTACTTGTGATCTCTCTTTGTCAAATAAATAAATAAAATCTTTATAAAAAAAAAAAAAGAACACTGTCTACAGCAACACATCCTTTGTTTCTTCTCAAAACATTTTTTATTCTTTTATAAAGCCCCAGGTTTAACAAAAATTAAACATTATTAAGGAAAAATAGCTGAATTTCAAAGCCTAGAGATGGTTTATCAAACATCAGTTCTTATAAGACAAAAGCAAGTTTATATTTGTGCAAAAGTGAAAAAGGAAGCAACAACCACATCAACAAACAATAAGACTGTTCTCTAGAGTTTTCCATGACTTCTGCCTGTTGGCTGCCTTCCTACCTTTCAGATTTCAAGTGACAAAGCATCAAAGTGATTGCTCAGGCCTTAGAGAGTTTTAGGTTAAAAAAAAAAAAAATCTGTACCCCTGAAACAAAGAATACATTATATGTTAATTTAAATAATTTTAAAAAAATTTAATGAAATTTTTAAAAAAATTAAAAGTCTAAGTAATTCACATTTGTAACTGCTGTTTTGGTTTGGGTCTATTTTTCATCTCTTAACCAATTTCTAAAGAAAGGAGAAATGTCCAGATATGAGGCTCCAAGGAGCAGGAAAAGCAAAAGGAAGAAACACCAAGGTAATTACCAATAGTGTTTATCCAAATCCAAGATTAGATCTCTATTTCAGTCATTTTGTCTTTAGTCATTATAACAAATCTATTGTTGACATCCAAATAGCCTTTGAACCTCTAGCTAAGATGTCCTAGAAGTCAAAGCAAAATCACTGGTTCTCTCTTCGTTGAAAGGGGAGGGGCACTCTGAGCTTCAGGCTTTAATCAAGACCCATTATACTTACACTGAGGTCATACGATGCATACACAAAAATAAACTTCCACTATTCTCATTCCTAGGAACTTGGGTTGTGTTAAAGTTCTCCCAGTGGGAGTGCAGCCTACTTCAAAATTCAATTATATACTTGCTATTCTCTCATAAGATGTATAGTTTTGGGCTCAACTCATGTGAAATGCAGTAGCTCATTCTTCAGTTGTAAAACTCAGGTAAAGATACACACAAAACATTTTTAGATATCATTATAGATATTATACAAAGTAACAAGTTAAAAGTGGAATTATTTTATGGTGGTGTTTGGATGTAGTCTTGATAAGTATTCAAGAGTCCAGACATAATCATATCTTCAGAAAATCTTCCTTACATACTAAACAAATGTGAAATCTTTGGTGGTTTAATGGCTCATCATGGGATTTTTTTTCTTCTGTTATTTACTAGGACTGATAGAGAGGACGCCGGTGGAGACTTTGTTTTCGCCTAAAATATTATCCATAAAACAATAGACTGACATGTTCTCTGAATAAAATATGGAATTTCACACTGGTCCTGTATTTTAATAGGAAATGAACTGGCATTTGCTCCTGTCAGCTAATGAAACAATTGGGGACTTTTAGAGAATGAAAAACGGGTGATAAACAGCTTTCATCTGGAGACAAAGAAGATTTGCTCAACTCTTAACGACCAGTTGGCAATTCCTTATTCAGGAAGTTTGTTTTGAATGCTGTGAGAGGAGGAGCGTGGAGAACTCTAAGTCTTTGTGTCAGGGTATGATTATTGCTATTATTAATTTTACTTCTACAGATGGAAAGATGAATGCCAGAGGCATGGAGAAATCTCTTTCATTTACTTTCATATCATCATAAGAGTATTTCTAACAAATTCTTCGTGCAAAAGAAAATTTAGAAAATTTCCAGCTTGGCAACTCTGAGATGAAGCCATGACATTGGACTCCAAGGGGTAGACCAGTTTTCCCTCTGGATGGTATCCTGTCTCCAGAGTTAGGTAATTGAATGTGATAAAGACTTTAGCAGCCATGTTAAATAAATCATGAGACATAACACAGTGGATTATAAGTCACTCATTAAAAGTCATCATGTAGATCATAAAACATAATGTTTAAGGACACAGACAATGGTATCAGATAAACCAGAGTTCAAGTCCCTATCCTACCATATATTAGCTACATTAATTTAAACGAGTTATTTCACCTCTCCCAAAATAATCATCTCAGGAAGTTGTAGAAATTACATGAGGCAATGCACTTAAAAAGCTTATCATAAGCCTCAAAATATTTATTATATGAATGAAGGAATATTTATTAGATGAATGAGTGAACGAATACTTAACAGATATTTGTTCTTTTTATAGTATTTTTGAGCTAGAACTATATCCATGATATTACTGAATTTTGTTTCAAACAAATCAGTTTGCATTTTAGAATTTTTTTTTGATCCATAAGACAGTGATTCATTAAAAGCTAATAAATGCAAAAATATTCTCTGTGACAACAGACTACCTCCTCCATCAGATTCTAGGGTTAGGATCATTGACTCTGATGTTTTCCAGCTATATGAAGTGTCACAAAGATTGTTCCCTTAGATCAAATATTGCTACCACAGAACGGATACACATACGGTGCTACTTCCACCCACCAGACCAATAAAAATTAGCAGTATTTGTCACATAAAATACACTCTGCTTACCAGATGCTAAAGAGAGAAACCCACTCAGCAGGTTTTGCATTGATAACAACCATCTCATATCAAACTCAGAGTATGGCAGGAAAGAGACATAGATTCTAAGTTCAGTGAATCTACAGCCAAAACCCAAGGGACACACCTACTTCTACTGACAATATTCCCCAAATTCTAAGGCTAACTGCCGGATATTTACTTAAGATGAGGTCTGGGTAGTAATCAGATATGAACTGAAAGCTTGAGAAACTAAGACATTCTTTTAAAACTTGTATAAGAATGTTTATAACAGCCTGAACTGAAAACAACCCAAGTGTACCTCAACATGTCAATGAGGAAACACATTATGGTGGAATCACACACTGGAACTAGGACTTTATCATGAAGCTTTAAACTGCCATGAGGCAGAAAATAGTGATGTCACTAAGAAAAAAGAGGAGTAAGTCTGGGGCTGGAGGAGAAAGATGAAATGTGTCAGACAATATAAAGTAGAGAAAATAGAAAGAATATGATCCCTGCCCTCATTGTTTAGTGGAAAACAGTCCTATAAAGAAGCTTATTCTCTAGGTTTATTAGGTATATTAGTTTAAAAAAAATTTACGTTTTAAAATGACTTTCTCATGGCCAATTATCTCTTAGTAAGTGAGTAAGAGTGGGGAGCAATCCATTAGTATTTATAATTATTTTAATTAAAACAATATTTTGGGACACCTGGGTAGCTCAGTGGGTTGGGCATCTGCCTTCAGCTCAGGTCATGGTCCCAGGGTCCTGGGATCAAGCCCATCAGGCTTCTTGCTTGGCAGGAAGCCTGCTTCTCCCTCTGCCTACAGCTCCCCCTGCCTGTGCTCGCTCTCCATCTCTCTCTAATACATAAATAAAATCTTTTAAAAATTAAGTTAAATTAAAACAACACTTTATTCTGAATCTCAGGGGGGGAAAATAAATAAATTTTAAAAAACCCATTTGGAGAACCTTCTATAAACTATAATCTCATTCACACGAGTCCCCTGCATGTTTCTCCACATGTCTTTGTGTGAGCAACACGGAAGGATGTTCTAAAAATGAAAACAATTGTTATTTCCATCCAATGATATTTCCAGTGCTTATCACTCATTGCTTTGTAGTTTTCTCTATATGGTCTCTTACAGAAACAATTAAGTTGTACGTAAAAAATCGATATTCACCAGACAGGTTCCGACATTTATCTAAATATTCAGTAGATGAGGATGAAGTCTTACTGGGGAAAGAGATTAGGAAGAAAAGAACATCAGGAACAATTTATCTTTAGAGACCGCCTCCAAAGATAAAAGATATAAAGCAATGATCTTCCTGTTCATTGGGGCACAAAGGAAATTGTCCACCATTCTGGTGCTGCCATTCAACTGTCCTTTGAAGAGTGTCTCTGAAACTCCCATGTAATAAAGAGACATTTATTACCCATTTCAAGTGACCTCTTAGGAAATCCCTGCTACTAGATAGCTGGGAAATTTTAGACAAGAAAGAAAGACTTGGACTCATGTCAAGCGGTACCTTCTCACTCACCAGCTTAGGCTCAAAGGACAATCTGTGATACGACTGTGTGACGTCAGAAAAATCCGTCACCTGGACTGATGGCCTGGTGACACTGCTGTATGTCAGAGTCACATTCGTGAAGTAATTCATTGTCATTGACATGATGATCAACGGTCCCCAGAGAGTCTCTTTCTGCTTTGAATTTTGTTAAGTAAATTTCTTAGGATAGACCCAAGGCTTTAGGGAAAAGACTGCCCAGAAAACTAGCATTTCCTGGTCTGGGACAGGGAGGGAGTTGGCTACCATCTGGGACTTCATATCCCTTTACTCTGTGTCAGTGGTTTTCCGCAGGCAAAGCCTAAGTTTATGGGCTTAATCAGAGGGGCAGGAGGGTTCCCAGTTGACCCATATTGGCTTAGCTTCTGAGCTTTAAGATCACTCATGGGGGAAAGAAAGAAAAGCAGAGACAATTTTCATAAAAATAAGCATCCATGTGTATAAATGTATAGCGTACCCATGGAGGAATGTAGAAACCCTGGAAACAGAAGTAACTTGGCAAAAGACAGTCTTAACGGCAAGAATTGTGTTGTCCAATATTACAGCTTTATGAAGTTTTAAAATTAAAACAAATTAAAATAAAAAATTCATTTCTTTAGTTGTACTAGCCACATTCCAAGTGTTCAGTTGTCCCACTGCAGTTAAAGGTGACTGTAACAGACAGCTCAAAAATAGAACATTTCCATCATTCTAGAAAGTCCTATTGAACACCACTGGGGGAGAGGTTACACTATACTCTCTGACCTTTTAAACTGTGTACTTTGTGCATGTATTACTTTTTCAAGAATTTTAAGTTATTACATATTTGAAAATTTTTACATAATAATTTTTAATTGTTTCACTTTGCATTGAAAAGTCAGAAGGACTTCTCCAGTTTTCATTAGGGGCTACCAAGACTGCAAACTCAGAACACACTTAAATGGCCAAATTCAAGAACCCCGTTATAGGTTGTTCCCCCTAGAGCAAATACAACAATTAAAAAATAATTTAAGGCAAGCATTAATTAAAACCATGAAGTGCAAAGACCGAGTTTTGTTTCAAAGGCTAATAATAAGCTGCTCTTTTAAAATTGATTCTCACTCCCAGGTACAGGAATCATATCACAGATGGAGGGTATAATGAGACAAGTGTCAGATGGTCTGCGTTGAAGCTTCAGGTCCAGCTGTGCCCAGCACGGCTCCGGCAGTGACACTCACAGGTATGGGACGCCCAGCGCTCTCCCTCCCTGTTGTCTATATTAAACAGAAAAGCCAGCATTGGGTGAGTAATGGCAATCGAAGTTTTGGTCTTTGTCAGCATTTTCAGAAGCCCAAAATAGAAACCTTGTGAAATCATTGTTGATGCTGTTTTTATTTGGGGGGAATGACATACTAATGAATAAAATTATTCAAAAAATATCTGCAAATAAGTATATTGAAGGCTAACTAGGTGTGAGGGTCTGTTCCAGGCCCTGAGGACCAAGCAGATAAAACCCCAGGCCTCAAGTTGCTTCTTTCTAAGCTCCTTGATAGCCAACAAACAAACAGGTAAAAAATAATAATAATAAACAGGTAAGTAAAAGAATGACAGGTGAAGGGGACTGCGTGTGTTCTCAGAAGCAGGCTAATTCACAGAGGGTGGCCGTGGTGGGCACACTGATGGTCTCCCAGAAACGCTCATGGCCTAATTCCAGAAATCTGTGAATACATTACCTGGTAACAGTGAAAGAAATTTTGCAGGTGTGATTAAATTAAGGATCTTGCAATGGGAAAATTATCCTGGCTTATCTGAGTGGGCCTGATGTAACCACAGGTGTCCTTAGAAGGAGGAGGCAAAGCACATGTGGAGAGAGAGGATATTGGACTGATGTGGTTGCTGGCTGGAAGGAGCTTGACCAAGGAATGAGGGAAGCTTCTAGAAAGAAGCCGGGAAAAAGCAAGGAAGCTAATTCTCCACCAGAGCCTCCAGAGAAAACAGAGATCTGCCAACGCTTTGATTTTAGCCCAGTGGAAACTATTTTTCACCTTGACTCCAGAACTGTAAGGTAACACACTTGTGTTGTTTTATGTCACTAATTTTGTGGGGATTCACCAGGGCAGAAGAGGAAACTAACATGGTGGCCATGGATGGCTTCATTGAAAAGTTGATTTTGGGACAAAGATCTAAAGGCTGTGGAGAGTCATGCAAGCACCTGAGAAAAAAGCATTCAAGGCAGAGAAATAGGAAGTGCCAAATCCTTGAGGCAGAGGCACATCTGGTGTGTTGGAAGCGGTTGGACTGCAGCAGGCAAGGGCAGAAGCCAGGTGGCCAGTTAGGAGCTATTTTGATAATCCAGATGAGAGATGATGATGGCATGGACAGAGGCAGTGCAGAGTGGTGGGTCTCTAGGTGTGTTTTACAAAGATCATTCTGTTTATGAGGTTGAGACGAGATTACGGAAGAGGCAAGTGAAGGGACCATAAGACCATTGGGAAATTACTGCAATCATTTCGGCAAGACATTAAGGGCACTTGGACCTCCATCTAAGAGTTAGGGGTTGACACTGGAATTTGTTTACAAGGTAGGATAGAAAGAGTTTTCTGACAGCTGGTAAGAATATGAGAGCTCCCGCTCATAGCTTTGTCTTTTCCTTTATCACTTTCTGTAATCTTACACCCCAGGCAGCCTAAATATCCTTCCTGGGAGATGCACTTTCAGGGTCCATTTGAATAATCTACTAGATAATTTATAACAAGGAAAGAAAAAGTCTGGATCATTAAAATCAAGTCAGGTCTTCAAATGAGGTCTACAATCTCCTTTGCCTGTCCACTTTCACCAGAACAGTGAGACAATAGAGTTAAAAGCGTCTGGGGGTCAGCAGCTACAACAGAAAGGCTCCAAAGTACACAGGTCATCCAGACCGGGCAAGTCAAGTGTGGGTTCCAGGTACCAAAGAGATCATTGGGCTATGTGAACTGCCTTCAATATTTCAAAAGTCCTCTCAGAAACTTTACATAGAAGTAGTATCTTGCATTGGCTGTCTGGTTTTAGTTATTTTATAGCTGCTCTATGTGGTCCAAATTAGACTAATCAGTAAGCAATTAATAAAAATAGGAAAAACAACTATTTCTTAAGAAATTCAACGTGTTTTGAAAGTTATCTTTAAAACCACTGGGGGGCACCCAGGTGGCTCAGTGGGTTAAAGCCTCTGCCTTCGGCTCAGATCATGATCCCAGGGTCCTGGGATCGAGTCCCACATCGGGCTCTCTGCTCAGCGGGGAGCCTACCTCCTCCTCTCTCTCTGCCTGCCTCTCTGCCTACCTGTGATCTCTGTCAAATAAATAAATAAAAATCTAAAATAAATAAATAAAATAAAATAAAACCACTGGGACTATAAGGAAAATAATACACAGGGTGGCCAGAGGGAACGTTTGGGATATCTGGACATAGCTCTTTTTGGCCCAGGTGATTATCTTGACCCCTTCCATAGCTTTTCTTCAGATGATAAATCTGTATGCTTTGTCTCCCACACACTCATCCAGCAGAGTGGGAAACCGTGATTTGCCTTACCAGCACTCACCCTCTCTCATTTTTTGAGGAAACTTGATACTGTTTTCCACAGTGGCAGTACATATGGAGTATTAAACAGCCATAAAAAAGGATGGTATCTTGTCATTTGCAACAACACAAATGGATCAAAAGGGTATTGTGCTATGTGTAATCAGTACACTGAGAAAAACAAATACCATATGATTTCACTCATATGTAAGTCTAAAAATCAAAACAAATGAATAAGGAACAAAAAGCAGGACCAGGTCGATCAATAGAGAGAACAACTTGATGGTTGCCCAAGGTAAGGGGGCTGGGGATGGGCAAATTGGTGTAGAGGATTGAGAGATACAGGCTCCCAGTTATGGAATAAATAATTCCCAGGAATAAAGGCACAGCATAAGGAACATAGTGAATGATATTGCAGTAGCATTATATGGTGACAGATGGTCACCATATATTTGTGGTGAGCGTAGCATAAGTATAGAGAAGTTGAATCAGTATGTTGTACACCTGAAACTAATGTAACATCGTGTGTCAACTATACTCAAATTAAAAAACATTTTAAAAAGAAAGAGAACTGACTAATACTAAGAATTAAACGACCAGTTTTTGGTTCTATTACTTAAACTTACTATGGAGTAAGCCACTTAGTCTTGGCAGTTACATTAAGAACTAATTTATTGTCAAGGTTGTTAAGAGAAATAATTACAGAAAAGTCTTTGAGGATAATTTGAAATGTATAATCATTCTATACAAAAACAAAAGAGCAAATCATGATCGTTGGCTATTCTCCCTGTCCACTCTCTAATGAAAGCAAGTAGTGAAATTACTGAGTGGAAGTGTCAGCAAGGCAGGGTCCAAAAATAATTGAGAATCATTGACTGTAAATAATTATTTTGCTATTAAACCTTTAGACTATGTTTGGTGCATATACTCTAAGAGATGCATGTCTTCCACCGACACCTTTTACCTCTGTGTACTGTAACCAGCCCCAAAGAAACTCAAGTGTGTGTGTGTGTGTGTGTGTGTGTGTGTATTTCTCCTCCATTAAACTTGAACAGGACACAAGTCATTATGGACTCTCCTCATCCATTATAGGAGCATGTAAGCCTTTCAATATTTGCATATGAATAACTAAAAGAGATTTATGACTTTATCTTTGAACATAAAAAGTGTTTGTTGCATACATTACACTGTCTCTAAGCCCATTTGGTTTTCTCTACTGCTTATCCATCCAGTATGCATGAGTTGTTCCTGCATCTCATTGGGAAAGCGTTAAGTGAGATACATGCATTTTCGGGTGTCTGAATTACTGTATTCCTCAAGTGGAGTTTGCTGACACAATGTGAACAGGCAGCGCTCCCAAGACAGCAAGAAGAGCCTTGACAAGTTCAATGTAACTTGGGGGCTTGCTTCGGCAGCACATACACTAAAATCAATGTAACCTGGTCCTTAAATGCGGTAACCCAGGCCAATAATCTCCAGCTGTGCACTTGTAGTTCAAACTAAGCACAAACTACAAATATACTTCCTGAACAACATGGGGGATGATGTAATGCAAGAGGGCTAGAGTGAGCTAATATACAACATGAGGAGGAACGATTATTACCTCCATTTTAAAAGCCACACCAAACCCAAAATTTCATCCCAGTTGTGTGTACCTCCAACGCCCACAA
Organism: Mustela lutreola; assembly: GCF_030435805.1. NCBI lineage: Eukaryota > Metazoa > Chordata > Mammalia > Carnivora > Mustelidae > Mustela > Mustela lutreola. Next base: position 6,403,765 of record NC_081298.1, on the reverse strand, counting down.
ACCAAGCCATCATATTGTACTTTGCAAACCATCTAAACTCTCAGGACCTAACATTTGAAATAATTCTGTCCGCAAATACCCATCTTTATCCATATCCCATTCCCTCATATCTATCAGCATCATTCTTTAAACATAACTTGATAACTAGAGCCTTGAGAACTTGCCAAGTGTTCTGGTCCCTTACCCCAATCTGCTTTCCCCCCAAGCCTGGATCCAATGGTCCTGGTGAACTGCTTCCAATGTTAACACCACTCTACAGCTCTTGGGGAACTTGAACCCCTGCCAATCCTCCTGAGCCCAGCCTCAGCCATAAGTAACCCTGTCATCTACTTTTTTGCATCCCATTTCTAAGCTAGCAAATAAAGCCAAGGAATATGATAAAATTGGACTGAATTAGGTCCCCTACAAATTGTTGTTCTCAGCAGGACCCACACAGAGCCGCAGATGTGGTGAAGTGGATTTAACCTTATTATAGACAATCCAAGTAATAATTAGGGTGCCCAATCATCACCCAAACAAGATGTTTTTATTTGAGACAAATAATGTCAATGGATACTAGGACTGTCCTAAGCAAACAAGTTATGGGTTTACGGTTGTTCTAACACACTCAACCATAGAGATCAGAGGTTGAAAGCAAGGATTCTAGATTCTGATCCCAGATTAGATCCCAGCAATGCCATAGTATAAGTTTGTGACCTTGACCATCTTGCTTAACCATAGACTCAATTTCCTTAACCATAAACTATGGACAAAACAACACCTAGTCCTAGTATTACAGTAAAGATTTTAAAAATTAAAGAACATTTTATCATTCTGCTTTATTTAGAATAAATTACCCTAATATTGTTCAGGATAGTAACAATCTATGTACTTCTTCTTACCCTGGATCTACACAGACTGTCACATGGTCTTAGGAAAAGTTGCTTGTTATAAGCCAGTCCTTGGATTGCTCTGAAGAGCAACTCCCTTGTCCTGGTCTTATCTCCCAGAGTTCTGTGAAAGTGATCCCCCCCCCACCTACCCCATGACATGTAGTCTGTAAAGAAGTACAACCAATCTAAGACACTTCCAAATTTCTCTCTTTTATTAAAGTATAATTAACATACAGTGTTATTATAGCTTCAGGTTTATAATATAATTGTAAATTGTTTTCAACAACTCTATACATTACTCAGGGCTCATGAGAATAAATACCCTTTAATGCCCTTTTTCTATTTCACTCAAGCCCCTCCCCCAACAACCTCCTCCTTTGGCAACCACCAGTTTATCCTCTGTATTTAAGATTGGGTTTTTTTTTTTTTTTTGTCTCTTCTTTCCTTTGCTCATTTGTTTTGTTTCTCAAATTCCACAGATGAGTGAAATCATATGGTATTTGTCTTTCTCTGACTAACTTATTTCATTTAGCATTATACCCTCTGGGTCCATCCATGCTGTTACAAATGACATCATCTCATTCTTTTTTATGGCTGAGTAATGTTCCAAGGTGTGTGTGTGTGTGTGTGTGTGTGTGTGTGTGTGTGTGTACACATCTTATTTATCCAATCACCTATCAGTGAACACTTGGGTTGCTTCCATATCTTGGTTATTGTAAATAATTCTGCAATAAACAAAGGATGCATACTACACATATTTTTGAACTAGTGTTTTTGCTTTCTTCAGGTAAATATCCAGTAGTAGAATTATTGGGTCATATAATAATTGTATTTTTAATTTTTTGAGGAACCTCCACACCATTTTCCACAGTTCTGGTGCCAATTTGCATTCCCACCAACAGTGTACAAGGATTCCTTCTTTTTCTCCACATCTTTGCCAATATTTGCTATTTCTTCTTTTTTTGATTCTAGTTATTCTGACTTCCACGTTTTATGTGAATTAATCCAGTCATTGTTACATAACAGAGTAACATATACAGAGATAAGAAACTTTATATTAATGGAATAACTTACATAGGGAAGCTAACATCACTGACTTTCAGTATACAATATATGTTTAATAAATGGTCACTTATCCAAGCATCACTCTGGTCACCTAACTTACAGAATGCACAAAGTATAGAAGTATAGAGTATAGAATGCCCCAGGCTAAGAATTCTAGCTAAATATATCTCTAAGATCTGGAAATGGTGGCCAAACTAAAAAGATAAAGTTTATTAGAAATAAATGTAAATTTCTTGAATAGTTCAAAAATCTTCTATGGCAGCATAAGACCCACAGATCCAGTCTAGAATGATTCATGGGAAGAAAACTTAAGCATCCCTATAGACCATGGGCAAGGCAGGGAACTTGGCTGAATATAAAGGTAAATCCATCAATGGCTGCATTCCTGTACCTCTGTAGATTTCAACAGAGCAAAAGTAGTGAGCCATGAGCAATCAAAGTATATGGAATTTTATTCACTATGTACAATATACCTTTACTATAATTGAAGGTTCATTCATGCATCTACAAAGAAATCTATGATATAGAAATAAAGTTGGTAGTTCATTTGGCAAGGAGGAGTGTAGGGTATAGTATGTGTAAAGTAGAGAAGTAAAAGAGATGCTACCTTAATGTCATGCATGGATAAAATATTAAAAATCACATGGAAATACAGAAAGCACTCTTCTTAATTATGGAAAAGTATTTCCAGAGGAGCAACAATTTCTCTTCTATCTGAGGGGGAAAAAAAAGAGAATAGGTCCCCTACAAATAGCTCCATGGGCAAGACTCACATAGAGTCACAGAAGTGGATTTACCCCATTCAACCTTATCAAAAACAACTTGAGTGATAGGGAGCTGGAGTGCCCACATAATTTATCATCCAAACAGGATTTTTTTTTTTGTCTAAGACAAATGATAAAGGTCAATGGACGCCAAGAATGCAATCGAGTCATGAGGTAATGGTAGATACAATTGAATCCCTTTGGATGGGTCACCATCACTTCTAGTTTTCAAAAACGGATGGCTTAGAAATACCCTCTTTGGCAAACCTATAGAGACAGAAAGGAAATAAGTAGTTTACAGAGCCTGTGAGGAGGGAACAATAGAGAATGGCTGGCTACTAATGGGTATAGGGCTTCTTTTTGGGGTGATGAAAATGTTCTGCAATCAGAGTGATGATGATTGCACAACATTGTAAATATCATAAAAACCACCAAACCATCCATGTTAAAGGGTGAATTTCATGGTATCTGAATTATATGTCAATTAAAAATAATAATAAAAACTACTGGACAAAAGAATGATGAGGAGCAGGATATTTACATAGTCTGAAAGGATCCTACACAAGAGTATCATTTGTAAAAGAAAATTAGTAACTACAGTGGAGAAACCTACAGGAAACCATCTCAACTAAGTAATCAAAGTAAATATCACCAGTAATGGAACAAATTGATGCCATGTGCTGCCTGATTCAAAGCACTAGAGCCCCAAGATGACTTGTATATTATTGTTCTGAAAATGCATAACCTGAGTCTCATCATGAAGAAATATCAGAATGTCCCAAGTTGAGGGATATTCTACAAATATTTGGTTAGTACACTTCAAAAGAATCAAGGTCATTGCAGTGGATTAAACTGTGATTCCCAAAGATATGTCCACCTAAAACCTCAGAATGTGACTTGATGGGGGACAAAAGTCTTTGCAGATGCGATTAAGGCAAAGATCTCAAGATGAGATCATTCTGGATTATGGTGGCCCCAAATCCAGTAATAATTTTCATTATAAGACAAAAAAGAAGACATAGGAACACAGAGATGAGACCTATGCCAAATGGAGGCAGATATTAAAATTAGGAAACCCCCAATCGTGGATTTCTGGCAGACCCCAGAAGAAGAAACATGGAGCAGATTCCCCCTAAGAGCCTCCCCATGGGACAGATCTTGATGGCACATGGATTTTGAACTTTCAGCCTTCAGATCTGTGAAAGAATAAATTCCTGCTGTTATATGCTACCAAATGTGTGGCAACTTGTTACAGCAGCCCAAGGAAGCTGATACAGTCATGAAAAAGAAAAATTAAGGATTAGTTCTAGATTGAAAGGGATTACGGAGACCTGACACCCAAATGTAACATGTTATCCTGAACTTGATCTTGGACCAAGAAAAGAGACATGAGTGGGACAATGTGTCAAGGCTGAATAAGATTTGTAGATTAGATAACAATGTTGTGTAAATGCTAATTACATGTCTTTTTCATAATTTCACCAAGGTTATACAAAGGTAAACATTTAAAAAATAAAAAATTATATAAAAGAAAAGGTTAGGGTGCCTGGGTGGCTCAGTGGGTTGAGCCGCTGCCTTCGGCTCAGGTCATGATCTCAGGGTCCTGGGATCGAGTCCCGCATCGGGCTCTCTGCTCAGCGGGGAGCCTGCTTCCTCCTCTCTCTCTCTGCCTGCCTCTCTGCCTACTTGTGATCTCCCTCTGTCAAATAAATAAATAAAATCTTTAAAAAAAAAAAAAAGAAAAAAGAAAAGGTTAACATTTGGGGAACTGGGTGGAGGGTATATTTATGGTCATTCTTCGTGCTATTTTTATGACTCTTTTTAAAATCTGAAATTATTTTAAAGTAAATAATTTTTAATAATCTAAATTGTACATCTAACTCCAAATATAAGAACTACTACTCTGGTTTAGTTTTTGGAGCATCCTAGACACACTGCATTTTTTAAGCAGATTTTGGACAATTAAATTTTGTTGTAATGACTGAAAATGTGAGGATCCGGGATGGTAGGAGTTCCTTAATTGCACACCTTTGTGTTCTTGGACACATTTCTTAATCTCTATCAGCCTCAGTGTCCTTGTGTGTAAATTGAGAATGAGCAGAATACCTACCTCACAGAGTTGTTTTGAGGATAATTTAGGTAATTACATATAAATGATATATGTGTGTGTGTGTGTGTGTGTGTGTATTATATATATATATATATATATATATATAATATCTATATAAAGCACTTACTTCACACAGCACCTGCAGGGTAATAAGAGCTTGTAACCATTAAGTGCTTTTACTACATTGATCAGTGAACACACCCAGCCTTATGCTAGTCACAGACTTAAGAAAAAATGTAGTTTTCTCTTATAAAAAAAATTCATGTACTGCAATCATAAGCGCAAGTAGGAGGTGATGGGACGTGCCGGATACTATGAGAGAACTCAACAGCCTGCAGTTTCTTCTCCAGAAGATTATAGTCCTCACCGCAAGTCGGGGGAACTCCCTATATGGGAAAAGAGTATTTGCAAAGACGAGAAGCTCTATGAAAGCTGCTGAACACAATTGTGGACCGGCTCACAGTTGGACATGATGCTGCAAAGGCTAAGCTTGCCATCACCAGAAGTACTCAAGCGAAGGGTAATATGCTCTCAGGTTTGGGAAATGGGAATTCCTCTGGTAAGCAGGAGGTTGGAAAACAGGACTGCTGAAGGTCTGTGTCTTGGTCTGTACCGGCTGCTTTAACAAAATATCACAGCCCGCGGGGCTTGTAAACAACAGAAACATATCTCTTATAGTTCTGAAGGCAGGATACCCAGATCAGGGCACCAGCTGGGGTACAGTCTTCTTCTTAGTTCATAGTTAGTCCTAGCAGGGTGGAAGGAGCGAGGGAGCTCTAATCCTATGTATGAGGGCTCTACTCTCATGACCTGACCGCCTCCCAAAGGCTCCACCTCCCAATGCCCTCCCACTGGGGGTTAGGATCTCAGCCTAAGAACTGAGGGACACAGGGGCACCTGGGTGGCTCAGTCGTTAAGCCTCTGCCTTCGGCTCAGGTCATGGTCCCAGATTCCTGGGATCGAGCCCCATGTCCGGCTCCCTGCTTGGCGGGAAGGCTGCTTCTCCCTCTCCCACTCCTTCTGCTTATGTTCCTTCTCTCACTGTGTCTCTCTCTGTCAAGTAAATAAATAAATAAATCTTTAAAATTTAAAAGAAACCAAAAAGAACTGAGGGGCTCAGACGTGCAGACCATAGCAGTCTGGGAATGTGTATCCTCTGCAATTCTCTCTTCCTCGTGGCCCCTCCTCAGATCTTTTCACATCCTCCTCTATGTGGATGAGAAAGACATTTTCATCTCTACTACTGAAAGCTGATTAAACATTTATTGGGACCATCGGCTGAAACCAAACAATATGGCCAAGACTGAGGTCCCCATCCTCTTTTCGTTCTCGCCAGCTTCATCTAGAGACCATCGTTGTCTCTTTCAAGTGACTTTGGGCCCTGCAGGGGCTGGGCACATTACCCTATTCCCTGCCAGCTCTGCAGAGGGCTGGTGCTGTGCCTCCCTTCCGCCAGCCACGCAGTTTGCCAGCAAACCTCCAAGCTGGGAAAAGGCACACACATCAAAAGATCCACGAGGAGGTTTAGGAGCCAGACACAGAATGGAGGCACGATTGTGATTCAAGTCAAGACCACCAGCTCTCTGCAAAGCCTTTGTGAGCGGCAACTGGCCCACTCCTCCGGAGCCTTTTGTAGTCTCCAAATAACGCCCTTGCTAAGAGGTACCAAAGGCACTTTTGTGACTTTCCCTTCAGAGCAACCAGGAGGAGGGAACATATTTCACTCACCCCAAACCCAGACAGGTTTCCCCTTCCTTCTACACTTCCCTTAGGGTTTCCTCTACACTGCGAAGAAGCAGGAGAATCCTGTCTGCTGGCATTTCCCCAAGGAGGGCACACACAATTAACAATCTTGAAAAAACACGCACTTCAAAGCCTCGTCCTCAAAAGGATCAGAGATGGAATTGCTTATTAGCAGAAGCTGGAATTGGGTGCCAGGGGCATTTGTTCCCACAAATGCTTCTCTCTCCTGCATGCATGCCACCTGACTCAAAGAAGCCCACTGAGAGGACAGACTGAAAAGAAAATTAACCCCCCAATCCCCACTCCACACCTAACTCCCCCAACAAAGAGAGGCGGTTCAGCAGACAAAGAGGAAACCAACGGAATGCCATGTAGCTGCCTGCAAGGTTGTACTTGCTTCCTTGGGTTTTAACCGAGGAGCTGGTTGGCCTACCATTCGTGGAGATGTTTCATTTGCCATTTGGGCAGGGAGTCTCTCAATCAGTCCCTACCTTTCACATACCCAAAAGGCAGGAACAGCTCAAGGCACTCGCTTGGCTATTCTGGGTTATTCGTTTACAAGAAGAAATTGCTTGGCTAAGACAGGGATGACCTGCTAGCATGATACTGGGGCAGTCATGGTTTTATTTTTGGGCACGATGAATTATTATTTCATGTAAGCTGGGTAGCCTCCCTTAATGTGCAAGAGAGAAATCACGGATGAAGTATAAAACTGTCCTTATGCCATTGGGAGGAGAGGAAAATACTCACGTCATAAATCAACAAGGCCTCATTTAATGAGTCATCATCTCATTTAAACTATAGGAACTCTGAAAGGTGGCGGTTATTGTTCCCAACAACAGGTAAAGAAACGGGGGTTCGGAGACATTAAGTGACCTACCCAAGGCTAAGACCAAGAATATAGAGAAAACAGGTCATTTAATTGCTAAGCCAAAGAGAAAATGCCCCCCAGATTGACACAGCTGACCCTTGAACAAAATGCATTTGAACCACACAGAACCACTTACACTTTTTTTTAATAAATACAAGACTGTAATGTATTTTCTCCTCCTTATGATTTTCTTCAAAACATTTTCTGTTCTCGGGACGCCTGGGTGACTCAGTTGGTTAAGCAGCTGCCTTCGGCTCAGGTCATGATCCCAGCGTCCTGGGATCAAGTCCCACATCGGGCTCCTTGCTCGGCGGGGAGCCTGCTTCTCCCTCTGCCTCTGCCTGCCATTCTGTCTGCCTGTGCTCGCTCTCACTCGCTCTCTCTGACAAATAAATAAAAAATCTTTAAAAAAAAAAAAAAACATTTTCTGTTCTCTAGTTTACCTTATTGTACAAAAGCAGTGTACAATACATACAGCATACCAAATATGCGTTAATCTACTATTTATGTTCTCAGTAAGGCTTCTCAGCAACAGCTGACTATCAGTAGTTAAATTTTGGGGAAGTCTAAAATTCTATTCTGGTTTTTGACTGCATTGGGGGCAGCACCCCGACTCCCGCATTGTTCCTGGGTCCAGTGCATAGTAAAGTGAGAGCCATAAAGAATAGAACCCAAAAGACATAAGTTTTCTAAAGTTAGAAACATGAGAGATTTGCTGTCCAACATCATCTCCATCCTCCCCATACCCATTCTGAGTGTCCTAAGCTTCTGGAACCTGGTGTCAATTCATATTTTCTTTTCAACCATCCAAACTCTCATTTCTCCCCTTTAGACCGTGAACCTCAGCCAAAATTGTTATCATTCTCCCTAAAAGGGACCATCAAGGTCTATGTCAAGGAATGTGACAGTGATTGTGCCAGCTCTGTTATCTCTTTAAATGGACTTCTTAGGTCTCCTAAAAAAAATGTCATTGTGCAAATGTTTAACATTATCTATCTCTATAGCTATAGATATAGATATGGATAAAGATATGGATATAGAACTCCACAGGGATTCTTTCTAGGACAGTGTGATTTGGGGAAGAGAAGGGCACAGGATGAAAGGCAGGGAGGTAAAGAGAGAGTTTAACATTTTACTCTGAACCCGTGGTTTTTAATCCTTTTTAATAAAAAATATTCCTATGGGGCGAGCCTCGGGGTGGGTATTGCAGAGGGCACGTATCGCATGGAGCATTGGGTGTGGTGCATAAACAATGAATTTTGGAACACTGCAAAAAATAAAATTAAAATTAAAAAATATTCCTTTGTTTTAAAGTCATTGTTAATAAAGTAGAATAATTAGTAGTAATCAGTAGTATAGAGAATAAGAGTCTGTTGGGAGGGATTTGATTGAGTACACTCCATCCTGTCATAGTAAAAGCTGTCTTCAGGAAGATAATACATCTAAGGAGTCCAGTTGTCAGAGAGCCTCTTACCCTTGCGTCGGGGGCCACTGGGGCTACCCCCTTCACTGCGCCAGGACACCCATCCTGCAGAAGCTGAGAGGTTGGCTACTAACAGCTTATCATTGCTCCCTTTTTCATAGAATTGTTCTCTGCCCTGTGGGAGCCTCCTGCCTTTCCAGGGAGCTTATTTTTCTACCTATACTCCATTCCCTGGAGGAGTAGGAGCTGCTTAAAGAAGCAGTGGGCAGCCAATGCTTGAGCAACAGAGGATTTGAATGCCTATCCTCCTAGGCTCCAGAAAACTAAGCCTGTGATACTGTTCCTGCTCCAAGCTGGGATCAAGCTGAGGTTCAACTCCAGTTGTGACCACATCCTTGCTGAAATCCTTCCCCTACCCCATCCTGCTTCCTTGTTTCCTCTCCTTGAGCACCTTCTCAAGAAGTCTTTTGCAAGAATCCTTGCCTCAGGCTGTGTGTCTAAGATGTTCCCATTGCTCCCCACCTAAAGGGGTCATCACATAGGGCCTGAGTCTCTCACAAATGAATTCAATACACCTTCAATGAACAGACAACTCCAAACCTATTTAAATTGCTCCAGAATACACAGAATGGGGAAAAAACACATCCAAAACCATTTGGTGAGGGCTTGACATCATTGATACCTAGTTTTGACAAAGCACAAGAAAATAACCAATTGATCTGACATATAGGTATTAATGCAAAAATTTTAAATAAAATATTAACAATAACAAAATGAGCTATTGAAAGAATGACTCACCATGTCCAAATAAGTTTCATAACTATTGACATAATTTGCCCTGTTGAGTGGTCAGGGCACAGAAAACCTGTGATATTCTAAACATTATAAAAAGATATTTAATTAAGTTCCATATTTATTATTTTAAGAATAGTGGATACTTTAAGAGATATATAATATAGATATAATAAAAACATCTGGAAAGTATAAAGGAAGAATAGCTTTCATTTCAAAAGCAGAAAAAAGATTTTTAAATACCAGCAAATAAATTTAATGAGAAATATATAGGATCTTTAAAAACCTATAAAGCACAACTATTAGAATATAGAAGGTATTAATAAATGGAACAATATTTGCTACTCTTTTCTAAAATAGCTCAATCTTATTTAAAAAAAAAAAAAACTCCCTAAATTAAAGTATGAAGGTAATGTGATCTCTATTAGAATTCCAAGAAGTTTATTTCATTGACTGGTTGATTTTTTTTAGGAAGGAAACAAGGTCTCAGGGGAAAATAATGATACAAAAATTACCAGAAAGACCCTGAAATGCAGAGTAAGTAGGTGGCAGGATTAGGCTCAAAAGATAAAACATTATAAAGTTAGAGTAATTTAATGAGATAACGAATGTAAATTGCTTAACACATGCCTGACACAAGAATGGAGAGAAAGATTAATGGAATAAAACTGAATTTTAAAAAACAGAAACAAATAGAGATGGAGATTTAATTTATGATAAAAATTGCATTTTAAATCAGTGGAGGAAAGATGGATTATACAATGAATGGATTTGGGACTCCTACAAAGTTTTCTAAATATAAAATAAAACAAAACTGAATCCTTACACCATTTCTCTTATCAAAAGTCATCCCAGTGATATGAACAGTAAGAAATGAAATATTAAAAGAGCTAGAAGAAAACATAGGACTTTAAGAAAGTAATCATAATTTCTAAGCAAGATCTTTCCAGACTTGAAATAGGGACAATCTCTCTAATTAGTGCATTATAGATATGACTATTTAATTCTTGCCTTTATTATAAAAAAAAAAGACCAAGAGTAAAAGTATTTAAAATCCATATGACAAAACATTAATTTAATAATTAATTAATTAATTAAGAACACTTAATTCAAAAGATCATCATCACAATTTATAAAGTGAGACATGGTTCATCGCCCCTTCCAACTTCCCTCAACTCCCTTCTCCTCTCCATCTCCCCATGTCCTCCATGTTATTTGTTATGCTCCACAAATATGTGAAACCATATGAGACAAAGCTTTATAATTTTATATGTGGGACTATATGACTTTTGAACATATATAAAGATACCTACATTTGTAATCTAAAGATAATAGCAAAGATCAATACAGAGCACTTGGGGAGCATATGAATAAAGCTATTTTTGAATCCTATTGTGTGAGTGAAGATTACTGCAAACCCTCTGGGGGAAAACATTGGGCAACATCTGTACAAATGTAAAATGCACCAACAATCCTGGTGCTAAGTATTTATTTTTTGCCAAAAAACTTAAGTACAAGGAGGTTCATTGCAGCACTGATTATAAGAGACTGTAAACAATCCAAATGCCCCCAATAAGAAAACAGTTAAAACAAAAACAATCCCTATAAAGTTTACTTATTTAATCCATGCAGACAAGGTTTAAATAAATAAATAAATAAATAGACCATACGCTATACACATGTTGTCAAACTTCTGCTGGAAAAGTCAGGTAGTAAATATTTTAGGCTTTTCATGCAACATAGTCTCTGTCACAACTGCTCTACTCTGCCGTTACACAAACAAATAGATGTGTCTGCGTTTGAATAAAACTTTATTTATAAAACCATGTAGGAGGGGTGCCTGGGTCGCTCAGTGGGTTAAAGCCTCTACCTTTGGCTCAGGTCATGGTCTCGGGGTCCTGGAATCGAGCCCTGTATCGGGCTCTCTGCTCAGCAGGGAGCCTGCTTCCTCCTCTCTCCCTGCCTGCCTCTCTGACTACTTGTGATTTCTGTCTGTCAAATAAATAAATAAAATCTTAAAAAAAAAAACAAAAACAGGTAGGAGACTGAATTTGACCCTGAGGTCATAGTTTTCCTATCCCTGGCATAATGGATTATTCTTGATGAAGAAATTATCTGTGTTTATGGATTTATTTATAGACAAATAAGTTATCTATAATTATTGATGGAGATATGAATACAAATACAGAGATTATATGTGCATTTGTTCATGAAAAGATACCTGAAACAGTGTAAATATATAATATATATTACATTGTATATATATGTACATATATGTGTATTATATAATACATATCACATCATATATTTTTTGTATAATATTTGTATTTGTTAAATAAGTAAATAGTCCCCGCACAGTAATACTCCATAGCTGTGAAAAAGAACGAGGAAATCTGGTATTACGATGCAGAAAACCTCAGACATAGTGAGCAAAAAATGCAAGTGACAAGCCCAAGAGAACAGTATACCCCTATTTGTATTTAACAATTTATATGTTTCATGCAGTTTTGTAAATGATACAGAAGAAGCTGTTATTTTCCCTAGGGAGGGGACTGAGGGTCTGGCTTTCTGAGGAAATAGAGAAAAATCCACTTCCTTCTATAGTCTTTTTCACTGTTTTTTTTTTTTTTCACCATATGTATATGCACTTTTTGAATGTAGAAAGGCATTTTTTAAAAGAAAATTAATACAATTTACAGAATGAGGCAGCAGAGTTTGGTAGCATAACAGGGTTGGAAGGTTGGGCAGCTGGACAGCTGGGTATCTCAGCCAGGATGGCCACAGAAGTTATTAAAGTGTTGAAATGTATCTGGACCAGTTGACAAACAACCATTTCTCCAAATCTGATGTGTGCCTTATCAGCCAGGCTATCCAAGCCCTTCCTCAGGAGCCACTCTGTCCCCAACTCCCTGTGATTCAGCAACTGCAAGCTCTTAGCAAGACTCACAACATCCCTGAGTTTCTTTCTTATTTGTCAGTGAAACGTTGCCAGTCATACTTGGTCTACTCGGCCCTGGAGTCTGAAAGGAGGTAAAATATCTAAAAGCGCTCTGCAAAATATAAAGCTCTAGGCTAACATAAGATAATTAACATCATTTTTTTGCACTTAGAGCCTGTCGGCAAAGATAATGTAAAGTATTTGTTCTAGGAACACAATCATTTCCTACCATCCTGGCTCAAAACATCACCTTTCATTCCTACATCTATTACAGCAAGAATAATACCATTGTCTAGCTTTTGAATATGTGTCAATTTCCTTTGCTACCTAGAATTCTTTGAGGACAGAAAATGTGGCCTATTTATTCACCCATACTCAGGACCCAGTATAATGGCTGATGTAGACTCAATATGTTTGATGAATAAATATGTAGAAAGGGAGCAAAGAAGCAAAAGGAGAGAGACCCGTAAAAAGAAAGTTGGTTTATGTGTTAACACTCTACTTCCCCAGTAGTTTCCTGAGTAACCCAGTGACTTAGTTCATGATAGTCTCAGGGTAGTAAGAACATGATCAATGAAGCATTGCTTGAATCCACTGATGGGATTCTAACTCCTTATTTTTTTCATTTGACAAATATTTGAGTGGCTAAAGAATCATGGTAGGTACTTGGAATTCAATATGAGCAAAGAAGACACCTCTCCATCTGTCTTGGAGCTTGTGGTCTAATGGGTGAGTCAGACATTAATGAAAACTATCATGCAAATGAGAGCATTTTTTTTTTTTAATAGACGGAGAGTGGGGAGCAGAGGGAGAGAGAGAATCTTAAGCAGATGCCACACAGAGTGCAAAGCCAATGCGGGGCTTAATCTCACAACCCTGAGATCGTGACCTGAGCCAAAATCAAGAGTCAGATGTTTAACCAACTGTGCCACCCAGGTTCCCCAAAGGCTTTTTTTTTTTTTTTTTCTTAATGGAGTTAAGTGGTGTGAAGGAACTGACCATGGTTCTATGAATGCACGTAACAAAGAAGAGTCTTGTTGATGGTAGTGTGTGTGGTGGGGGGAATTATCAAGGAGGTCTTCCCTGGGGGAATCACACAGGGGCTGAGGGCTGAAGAAGTGGTAACTCTATCAGGAATGAGCTCCATCTCTCTGTCCACAGGAAGTATATGCAAAGGCCCTGTGGAAAAATAAGCATGGTGCCTTTAAAGACAAGGTGAGGCAGCATGGTTAGAGCACATGGAGAAAAGATAAAGTAATGATAGTTTGATTTAGACACACACACCAAAGCCCTTATCTTCCCCTTCTGAAGAGACAGAGCTGGACTGCATTCTCCAGTTTCCGTTGCAGCTGGGTGTGGCCAAAGGAATGTGAAGGAAGTGAGAGGCCCCTAACCCTAAATGAGCAGCTGTCCTTCTTCCACATTTCTTTCTCAATTGACCTGTGGGATGCAAATGATGATGAGACCCTACAGGAAGGAGGAGCCCAACGATGGAAGGACCCTGGGTCCCCCAGGAAAACTGAGAGCCTCCCTGTAATGTCTGTTTAGGCTTTTGTTTGTGTGAGAAATACACTTCCTTTGTGCTTGAATCATCATATGTTTTTGAATTTATTTACTTCTGCAGCCCAGCCTACCCTGCAAGAGAGAGGAGTGTGGGCAAGATCGTGCAGGGCTTGGTAGGTCACATTCAAGATATTAGATCCCCGAAGAAATGGGGAGTCACTGAAGAGATGATGAGCCATGATCAAATGTATATCTGAAAAAGATCGTTCTGGGTGCTCCAGGAAGAGTGATACATTTCTCCAGTTTCCCATCTTACTTTGTCTGGTCAGCCATGTGGTGTATTAGATAAGGAGGAGGCAAAGTGATCAGATACTTCAGAGGATGGCAGCAGGTTATAAATAATGGGATAAAAATCATGAGTAGAAGCAGAAAAGAAATGTTGACAAAGGTCAGAGCTGGCAAAAATATTAGGGCATTTTCCACAACAAAAAATTGAAGCAAGGATGGTCACAGTGGGCAAAGAAGAAGGCATAAAGCATTGTTAGCAGGATATGGGGTTTGGAGTCAGGACACAGCTTGAATGTTCAGTGCTTTTATGATCTTCAGCATGTTACCTCGACTGGGTCTTCCAGTTCCCCTATAAATGAAATAGAATGACAGCGTTTGCACTGCACAATCACCATGAGGACACAATGAAGCAATGACATGGGTCATTCGGTCCAGCTCCTGGTATGGGGCTGGTGCTCATGCCATGCTGGTTGACTGTCCGGAGTCGGGTTGGGAGGGACAGGGTTAAAGGTACGTAAATGGCCAGGAGCCAAAGATTCAGATGGACTCCAAAGACTGAGATTTGAGGCAGATGATTAAACATTTTAAGAAAACCCATCAAGAAGCTGGTATCTAGAAACCAGAAGGGTCAAGATGGGGAAGTAGGAGAAAAGTCCACCATGCTGAGAAATAAAGATCAGCTAATTTAGGAACTCTCAACCTCAGCACTATTGGCTGTGTGTGTTGGGGGAGGGGGGTCGTCCTGTGCACTGTGGGGTGTTTAGCAAAATCTCTGGCCTCCACTCGCTAGACACCAGGAGCACCTCCCTCAGTCATGACAACAAAAGCGTCTCCAGACATTGACACATGTCTCCCACTCTCCTGTTCATTCATTCAGTGAACACTTCTCATGGGGCATGTAAGATGAATTATAAGGCCACATCCCCACCATCATGGAACTGGCATCCAAGAACTCACATCTCTGTTCCCCACTACTCAGCTCTCAATCGCATGGATGTAGTGTCACTACAATATTTAGAGATAGGTGAGAACAACAGGCTACTTAAACAGAGTACTGTTGGGTTTGATATTTCTTTCATCTCCTCATTGAAAAAAATACATTTTAAAAAACTGTTGCCGAAGAGATACTGAGACATACGTGATCTCAGTCATGTTCCAGTTTCCTGTACTTTTTTTTTAAGACTTTATTTATTTATTTGACAGAGAGAGAGATCATAAGCAGGCAGAGAGGGGGGAGGGAAGCAGGCTCCCCACTGAGCAGAGAGCCCAATGTGGGGCTCGATCCCAGGACCCTGAGATCATGACCTGAGCTGAAGGCAGAGGCTTAACCCACTGAGCCACCCAGGCACCCCCAGTTTCCTGTACTTTTAAGGCTGATCTGGAAGTCAGAGATCTATGTCAGAGTCTCAGCGTCCAGTCACATCTACCCTGAAAAGGCCAAAGATGTTCAATTGTGAGGGAAATTCATATACAATCAACTTTCATCTTTCTTGTTATATGATTTAATACTTACTTTGTTTCCTCTTGCTGGGGTTTTAATTTAGTTGCAACAGAGAGGGAAGCTTCCTTGCTCTGTACTCGGCTGTGACATCCCACTTGTCACCAGGAGCTGGATTATAGGCTTCATGAGACTGAGGGGGCAGAAATATTCTAATTTCGTTTTTAATTATACAATAACAAAAGCTATTACGAACAAGAAAGAATACCTTAAAATTAATTATCAGCCAAAATAAGATCCTTAGGAAGGCCTTTCAAAGCTTAATCAAGATAAAATGAAACGAACACAAAATTAAATTTTAAAAAAAATCCACTAAAAGATGAAGGAATTCAGAGAAGAATATGAAAAAAAAAATAATTTATGGGAGAATAAGGGCTCTAAATTAGATACCTCTCTTTAATCATTGTCAAGGACATAGCTTACTTGAATTATGATCAAAAACCCATATCAATCTCCTTCCACTAGAAAAATAGGAAACAATGACTCAAATTGTCGTCTACCTTCCAGGTATGACTCAATTCCCAATTCTATGACAGTTTTTATGCTGTTTTTTATAAAACACCAGAAAAAATGAATGTCAACTTGGGAACAGAGAGCATAGGTCTCTTGCCCCCAAATGCAGTGCAAATGGAAGACTCAAACATTTGAAGATTCTCTAGCTCCTAGGAAACTCCACCAATCTCAAGGAGAAAATGCAGATGTGCTTGTTCCATACAGAAGACAGTCCCTCTGTGTCTTTATGTGAAACTAATTTGTGCCCCCAAGGTGTTATCACAACTCACTTCTTCAATGAGTGAAGAGGGAATTTCTTAAACTGAAGGCACTCCTCCCAAGCACTCATTTTAGCCTCCTGTGATATAGTCAACATCTGTCTGATTTCTTTGTTTGCTAATTCACCTTCCAGGGGGTATCTTTTATCTTCTTCTTGTAACAGCACTCTACTTTCCAGTGGATAAACTTTCCTCCCTTCCTTTAACCCACTTGGCTTGGGGGAGGGGAAAATGACCCATCCCAGTTCCTAAGATAAAATATATATATACATGATGCCAGACAAGAACATTGGATGTCCTAGCCTCAGCGATTGGTTCCAGGATGGGTATATGACATCAGCTAGGCCAATAAGACAGGTATCTCCAACTTTTGTTAAAACTGTTGGTTCTACCACCTGGGTTGTCTAACCAGTGGGTAAGTCGAGATCAGCTGGCATTATCTCTCCTCCAGGAAGAAGCATTCCTGGGAATAAAATTAAGAAAAAAAGAAGAAAAAACAGAGTCAAGAGATGGAAAGAGAAAAAGTCTTGGCACTATTATTTGAGCACCTGGATCCAGCTTTACCTGAAACCATGTACACATGTCATTTTCATTTACATCAGCAAATAAATTTACTTTTTGCATTGAGCCAGACTGAGTTGGTTTTCTGCTATGAAATCAAGAGTCATGACTAATCACTTTGTCTGGAAAGACTGTCACAGCTGCTGGGTACTCTCAGCATTGTTTTTTTCTTTTGCCTCCTCTGCTTCCTCCATACTATGCAAATTTCCTTCTCTATGGCTTTGTTGACTTACTTCCACCAATCTGAAATGCCCTCTGTGTCTCTCCTTCCCTATCTCCTTCACAGCCCATATTAAGTCCCAGCCTCCAGAAGCCATTCTGATCTGCATCTAACTCCCATTTCAAAAGTCTAGCACACTGCTGTCATTCCAACTTCTGGTGTTGATGTGCCAGTTTGTCCGTTTACAAGTTCTGTCCCCAGCTACCTTATAGGATCCTAGAATAAAACATTTCCCCATCAATCTTCAGAATTATAAGACAACGTCCACCTCAAGCCTGCAGCATCTCTCATTTGAGCTGCTGCTCAAGCTTCTAGACTGAACTCTCCATACCCACACTGCCCCTTTGCCCTGTGCTTCCCCACAGCTGATGGATACTCCTGCTGAAAACCCTTTGGAGCTATGGAATGCTCTAAGGATCATATCCAAAGTCCTGAAGGTGGCCTACAAAGCTCTATAGGGTCTGGCCTCTGCCTCGTTCTGCACCTGCCTTCTCAGGAGGACCTGAGAAGATAGGTCCTCCTGCCTTCTCTCTGCTCCTGTTCTTTATGGCCCCTCCATCATAGGGGAGGACATGCTGTCCCTTTTTCCCTTAACACACCCCTCCCTTCTTTCCTAATTAACTCTTATTTATTCTTTAGACCCCAATACATTCTCCATTCCCTTGGGAAAAATGTCTGCAACCCCACCAATTCCATTACCTTTCACCATCACCATTATAAGCTCTTATGACTCCATGGCGTTTCTTTCACTGCATTTATTAAATTCGCCATCATTACCTAAATGTGTATATTCACATAAATGACATAAATTTTGTAAGCATCTCTCTTCTGCTCACACGTGAGACCCAGGAGATGAAGATCAAGGGCTGTCTTTCCTTGCTGTTGTATCTCCAACACTTAGCAAATACAACAGCCCAGGAGGCACTTAACACACATCAGCTTAATCAATGGAAGAATCACCCAGTTGTGGGACAACAAATATCACTGGCTGGATGGAAGGACAGACAGAAGGCAGGACAGAAAGAGGAAGGGTGGATGCATGATATCAGCAGTAAAGATGCTTCTTTCCTCCAGCTGCAACTGCTGCCCGTATTTAGAAAGCTTAGTAGAAAATAAATAAGGCCTTAAGATACGATTGCTGACTTGTCTGGAAAGATGAGCTCTTGGATGAGACATGACAGTCACAGAGTCCTACACTGAGAACAGGACAACCTCCAGGACAATAGAAAGCGGGAGAACCACGGAGAAGCTTTGAACAGTTGATAATTTTGCCCAGTGAGTGGCAGGCACCAAATATGTAATTTCAATGCCTCACACCCCAATTCTGTAATTGAGCTCCGTGTCTGCTTTGGGTCAAAAGAACAGCTAGGCGGAGACTATTTATATAATCACAGAGCCTCTGTTTGATGCAGATTTCTGAGGCACTAGAGTCATATTTTATTAATACAGGTTTTCTTTGTGTGAGAACTAGCAGAGTTTCGCAGACCCAAGGTATTTACAAACTTCTTTATCATTCCTGTCTCCATCCAGGTAAGTCAAACTATTGAAAAAAAATAAATAAATAAAAATAAAACAAATTTCCTTCTTACAAGTCCTATCACCTGCTGTTGTGTTTATGTGTATTAAAAGATGCATGGATGATAAGGACTTTGATGTTTTCAAATAAGTTTTTAGTTTCCCAGACAAAATGGCATGTAAGATGGACGATATGGGAAATAATTTGGTAGTTAAGGACTGTGGCAGGCACTTCCTAAGAGCTTTATATGTATGATTATATCATGGAGTCTGCAAAACAGCCCCAGAAGCCAAGCTTTATTTTCTCCTTTTAAGAGATAAAGAAGGAAAGGATTAGAGGGCTTGAGAGTCCTGTTCAAGGGCATTCAATAAGCAAGATGTAGAACCGGGATTTGAACCCATGTCTGCCTGGTTGAGTAAACCTCTGAGCATCTTGCCCAACTTCATTGTCTTTCTGTCAAAGAGAGTCCCTGAGCGAACTCCACCTGCCCCATCTAGGAGTCTAGAGTTTTATGGTGTTTATAGAAATCATCACCAAACTAAAGGAAACTATGAATTGCTGTTTCCCTGATGATAACAACCAGCTCTACGTTAACTGCTAGGGATAAACAAACAGGACAAATCTTTGCCTTTGAGAGACTCATAATCTAGATGGCTCTGTTCCCAATGTAAGAAGACTGATTTTGAGTTCATTGCACTGAGGGAGAAATTAAAAGGGGTAATCTAGAAAGTCATATAGGACAGGCAGTATTGGGAAGTCTTGGGGACCCTTCAGGGAATGGTGATCCTAGTACAAAGCATTTTGAGAGCCACAGAGAGAAAGTGTGCCCCCCAAGTGAAAATTCAAAGTCTAAATGTGTGTCCACTTACCAGAGAAGGTTACCACACACAAAGATATAAAATCTATATCCTAGGTCACCGTAAGATTTCCCCACCCCAATCACATAACCACAGAGGTTCCCACCTACGGAGTACATCAGAATCAACCGGGCACAGTGTCAAAAATACAGATTCCTGGGCCACCTGGGTGGCTCAGGGGGTTAGGCCTCTGCCTTTGGCTCAGGTCATGATCTCAGGGTCCTGGCATCGAGCCCTGCATTGGGGTCTCTGCTCAGCAGGGAGTCTGCTCCCCCCACACACACCCTCTGCCTGTTTCTCTGCCTACATGTGATCTCGATATCTCTCTCTCTCTCTCTCTGTGAAATAAATAAATAAATAATATTTTTAAAAAAATACAGATTCCTGAGGCTCCTTCCCCATAGAATTTTGTTCATTAGGTCTGGAGTGAAACTCTTGAATCTACACTTTTAGCAAATGTTCCCAAAAGATGATCATACTAATAGACTGAATTTGGAACGAACATTGTATTGGTAGAAGCAGACTATTATAAACCATCTTAATATTCTGGTCTATTTTTTAAAATATTTTATTTATTTATTTGAGAGAGAGCATAGAGGGAGAATGAAAGAGAGAAATAGGCTCCCCAATGAGCAGGGAGCCCAATGTGGGGCTCGATCCCCAGACCCTGGGATCATGACCTGAGCCGAAGGCAGACGCTGAACCAACTGAGCCCACACAGGCGTCCCTATTCTGGTTTATTTTTAAAACCTTTTATTCTGGTTTTCCCAGCATTTCCCTTTTACATATACATTTATTCGTCCATTGATCTACTCCATCCATGTAGTATGCGGTGGGTGTTATGTGGCTTCATGGAAGATTCTGGTCTCAAACAAGCTGGGCTGCACCACTTACTATCCTGCAATTTAGGGAAGACATTCATCCTCTCGGTCTCTGTTTCATAGAAACTGAAGGTGATAATGTCAGCCACAATGTGTTGCTTTTGAGTATTTAGTAAGATGAAGTTTATAAAATGCCTATCACCCAGAAAACGTTCAATGAATTTCAGTTCCCTGAGTGCTGGCTGGGTTTCAGACACTGCGCTTGCCATTGGGAAAACAAACAAAAAAGATACGACCTTTGTCTTAAAATATGCTCACAAGCCTACGGTATGCATTCTTGGGGTGCAATCCACATACATCCACACTGGGTGACAAGCAAGAGAAAGATTCTATTGGGAAGATAAAGCCGGAGTTAAATTAAAGCAAAAGCTAAACAACCAGGCCTCACACGGGAGGAAAACGAAAGATGCTCTCAGAATCTGGGAGCAGGAGCCAAAGGCCAGTCACTGGCGGAATGCCATGGTCGAGAGCTGTGAGTATCATGATCGAGCTCAACTACTGCCCCAATCCCTGCCTTCACTTGCTTAAGATTCAAGGTCAAGAGAGAGACTAATCGGCTGAGTTTGGGTAACATGCATGTCACAACTTAATGACAGCACCACCACGGCTGCAGTGGATGCCAGAGAGGGGGTTCCATGAAAAACGATGGAGGCAGTTACCAAGAGAATGAGCTCTAGAAGGCAGACTGACAAAACCATGTGTCCACCACGGACAGAGAGGGGAAGCAAGCTCCTGCTAACTCGGGGGGATTTTTTTTTTCTTCCAAACTCAGTGAAATTTTTTTCTTTCAGACATTTGCATACAAAACATGTTACTATTCACCTCATCAGAGAAGATCTACAGATAGCAGATAAACATATGAAAAGACGCTCAACATCAGATCATTCGGGAACCACAAATGAAATCTACAAGGAGATACCAGTACACACCTATTAGAAGGGCCCAGATCCAAAGCACTGACAACAGCAAAGACTGGTAAGGTTCTGAGCAGCAGGAACACTCATTGGCGCTGCTGGGAATGCAAAATGGTGCACACAGCCACTTTGGAAGACAGTTGGCAGCTTGTTCCAGGGCTCAACGTAGTCTTCATCGCATGACCCAGCAATTGTGTTCCTTGCTGTTTACCCAGGTGAGCTGAAAACCTAGCTCCCTACAGAATTCTGCACAGGAATGTTTACTGCGGCTTTATTCATGATTGTCACAACTTGGAAGGAATCAAGATGCCCTTCAGTAGGTGAACGGACAAACACACTCACATGCAGTATTATTCAGAAGAAAGAAGAAAGGAGTAAAGCCATGAAAAGGCCTGGAGGACACTTCAATGCATATAGCTACATCAGGAAGTCAGTCTGAAAAGGCTATGTGCTATAGGATTCCAAGTATATGACATTTTGGAAAGGAAAACTGCAGGGACAGTAAGATCAGTGGTTCCCAGTGGTTAGGGAAGACGTGGGAGGAGAAAGGGATAACAGGCAGAGATCCAAGGATTGCAAGGGCAGTGTGATTATTCTGTGATACTGTAGTCATGGGTGTATGTCATGACATATTTGTCAAAATAGAAGGTACAACACTAAAAGTGAACCCTAACATAAACTATGATCTTAATGGTGTTATATCAGTATTGGTCCATCAACTTTAACAAATGCAGTCCATTAGTGCAAGAGGTTAATAACAAAAGGGAAACAGAGGCAGGACTCACTTTCTGCTCAATTTTTTGTGGAATATCTATTAATGAAAGAAAAATCTATTAATGATTTACAAAAGAGTAATACTTAAACTCTGATCCATCAGACTACATGCTACATAAAACAAAATATGCAACACTATGTAGTGTGATGGCCTAGAACACCAGCTGACTCACAGTAGGTCTTCAGTGATGAAATCAATGACATGTAAAGGAATAAGTGAGCCAAGGAACCCATATCCATTCATCTGGCATTTCTGATAAGATTGTTCTCAAAACTACAGATTCTGAATCCATTAATATCCAGGAACAGGTTATAAAGTTGCATGACAGAAATATAGAAACTCCACAAAACAGGAAAAAAATGGCTAGAAATAAGATATGTCAAGCAGATATAGTGATAAGTTTCAACTACATTTGAGAATGTGTGCACAAATAAATATCTGTGGTTTCACTCTATTAAATTATAACCATAGAGGTCATGTAGAAAATTAGAAATATGTGCAAATTATTTTCTGACATTACTTTCCTCTTTGACATGCTTTATAGCAATACATTTAATATAGGATTATTAAATAGAGACACCACAAAAAGATTTTTGCCTCTATAACAGGTTGGTATTATGTTAGAAAGCAACCAATGTAATATTAACTTGTTGTAGAGGTAAACACCTGTATTTTTGCTGAGTACATAGTATGCATCATCACGGAGATACAAAACTGGTAAAGACAAAGTCCTCTGCAGTGGGCAAGACTGGCCAATGACATACATGGACAGCTCAGGTTCCAGAAGAAGAGAGACTCTAGGATAGATTCTAGAAAATGCTGGAAGTGGTGACCATGGGTCTTGCTGATGGTCTGGCTGACAGCAGTGAGGCAAAGTTTTGTTCCTTGTAGTTCCCTACTTGGACAGAGAGAACCCTTTTTGAATAGATGCTTTTTAACCTAGGAACCTCTACACTGAGGACCACAGAATGTTATCATTATACAAATTTTACCCAGTATATTTTCAGCTCCCCAAACCTACTGCCCCTGAAATACATGGTGTGAGGCAGGGATCCACGTCTACGAGCACCTACTATATGCCAAGCACTCCGCTGCCTATGTGAAAGCAAATCAAGACCATCTGAAAAGGATCCTCACTGGACAATGTTCAACAAAAATACAACATTTTTAAAGTCAATCAATCCAGTACAAGTGTGAACTGTCTATGCAGTGGTGTACCACTGAGCCACTTTGAAAATAACGTGAAAGCTGAGTGTACATTGATGTGGACAGAAGCTGCAACAGTGGCTAAATGAAAAAAAAAAAGATTAAAATATCATGATTTCATTTTGTTAAACGTTTTACACAACATAAATATATACGTACATGCACACGGCTTGTATGTGTAGAAAAGCATTGGGACTGGGGGTTGGGGGGGTATTAACAGCGGCCATCTCCAGAGAGGCTTTTTATTTGTAGATTTTTGCTTGACAACTGGTTTCTGAGTTTTAGATAATGAGCGCAATTGCTTAAAAATAAGAGCTTAAGTAAACGTGAAAACGCCCTTAGGGGAGAAATCTGTCAATCCAATCAAACCGTAAGCCAATTCATCGTGGAGGGAAATTAGAGCAGCCAAATCAGTGGGCATCACTCAGAGATAATACCTTGCTCACTGATTCGACCAATTATTTTAAGGTATTCCTTTGACATCTCATTCCAATTGTGATGGACTGTTTGTGTTTGCATTTTAGCAAGCACAAAATTATTGAGTCATCCTGTGTGCTAAGCACCAGGGTCGGCCCATGCAGTACAGCAGAAAACAAGGGGATGCATCCCCCAAATTCACATACTTGTGGGGACACAGCTGTGCCTCTCCTATCCACAAACAGACCCATCTCCCACAGATGGCAATCAAATCACATAAAATAAATGAAGAACCTATTTAATCTGCCTACGTTTTTGTTAATGTGTCAACAGGGGTTCTTTTTAATGCAAATATTTTTTCTCAAATGTAAAATTATTTAATAAAAGTGCAAATAATATTTTTTAAAAACCATAACAAAGAGTGTTGAGCTGACTTGAAATCTACCATCCCTAAGACAACTCCTGTTAAGTTTCTGGTGACATCCTGTTAGATGGTTTTCTGTAGATTTGTCAACAACAACCATCTGTATTCCCCTGGGACTGAGAGGTTTTTCTGGACACTGGACCCTCGGTCCAAAAACGGGGACTATCCCAAGCAAAGCAGGACAGTCGTGAGTGTGTGGATTTATATCACCATCCCTGTGTTGGCAAAGTGAAAGCTTTTCATTATATGGATTGCCACAACTCATCTAAACAGTTCATTGTTAATTGAGATTTAGATTGTTCCTAATTAAAAACCATTATTTCTATTGTAAATCATCTGTGATGAACATCCTTGCACATCTATTTTTGCACACCTGACAATGATCTGTTGGGATAAATTTCTGGAAATGAAGTTGGTGAGTCAAAGACTATGTACCTTGACATGCTGATCCCTACAGCTAAACTTTCCTACTTAAATATTGTATTAATTCATACCTTTGACCAGTTGAACACAACACTATTTCCCCATTTCCTTGTCAAATCTGAGTTCTGCCAGTTTAATCTTAAATCTTTTCCAATTTGATGGGTAATTCAGTTCAAACTCTTAATGCATGCAATCATTTTGGGGACAAAGTATTATTTTTCTATCAAAAAAGTCAAATGCTTTATTATGAGATATAATTTCACAATCAATCTTAAATAGCGTTATGGAGACATAATTTACATATCATAAAAATCACCTATTTTCAGAATAGGAGTTGGTGAATTTTAGTACACTTAGTGCTGTCAGCCATCATCACCATCTACTTTCAGAGTATTTCCATCACCCTAAAAAGAAACCTTGTGCCTGTTTATAGTCACTCTCCATTCCCTATGTAACCACAAATCAGTTTCTTGCTGCCTCTCTCAGAATTAAAATTGCTCAGTACAGTGTAGACTGACAACCCCCCCGGTTTACCCAGGACTTCATAGGGTGAAAGAGTCATTTCCAGGGTCATGGGGTGAGGAGCTAACACCAGGATGGTCCCAGGGAAACCACAAGTTGGTCACTCAACTGGTAATGTTTTTCATAAACCGAACTTCCTGGTCTCCCCTCCCCTTCTCAACTTTCACCTGACCTCTGCCCATTGGAGTCACATGATTTAATGAGTCAGGGTAAAGTATCTTACAAAGGGAGAAGCCCTGGAAATCAAGGTCAGTCAAAGATTGCAATTTGAAGAGAATACAATCACGAAGCATTCTGCAAAGAGCTCCTTCTGACTCAGAAAGGCTGGCTGCCCCGGTTAGATCCCTGGGACACAATGGTGATGCTCCTTATTTGACGTCCCTGACACACAATCCATTCCATCCAACCATAATGTTGAAAAAGCGTCAGCATCTCAATGATACCTAGACCTGCAAAGAGGCGAGATGGATATCACAGTGCTCTGGGAGAAGTAACTGGTGTCCAGAGGTGCCACAGGACCACCCCTTACCCACTCCTCTCCTACTTCCCACCTGCAAGGGGTGGGGACCATTAGCCCCATTTCACAAAGGAGGAAACACAGAGCCAGGCAGATGAGGTCACCTGCCCATGACACACAGCTGGCCTCAGAGGGCAGGATTCTACCTGAGTCCCAGCCCAGCGCCAAAGCCTGACTTCCCACAGTTACCCCCATGGGCTCCTAGAAACATGGAGGACTAAAAAAACCTAGGTAGAAATACACTTTCCAAATTTACATCCTTTTCTCAACAAACACAAAAACATAAAACCACTGTGATCCACCACCCCCCAAATGTCTTCTCTCCACGAAAAAGTATTAAGTTGAAGTGGGGGGAAAGTGGGACAGGAGTGGAGGGATTTGCAAGTAATAGCGAAGCCAGCATAATTCAAAGTGAAACTGATTTAAAATTTTGCTAAAATTTTTTATGTTTGCATATTTCACACTTACAGCATACCTTTAGTCTTATTTACAGTTTTGATTAAATCTATACTTCTGTACTTTACATAGTATATAAAAATATAGTTTTATGTAAATATTTCTCGGGGAGATCTGTAAAAGTGTCTCCTATAATTGAGATGACATTTCAAAATACAGTCAGTGTTTCAGGATCAGATACATTTGGTGGGCTTAATGGTAGAAGGCACCTCCCATTTATATTTACTGGTTTTTAATTAGCTCATTATCTACAGTTGTGAGTATCTCTAATTTACCCAGACAGGAGATCTGGGGAGCCATATATTTGAAGTTACTGGATAATTTCTACTTATCTTTCCCTAAAACTTTTCTCCTTCTTGTAATAAGGGGAGTGGAGAGAGACTCTCAGGCTTGTCCCTGTACCGCCATGGGAACTGATCCCCGTGTATGCCTGTCAGCCGCAAAACTTGGCTTGGCCATAAAATTGGAAAATGTAGCTAATGTCAGAACTTGCATATTTAAACCCACCCTGCCGAAAATAAATGCCAAGTCATCTGATTAGTCATTTCATACCTACATTACTAGATCTCACTGGCACATGTCACCATTAACACGGCAGCATGGGGAGAGCCACTTGATTGTGGCTTATGCCTACTTTATCCATATCTAAGAATGAGGGGGTGAGTCTCCAGCCATAAACAACATGCATTTCCTGACACCATATGTTGTTGTCTTATGCATACTCTGTAATGTGAGTGGATAGCCAGCAAATCGTCCATTTCTGTTCTCTAAATCCACCAAGTTCTCAGTAAGTGGTTAGAGCAGCTGTCACAAATGACCAGATCTTTGAAACCAGAGAGGCTGCTGGTGGACTACAGACATGGTTTCTCTGGAGGTGAGAGGAGTTTGCACCAGGAAGTTTGTAATGGGTTTAGAGTAGGGTTTCTCAACCTTGGCACACTGACATTTCTAACCAGAACACTGTTGATGAGAACCGTCCTGCCCTCAGCAGGGTGCGCCACGAGTTTTCCCAGTCCCCACCCTCTAGATGCCAGCAGGACCTCCCTGCTGGGTTGAAGTCCTAGAATGTCTCCAGACATATTGCCAAATATTCTCCAGTAGGCAAAGCTGCCCCAGTCGAGGACTTCTGAGAGACAAACTGGACAGAAGGCAGAGTTATAGAAAGGTGGAATTAACAGGACTTGCTGCACTTAACCCTATTTTTTTCAAGAAATAAAGAGCAACCTCGTGATCGAGTTTTATATATATATATTTTTTAAATGCTAGAATCGTTATCCAAGAGGTAATCCAGAGCACTCTCCCTCTAATCTGCCCCCTGGCCTATCTTCTGGCACCAGCGAGCACTCCTGCTGTCTCCCCTTCTGCTGCAGGGCAGTCCGAGTCCCAGGGCAGGCCTGCTTCTGCACAATAGTCGTCTGGGTCTCTCTAGGACTTATGAAGAAGCACAGACTGTGGCTCCCAAGAAAAAGAATTTCACAGGCTTTGATCAAGCATGATCTTCCCTTTGGTTCTTCTTTTATTTTTTTTTTCTAAATAATAGCTTTATTGAGATGTAATTCACATATCATAAAATTCATCCTTTTAAAATATACAGCTCAGCAATTTTTAGTATATCCACGAGGCTGTGCATCCATCACCACTCTCTAATTCCAGAACATTTTTATCACCCCACGAAGAAACCTCATGCCCATTAGCAGTCACTCCCCACACTCCTCTCTCTGCAGCCTGTGGCAACCACCAATCTATTTTCTGTCTCTGTGGGTTCTCCAGTTCTGGACATTCTGTACACATGGAAACATACAATAGGCTGTCTCCTGTGTGTGGCTTCTTTCATTTAGCATCAGGGGTTTGAGATCCAGCCATGTTCTAACTAGTGTCAGACCTCCACTCCCTTTTATAGCCAAATACTACTCTGACCTATGGACAGACCACAGTTGCTTATCCACACATCAGCTCATGGCCATTTGGGTTGTATCCACTTCCCTTTAGTTCTTATTGGTGAGTTGGTCCCCTGATGTGATTGTATGGGCTGGGCCAGTTCGTGGTATAAACAAAGCAAAACTTTCCAGCCTGACCCATGTCTGAAGTAAAGAAATAATGGATTCTTTTTTCATTTTTTCATTATCTCCACTGCCTTTTCTGAAGCTCTTGGAGTCTTTTTTTTTTTTTTTTTTAATGATTTTATTTATTTATTTATTTATTTCAGAGAGAGAAAGAATGAGCAGGAGAGAGGGCAGAAGGATATGGAAAAACTGACCCCCCCCCCTACTGAGCAGGAAGCCCAACAGACCTGGGGCTCGATCCCAGGACCCCAGGATCAGGACCTGTGCTGAAGGCAGATGCTTAACCAACAGAGTCACCCAGGCGCCCCAATAATTGATTCTTTTATACAACGTGTATTATTAAGTGCGTAATGTATGTTGGTTCTAGGGCTCTGTGTTAAGTCCTGGAAATACAATAATAAAAATAACCCAAGACCCAGATTTAAGGGATATTTAATTCTAGCTGGAGGAAACAGACACTGAACAAACAGCACAGGATGGAAATTCGTTGTTTCACCCCTCTGTTGAACATGACCACACGCAGATACTTCCCTGAGCTGCTAACACATGAGGGCAGAAAACAGAGAACTTCCCTTTCTTATACTCACATCCCCCCAGGGAAAGCTCAGACACATGATCACAGTGGTGAAGGGGCTCAGGGTAGGCCACCCCAATATATGCCAAGGGACCATACTGATTCTTTTAAATAAAAGTTACTTGAGAAACAGCTGGTGCAGGAGGGACACTCTGACCCTCCTCTCTGTTCCCCTAAAATCAGGAAATGCATCTCCATGTGAGATCCTGCAGGGGGGCGGGTTGGGGGTTGTAGAGAGGCATCCGTATCACCAGAGGGAGAGAATTCAGGGCCAAGAAGTCTATCTAAACAAACTCTGATCAGTTCCTTCACTAATTAATATCTGAGTCAAAGTTTCTTCATCTTGTCAGTTCCTCATAAATGCATTGTTTCTTTGTCTTAAAGGTATATAAACAGCCTGCTTCGGTCATTTCTTAGGCTCTGTATCTATGAGAACTCCAACCATAAAAAATTAAGTCTGTGTTATTTTCTTCTCCTGTGAATCTGTCTTTGTGTGAATTCAATCATTAGACCAGCCAAAAGAACCAAGAGAGCAGGGAGGATTTTCCCCTCCCCAACAGCAGGCTGGGCTAAGGGCTATAATAAGCTTCTGAACTACAGCCTTTGGGAAACAGCTCTAGGAGAATAAAGGCAGAAAAACCTTCAGAGGGGAGGGCACTTTGAGCTGGGCCATGAAGAGCACTCACGTCTGTGGGATATCATTTCTAATTCTCAACCTCAGTGCTGCTCACAGTCCGGGCCGTAATTCTTTGCTGTGGGGATTGCCCTGCGCACCAGGGGACATTCATCCCCAGCTGGAGGCCCGTGGCGAGTGCGCACCTGTGACACCCTGAGCTGTCGGCAGACATCGCCAAATGTTTCCTGGGGAATGGCCCCTGGCTGAGACCACTAGGCTAGAAAGGAAGTGGCACTCAGTGGCAGGGAAGGAGGCAGGGAACCCTCCTGCTGTCTGGCATCTACATCACCTCCTTCCCACCAGTCTCAGTCTGAATCTGGAACTCCTTCCACCTAACTCCTAGTCTTGCTTTTGTGCCATCTCCCCTTTGGGCATCTGTCCCCTCCTTCCCATTGCCCCCAGGTCCTCCAGCCCCCATGAATTGGTTCCTTTTTGATCTGTCTGGACATAGAAGGCTGTCACTGCTCACCAGACATGAACCCTTTTCTTGGTAACTATCCTATAAATGAACAGTTTGGAGGTCCCCTTGTTTGGTCTCAGGCTCACACGGGTCTTCTGTGGACAAGAAGGGAACAGCCCTCACATCTCAGAGAGCAGGGGACTGGGGAGCACCCTAATCCAGCCCTCACACCTAAACAGGTACAACCCTCTATACTTCTCCAGTGTCCCTTACAAAGCGTGCTGTAGAGGCAGACACCCTGGCCCAAATCCCAGATCCACCAGTGAGGTGGGCAAGTTAGTTCAGGCTCAGTGTTCTCACCCAAAAAATGGAAATAAAATTCAGTCTTTGGATGTCTGTTGTAAATGAGATATTAGGTGAACCACCTTCAGGACAGTGACATATGGCAGGTACTGGATAAACGTTAGTGTGTATTTCCTATTTATGTTTCCATGGCCTTTAAGCCGAGCCCCGAGAAGCTGCAAAGACTACAGGGGCCTGAGCATAATTGAAAATGGTATCCCTTTCTTTTAGAACTCAACCACAATCACTATTTACTGGATAATGTCTAGATGTTATGGCAGCATTTAATGTTAATGATCTATAGACGTGAATAAATGAAGCTTAACAATAAAAGCGGGTTGAACTGAAATGGATGTTCTATACCTGGACATACTCTCTGTTCAGACCAGCAGTGCATACAGACACAGGCAGAGGCGACGCCACTGACCCCACGTTCCCTCCTGCAGCACTTACAGTTTGCAAAACACATCCTGCCTCCTGCTTGGTTTCCCAGGAGAGCAGGAGATCAGGACCCCAGTACCCACATACTCTCTAACAGTCTCTTCCCCTGTTTGACTACAGTCCCTTTTGGAATATAGGTACTCAGCTATTCACAGGCCAAGATGAAATACTTCCCTCTCTGAGATACTCAGTGCCTCCTGCGCCCTGCAATGGTCCCTAGCGTGACCCCCAGGTCGAGGCACTGCAGCCAGCAGGTGTGTGGTCTCTGAGGTCACACTGCTTAGATCTAGATGCTGGTATAGCTTCCCCCATCTGTGCAATCCAGTATAAGATGCTGACCTCTCTGTGCCTCAATGTTCTTACCTGCAAAATGGGGGATTATTGGAATAGACTTCATTATTACACTCCTTCATGGTTGACGGGGATTTGAATTAGATAAAATATAAGGATAGGGCTTAAATGCTAGCGATTTCTCTTTTCCCCAACCAAATTCCATCAGAGCCTCGAACAAGCCTTGCAAGGACATAGTCAACTCTCCATCAAATATTCATTGCCTCTCTTCCATGACAAGGAAGGGCCTTGGGAGGTGTCTGAAGCAGGATTTCCATGTAGTCTCTAGAAATGTCTCAAGAAGAGCAATGAGGAAAGGAATAAATTCTCAGGAAGTGAAAAAAAAAAAAAAAGGAAGGGGGAATCTTCTGGGTTTCTGGAAACGATCTTCACCAATATTAGCAAAACAAGACAGAGTTCACCCACACTCCATTCTTTAAGATGGTCGGATGCCAAGCAGCTACGCAGTACTGGGGGGAGACTAAATGCCATTCAAATGATTTGTCTTATTTTATTTCAAGTCAACCCGAAGTGAAAAATATTTTTATACAAAGCACAGTAATTTATGCAGCACCTACCACATAATGATCAGGTTCAATGACAGATAATTATATGGAAAGTACTTAAATGCTAAGTATGTACTTTTTAAATGTAGCAAAAGTAGGTTCATAATTAAATTATAATTACAAGTAAAAATCAAGACAATGATTATTCCCTGAGAAATTTGCACATTTTTATTTCCAGGATTGCATGAGGCTTCTCTCACACTCTGATTCATTTCTTTTGTTGGTAGCTCCTCTCTGATCCAACTCGTTTTGCATGATGGATTTTAAATTTAAAATTAACTAAAATTATCTTGCAGATTACTAATTACCATATACAGTGATTTCAATAGAATGGCTGGGTTGCCATTAAAAAGCAGTTTGCGAACATATAAGTTTGAAATTGTGCAGGATTCGTAGTGAGGAGAAGAACACTGGCTGATTATCTAATAGAATTTTTGCTATTGGCTAAAAGCCTAGAAAGCCCTAACACAAGTAGGAACTACTTATGGGGATGGGGACATGTAGCTGTGAAAGTGGCAAAGCTGCAAAAGTTTTCCAGAAGTTTGTATTAATAAGAACTTCTCCATCTGTGAGTGAAAGAAACATACCCAATTGGCTAAAGGAGAGACTATAAGAGACAGAGAGAGACAATGAAGGAGAAGAAGGAGAGGGAGAAAGAGAAGAAGAAAAAGGGGGAGGAGGAGAGGACAGAAGAGAAGGAGAAAGAGGAAAAACAGAAGAAGAAGAAGAAAAAGAAGAAGGAGGAGGAGGAGGAGGAAGAAGAGGAAGAAGAAAGAGGAGGAGGAGGAGATGACAATGATGAAGAAGAAGAAGGAGGAGGAGGAGGAAGGAGGAGGAGGAGGAGAAAGAAGAAGAAGAAGAAGAAGAAGAAGAAGAAGAAGAAGAAGAAGAAGAAGAAGAAGAAGAAGAAGAAGGAGAAGAAGGAGGAGGAGGAGGAGGAGGAGGAGAAAGAAGAAGAAGAAGAAGAAGAAGAAGAAGAAGAAGGAGGAGGAGGAGGAGGAGGAGGAGGAGGAGGAGGAGGAGGAGAGAGGAGGAAGAGGGAGGAGGAAGAAGTAGAAGAAGAAAGAGGAGGAGGAGGAGACGACAACGATGAAGAAGAAGAAGGAGGAGGAGGAAGAAGAAGGAGGAGGAGGAGGAGGAAGAAGAAGGGGAAGAGGAGGAGAAGAGAAGAGAGGAAGGGGAAGAAGGGAAGGGAGAGGGAGGAGATAGGATTTGTTGATTCATAAATTCAAAAAGTTCAAGTGTAACTTCACTTCAGGCTTGCCCAGATCCGGGGTCTGAAATAATATCACTAGGGTTGAACTTCTTGTTCCGTCCAGCCCCCAACCCTGCTTGCGGTCGCTTTTTTCTCAGCCAGGAACTCTCCACATGGTGGAAAATGGCTGCCAGCAGCCCCAGACCCACGTCCTCAGAGCTGCAGAGGCCCAGTGAAAGATGAGGGCTCCTTCCCCCAGAGTTTCAGCAGAAGTCCCAGGTCTTAATTTCATTGGTTCAAAGGAAGAAAGTCACCTTCCCTGAGGCAATCTCGCAGTCATCAGAGCAATGATGTACTCTGGCCACATCTAGAGCTGAGGCGGAATCGTGCACTAATATATGGGGGTAAGATTCCTGAAGGAAAACTGAGCTGTTGCTTCCAGACGCAACAGGAAGAGAAGACTGGAAGCCTAGAGCTCTCCGATGAGCTACCAACTAACCAGACTTTGTCTCCATTCTCTACTGTCTCCCCTCATCTTCATTCAATAAAGGAGTTTCCATCTCCGCCCAGCTTTTCCTTACCCTCAAAGGAGTCCTCTTGTCATTCGGTCAAATCTAGGCATTTCAACCAACATATACTTTACAAACTGGGCCAGAGAAATTGTTGACATGCAGATCTGATCATGGTAGCATTTCTCCATCACCACTTCTAACCCTAACTTTTGAGTAATATACATACTAGTATACTAGTATATCTATAGATATACTATAGATATATCTATAGTATATCTATAGATATACTAGTATACAAAGAGTAGTATATACTACTAATATATATATAGTACATATACTATAGTGTAGTATATGTACTATATGTACTATATATAGTATATATAGTATAGTATAGTATATGTAGTATATATAGTATATATACTATATATATAGTATATATAGTATATACTAGTATACAAAGAGTAGAAGAACTAATAAAGTGAATTGCCATGAATCTGTCACCCAGCTTCAGAAATGACAGCTATGTGCCAACTTTGTCTGTAACCTCCATTTTCTGCACTTTTTTTTTTTTTTTTTTTTAAACCAGAGCATTTTAAAGCCATCCCCACTCTGTTTCCATTCTAGGTTCTCTGGCTGGCCTAATAGTTAAATTGACATAAGACAGGTTACTAGGGGAAAAGAATTTTAATTTTGTAAGTAGGTCAGGCACTGAGGCTTCTCTACTCTCCTGAGTGGCAGCGAAGGAGGCAGGGGTCTGCAGTCACAAAGAGGAAGGGAGACAGTTCTCCAGAAGTTGAGAAGAGCCGATGTTTGGTAAACAGACCGTGCAGATAAGTCTTTCTGATATAAAAGGTTGTTTTTGATAATAGGTCTGTTCCTGGAACAGGTGCCCTGTGTACATTCTTTTAGGCCATAAGAGGAGGTAGGAAGTCTGGCTGGCCTTGATTGTCCTGAGTGTTAAGTAATCCATATGCTGAGGCGGGACCTTCTGGGACCCCCCCACCCAGCCTGAACCCCGCCCCCCCCCCCCCCCCCCGCACCCTCACAAAACTTGAGCTATTGACTACCACCCTGATTAGGCATTGAATCTTTTGTTCTAGAGAAGAAATACAACAGGGGAGTTTTCTCCAAGTTCTCCCTTTGGAATTTAAACGATTTTGATATTTCTTTTCAACAGAGGATTTTGTCCTTTCATGTGATTCTAAGCACCCTCCCCCTTCAGGGCCAGTGACATGACATTCTGCTGCATTCTCAGAAGACAGCGAATATCACAGATACAGACTCACCCCAAGGAATTACCAAACTCACATGCAATTCGGCATTTGCAGGCACCCAGGCGCCCTCGACTGTGTCCCCACGTCTTGATGTGGCGCGCAATGACTCTGGAGCAAGTTTTCTTGTAACAATGAACTAATCTTTTCATTTGTTTCCAATTTATCCTAATTACAAAGCAACATTACACGCCTTAGCCCAAACAGCAAACAACAGTATTAATGAGAGGATAATTCCTACAGTTTGGGGAAGATTGTACAAACAAGTCGGAATGCCTGCGAGAACTTCCACTCATGTTCAAACACACTTCATCAGACTTATCAAAACAGCAAATCAAGCTACTACTTAAAAATAGTTCAGTTCAAGCAGCCACACTCATCAGAATATTCATTCGCTTTGAAGAATAACAGTCAGTGCGATGGCTTTTAATCAGTTCTAGGATACTCTCACCTCGGGGGTTCTGGGCCAGCGATGTCTTTATTATGCTTCCGTGAGATCACTGAGCTTCCCAATTGAATTTGAAATCCGTTCCTGCACGAGAAGGTGTAATGATCAAATGGCAGGTAATGTCCTCAGCCAAGAACAATTAGCAAACTCAGGTCTTTCCTACCTCTTTCATCAAGGAGAATCATTGGTCTGCTTTAAGGGTTATGCTCGGTCTCTATTAAATTCACTCGGGCCCTTGAGGGGGAAAATTCTTAATGCGCAGAATTCCATAAGAATGAATGACCTACACAGAGTTCATGACAAGGAACCAGACCCAACCAGCATTTCCATGAACAGATAGGTGAAATAGGTTCTCACACACACACACAAATGGACTCATAAAGAATAATTTCAGTGATCATAACAAAATTGATTTACATATATTAAACATCAAAGTTAAGAAAATAGAAAAAAAACACACAACGCCATAGGCCATGGTCTCAATCCGGTCCACCACCTATTTTTTTTATATTGTAAATAAAGCTTTATTGTAATACTTTATTGTGCTCGCTCACTTATGTATGGCCCAAGACTGCATTCCCTGTCTGAGGGCAGAGCTTAAGAGTTGAGGTAGAGCCTGTCCAACTCACAAAGCCTAAAATATTCACTATCTGGCCCTTTATAGAAAAATCTGCCCAACATTCAACTAGACATATGAGGCTCAGAAGAGAAGACGTGAATCATAAATTGGCATAAGGTCTACAGAGGGGATAAAAAGAGACACGATGAGAAATTAAGAGAGCAGTAATGTTTGCTGAATGCAAAGGTCTGAGTTAAGGACAGTGAGGGCATCCCATAGCAGGTGGACTTGAGATTTTCAAAAGATATTTCAAAATCTCCCTCTCTCCTCTCCCCATGGCATCAGGGAGTTTCATCCACATGGATTTGCTCAAAACCCTCTGGCACCTTCCTAACTTCTTGGCAGGCATTCTTGCCACACTCCGGGGATGGCGACCTAGTGATCTGCTCTCTCCTTTCCTCACCTGGCTTCTTGCATTTGGCATCTTTTCTGCCACTGACTCAATTTCCCCTCTCTGCAGCACCCTGACTCCAGTTCAGTGTCTCCTCGGGTTTTGGTCACCAGCCTGAGAACGCTCTCCTTCCTGACGCTGGCCTGCCCTTGGCATCTCGGTGCTGACAGCTCAGACGGTCACCACCACACCCTGGGAATCCACACTGAACACCGGTTATACAGACATGTTTTTCACTGTATTTTTTAAAAAGAAGCTTAAATTTCCTAAGTGCCTCCCCTGGCTAACCACGTCTTGAGGGCCATCAGAGCACTTTTCTTCCCTCTAGAGCTTGCATACCATGCCCCTCTACATGTACACAAGAACCACATAATATTCAAAAGAAAATGGAGTTGGTGAACAGACAAAGTCTAAGCACATGTAGTAACCTTCAGACTCGGCACCTACAGGTGATTCCGGAACGCATCATCCTGTTTGAGACGTGCCGTTAACTTTGCCTACATGACGCTGTGGGTGTTCAAGCTTCCTCCTTCAGCCGTCCACTCACAACCCTCAAAACCTCTTGTATTTTTCAAGATTTTATTTATTTATTTGACTCAGAGAGAGAAAGAGACGGAGAGTGTTGGGATACTAGCAGGTGGAGTGGGAGAGGGAGAAACAGGCCTCCCGCCAAGCAGGGAGCCCAATGTGGGGCTCGATCCTGGGATTGACCCCGGGATCATGACCTGAGCCAAAGGGAGAGGCTTAACCGACTGAGCCCCCCCCCCCCCCGGTGCCCCGACAACTCTTGTGTGGGGATTCCACTCTCCTCCCTTGTCCTGACATTTCCCCATTTGGGTTTTCCCTTGAAGTGTAAATTACTGACGTCACAAATCACTGGCTCCTGGAAGCCCTGACTTCTCCACCATACATCTTGAGAAAACAAGTCTCTTTGGCCCCTGATGTATTGAGAACAGGGACATCATTGGCTCAAATCTTCCTGCAACATCTCCCTCCTCCTTTATCATAGCGGACTGACTGCATATTAAACCCCTGAACACTGCACTTGACAAAAACTCAAGAAATTTTCAAGGATGATGATTCTGATATTACCACTTATGATTACTGGCTTCACAGCCCACACAGTGTAAGGGGAAACACCACTATGTCTCTCCAGAGAACACGCTAGCTCCCTGAATCCGTTGCCCATGAGACACATAGAGTCGGTGAGAGCGGGCTGGTAGCACACCCCCACCAGCTGTCAGAGTGCCTGGCACGGAACAGGTGTTCAAAGAAATGTGCACCCAACCAATGAATAAATGTAGTAGGAACCAAAGTGGATGGTTCAGCTTCAGAGCTAAGACGCAGAAAGAACGTGGATCAACTTTAATGCCCACTGGTAAAGCAGTGGCTGAAGAAACTGGGCATTGCTCACGGAATAGAATGTGTAGCTATTTAAAGAAATGGGAGATACAGAATAGGTCTTCTTAATGCTAGACCACAGAGAAGAAATAACTCACATATACATATATATATCACTACTTCTTCTAGGTCTGTTACTGAGTGGAGAAAAATAAGTTCCAGGACAACACGAATGGCAGGATAAACAAATTTAGTTCTATATAATTTAGTAGTTTATAAAATTGAGTTCTATATAATTTATATGTGTATGCATATATACACAGATAATGTCTAAAAGTGTACTCTTGACACAGATATGTATATGTACATATGTGTATGCATATGTACCCAGATAATGTCTAGAAGTGTACTCTTGACACAGATATGTATATGTACATATGTATATGGATATGTACACAGATAATGTCTAGAAGTGTACTCTAAGGAGGGGGAGAGTGGGTCAAAGGAGACTTTAGCCTTATATGTAATGTTCTGTTATAAAAAGAACATAGGTCTTTGTTAGGCAATTAAAATCACTTTAAAAAAAAAAAAAAGTAGGCTCCATGGGGCCCAACATGGGGCTTAGACCCACAACTCGGAGACCAAGACCTGAGCTGAGATCAGCAGTGGGATGCTTAACTGACTGAGCCACTCAGGTGCCTTGAAAATCACTTTTTAAAAAGCAGGGAATGGGGGCACCTGGGTGGCTCAGTTGGTTGAGCGACTGCCTTGGGCTCAGGTTATGAGCCCGGACTTCCAGGATCGAGTCCCGCATCGGGCTCCCAGCACCTTGAGGAGTCTGCTTCTCCCACTGACTTCTCCTCTCTCATGCTCTCTCTCACTCATTCTCTCTCAAATAAATAAATAAAATCTTTAAAAAAAAAAAAAAAAAAGCAGGGAATGGGAGGTAGTCACACAGGCCTGTAGCTGGTTCAGCTTCCTCAGCAGCCTTGCTATCAGTAGGTAAAGACAGAGCTGTCCCACAGAAAGCCCATCTCTGTGCTCAGCTTTCCCAGAGCCCCGCAATCTTTTCCTCCTGCTCACTCATTGTTCCCAAGCCTCTTGCCCTGTCGGGTGTCTCTCATCCCCATCCCAGGAACTCATGCCAGCTCCCAACCCCCTCCTTGTCCGCCTACCCCATCTCTCTGCACCTACCCTCGGGATCCCAGCACCCAACCCTGCAAAGCTCCTGGAAGTCATTAACCCAGGGGGGGGAGGGAGAGGTCGGTGTGGTTCTAACA
This sequence comes from Mustela lutreola, assembly GCF_030435805.1. Taxonomy (NCBI): domain Eukaryota; kingdom Metazoa; phylum Chordata; class Mammalia; order Carnivora; family Mustelidae; genus Mustela; species Mustela lutreola. The sequence continues at coordinate 6,364,990 of NC_081298.1, read as the reverse complement.
GCATGACACCCACGGTGAGACCGACATGTGAGCAACTATGGTTTGCTAAAATATAAAATGCCCTGAGTGATTTTCTAGGTATTTATTTCCATGCATTAACCCACTTAATCTTGATGGCAGCCTCCTGGGGTCATTTCTCTTTGGGTTCCCGCTTCTTCGATGAGGAAACTGATCGCAAGGCGACAGGATCAGTAATTGGGAAAGCAGGCCTTCCAATCCGGGCAGTCTCACCCCAGAGTCTTTGCCCTTACCCATGACCGTTTCACACCAGCCCAGGCCCAGGAAAAAGCACAGGCAAAGGCAGGAGAGAGGTCAGGTGCTCAGAGGCCTCGTGAGGAGCCAGAGTAGAAGAGGTGATTTGAAAGCTAGATTGAGGACGAATCAAAAAACTTACACTAAGGTATTTGGATGTTGTTTATGAGCAAGGTGGAGCCACGAAAGGCTTATGAATCAGGGAGTGTTATAAATCCCATGCTTCTGGAAGATTAACCCGGTACAACAGATTGGAGAGGAGAGACAGAAAGAGACCATTTGGAAGTCCTCTATTAAACTAGGCCAAGCATGACGTGATAAGGGCTGAAACTTGCTGGTGGAAAGAAAGAATGAGTTTGGGATTACTTCAAAAGAGCACCCCTCCTTCTGTTGTCAATTCCGTCTTTGTGTTGCAAGTCTGTATTTTTCCTCCGACTGCACACAAAGCGCACCCCCTCCTGCCCTCGGAATCTCCTCCACCCGCAATTCCTTCCACTGAATTCCAACTTCCCTGTGCTTCGTGTTAAGCTGTGGTGCAATCATATATTATGATGCCTGAGAAATATTCTCGAGGGCTCCAGAGCAAAAGTGAGTTGGTGATTCAGAGCAGGGAGCATTAAGGTTAATTGCCTAATAATTTACTACAGTGAGTGCATCTGCAGACATTTTGATTTTCACTAATTGTGGTGTTAAACAAAGTAAACAACACTCTGTTCATATTCCAGCTGCGGAACTGTGTCAAGGGGAACCTTTCCTGTGATTTATAACCCCTTGCTTTACCCTTGAGCACAGGCCACTTGATGGGAAGTTGGAAAGACCAATGGTTTTGCAGACTCCATGGATTGGTTTAGTAAAGATTTCCCTTAATATGACTGTGAGCTGCCCAGCCTTTCCTCTACCGCTGACTGTGACATTCAGGGAAACCAGGCACGAACAAGGCTAATGTGATTTGATGAGTCTTGGAGCAGCTGTTGTTAGCACGGATCACCCTCTGTGCTGGGGGAAAGGTTGAAGAAGGAGGGTAGGGTGGGAACACTAGAACAGGGACAGACAGAATGAAATAGTTAAGACTAGAGTCAAGTCCAGACTCAATATTCAGCTTTTCCAATTACCAACTGGGTGGCCTTGAACAAGGGAGTTAACCACTCCAAGCATTTCATCTACATTTAATCAGAGACTATCAGTACTACTCCAGAACTACTACATGACCGAAATGTGATACTTCATTTCTATGAGGCATCCAAGAGTTTTGCAAACCCACATCTTCTCCACTGATTTTGTCTTGCAAAATTGGTTTTTCTTCTCCTCTCAGTCCAAGTGATTTCAATGGGGACTGAGTCCCCATCCCTCCTTCAAAGACAGACATGTGGCCTCACCTTGGTCATAGTTAATCAGTTTAAGGGTGCACCTTAAACTGATTAAACTGGGTGCACCCAGACCAATCAGGCCAAAGAAGGCCCAACTCAATTTACTTTATTTTACTTTTCAATGAAAGAGGGATATTCAGCTTAAATTCCTAAAAGAACTGGACATCAGATCAGAACAGCAGTCACACCACCACCACAAGAGGTAAACCCAATTAAGAAGGCCAACCAGAGGAACACAGACCAAAACCCTGAAGGGAGGAAGACTGGTTCCTATGACATGGAGTTCCTGGATCCAACCATGCCTGAAGCTGGAATATACTGAGACTGTTTGTTTCATAAACCAGTAAACTACCTTTTGTGCTCATGAAAGCATAATCCTTAAGGAAAGCATTTTGGAACTTGTACCTGAAGAGTTCTGGTACTTTAAGGTTTTTGTCTTTTTTTTTTTTTTTTTTTTAAGAGAGAGAAAATGAATGATCATGTGGCAGGAAGGGGAAGAAGGAGAGGGCAAGAAAGAGCATCTCAAGCAGGCTGTATGCCCAGCATGGAGCCCAACATGGGGCTTAATCTCACAGCCCTGAGATGATGACCTGAGCTGAAATCAACAGTCAGAGACTTAACCAACTGAGCCCCACTTCTTTTTTCAGTAAAACTTTAACCCGTTGGTGCCATACTGAAGTCACATAAACCTATTTCTTATTATTGAAGGCTCCAATTTTCAGCCCAATTCGAAAGCCATATTTATTTTCCAAATTACCAGAGGCCCATGGAAAGGGGATCCATTTCCTAGTTTCTGATATGGTTCAAAATGAAGTAAATGTTCTTAATTTACATTACCCCTTTGAACTAATAGAAAGGCCCAGAGGTGTTTAAAATAGTAGTAATTTGGGGGAGGAGTTGAGGAGGGGAGTTAAAAAGAAACAAATCTCAGCCTCCAGCCTGATGCCTGGAAATCTGGAGGCCATCCTGTCCTCCTGGCAGTGTGCCTGGCCATCACTAACCCAGAATTTACTCCCCTTGAGGGAAGTACCTTATTCATTCATGCCATCACACTGTAAAGCTTTACAGGTTTCATTTCTTACCTTGCAAAGCTCATTCATGTCATCAGGTCTGTACAAGAACCCACAGGACACACACCTTCTGCCCAAGGGCATTTGGACCTTCACTTTCTGGATGGGCAAGCCAAAGCTGTAAGAGATCAGTGACACGACAATGTCTCATGCCATGCCTCAATCACCTGCCCAGCTCTTTGCTCACCATTTCCCCGGAGACAACTATGAACCCTTTGGAATCTCTTGTCCTTCATCCTGGTCAGAACCAGGACAACAGTCTCCACCTCACTAGTGACTTAAATGTGATGATGATACAAATGTGATAGAGCACATCTCACACCAAGCCTGGGACAATGAAAGAGTCTGGCAAATGCTTGTTAAGTTGATATCTCTGGGCACAAATCAAACTCCTCAGAGGAAAAAATCTATGGGGAAGTTCTTCCAAGAAGACTCATGCAGTGTACTAGAAGCATGTCAAGAATATTCCAGGCGGTCTGTTTGTATTAGCAAAAAGCAAAAGCCATCTAAAGATCGGCCCATAGACAGACGTGGCAATGTCTAGAACTCTGCCTAGCAATGAAACAAAAAGATATGCAATGCCAAAAGCTCCAACACAGCAAGATCTAGAAGATTTCTGAACAAGAAAAAAAAAGTAACAATTAGATGGTAAAAGAATAAAACAATATATATTTCCAAAGGATACATGTCTTCTTCCAAAGACTATTCGTGGAAATGCATGTAAAGAGAGGTTTGCAAGGACACACACAAAACCTATGGGACAAGTACTGAATTGAGTGCAAGAGTCAGAAAAGAAACTACTCACATATACTGTGTTTCCATTTTTAACAATGAAAATGTGATCATGAATTAATGATGCAATTAAAAATTAACAAGAAGGAAACACTGAGGTAGTTGAAAGTAACCTCGGATTGCTTCTAGCCAAAAGTAACCTGCCTGATCTACACAATGCTGAAATAAACAAGAATAAATAGGAAAAAAACACATCCACCCACTTCCTGGGATAGAAAATAAAAGGGTGAGAAACAAGCTGATGGACTGAATTTTTTTTTTGTTTTCAAATGTTTATTATTATTATTATCGTTGTTATTATTATTGCTTCTAACTGGCTGTGTTCCATATACACAGTGCAATTATCTTTCCTCAAAATATCATCACTCAGTTGAATGATCTTGCCACATGAAAAACAGGTTTGGCACAATCGTTGCATATTGTTGGGAAATTATCATCAACTTTCTTTTCTCTCTAAAAAAAAAAAATTCACAATGACACTGATGAGTTCTGTTGTTCTTCCTCTAATACCTTAACTCCGTATAAATCCATAATCTGCATGACGTCCTTGAAGTGTGACATCAATGGAGGAAATATCCTTTTTGGAGTGCTGTATCCAAAATACAACTCTGCTGGACTCAGCCCATGTGGACAAGTGCACGTTACCTCAGCTCCCCACCAAGCAACACGCTCTCAGCTGCCCAGCCGAGTATCACTGCTGTGCACTACATGAGTGTCTACTCTCAAAAACCCCACTTCTAGAACCCTGAAGCACAAGGACCAGTTTGCAGAAGTGGTGTCAAACCCACACGACGGTCTCTTCTCTCCCCTTGGCTGACTTGGCCCATTTCTACTGGCCTTTGGCTACGTACATGTCTTTCTTTGGTCCAGATCCCCTTTTCTGAGTCTTAGGTTCAGATGCCCACAGCTTCCTTGACATATTTACTTTGATGACTCATGTGCATCTCAAACTTAGCATGTCCAAAATGAAAATGGTGATTTTTCTCTCCTACATCTCTCCTGGTTTCCCCTGTCTTAATAGGTGACCCCAACATCCAAAAGTTAATGATGTGAGATTCCTCTCGGACTTCACAGGGTCCCCTAATCTCTTGGCCATATTCACAGGCCCTGCGGGCTTGACCTCCAAAGTGTCTCTCAGATCAGTGCTTCCCTTCTCCTAAATGACTATCACCAACCAGAGATGACCGCCATCGCCTCTCACCGGGTCTATGGCCACACCTCTAGAAGGGATGCTGCCCAGTTCATGAATCATTGAATAGAGCCAAGTAGATCTTCAAATTTACAACGAAACAAAATAAAACAAAATGAACAGTATCAGTCCTCTGCTCTTAATCCCTTCAGAGGCTTTCCACGACACCCAGATTAAAACCCCAGCTCCTCCCTAGAGTGAGCAGGACTAGAGCCTGTGTAAAGCCCAGACCTTAACATATGCCCCATTCCCTGACATCAGCACACTTTCATCTATCGTGTTCTAGAAAATAGTTACTTTCCTACCACATTTTCTTTCCCCTGGATTTTTACATCCCTGCTCCTTTTTGCCCTTAAATAATGACCCCCACGTGGAGCCTTCTACCACCACCCCTCTACATTTGGCCCCACCTGTTGGAACAACCATTTTGCTTCCTTCATGGGACCAGTCCTCAGCTTTATCTACAGCATCCCTGTGTTGATTTGCTCATTAGCAGGAATCTTCTCTAACTTACGTATGGCTGTAGACCCACTGCCAACCTCAAGGCCTGACATACAGTTGAGATGCAAATAATCATTTGTGGAATAAATGACTCAGAAACACATGTATGGGGCCCTGTGCTATGTGTTCAACACTCTGATGGGGAGGAGCCTATACAAGGCACAGAACAGAGTGTCCGAGCTCTGCCCTGACGCATGCCGTATTCTGTTGCAGAGACAGACTCTACATGGCGGAAAGGTGAAACTAACATCAGCCAGTAGGTGCTTGAAGAGTCCATGGAAGTATTACACGGTGCATTCAGTCACGTGCAGTTGGCTAGCTAAACTTCCGGTGGAGCAGGTGAAACTAGTGGGATATTTACGAATAAAAGGGGTAAAGTCACAAAAGTTGGAGAAGGGAGAAATAATGAGCTCTGGGAACAGTTTTATAGAGGAGGTTGAATTCACACCAACCTAAGACGGGTCAGAATTAGTGGCAACTGCTCAAAACCACCTAGAGCTGTAGCCGGATGGTCCTGGGGAATGTGAAAAACAAAGAGGCCATTGGCCTGCCAAGGAGCAAGACATTTTACTCTCTCCAGTATCTCCCGCAACTAAGTTCTGGCCATTTCCCAAGTGAGCTCAGAACTGGAACGAGACACTGCCCAAGATCCCCCTGGTTCTCAAACGCTCAACTCCATGTCTCCCTGTCCCCGCCTTTCCCAGCCCAGTCCCTGCCTCAATTGTAGGATTTTCTTGAGGCTGAAGACTGAGAAGGAAACCCTTGGCTGAGAAACAGACTACTATCATCCATGCCCTTTCTCTGAAGGGTTCTCCTCTCCCACCTTGTCCTTGTTAGCTCTAGTCGTTTTCAGATCGTTGGCATCTTTCCATGAGCAGTGACAATTCAGGATGTTGCAAGACAGCTCAGGCCCTACACTGAGACTCAGGAACCCAACCAGCTAGAGGCAGATGCATGTTCCCCACCTTCCTCACCTTAGTTACCTAGGGCTGTGACTGGTCCAGGGTCCAAGGTCTTGTTTATGTCTCCTCATGCAAATTAACTTGGAAGGAATGGGGGGGGGGGGTAAACAAAACAGCAATGTAAATGTTCAGCCACTCAAATTTTTCTATGTTAAAAATAACTCCAGGAAAGAATGGGGGGAGAGATCAATGTTCACATGTTCTCTATCTAAGTCCATGGCTAATGTGCTTTTCATATTAGACCTTCATGCAATTAATTAGAATATAGATCAAGAAACTGAGGGGCATTCCAAATGAAGGGAGGGGAGAAAATTTGGATTGAGGGAGAAAGCTCTGCATTTGGTGTGTTCGAAAGATGCTAAGGGGCAAGACTGGCTCCAAAATTTCCACACAGGGAAACTGGGAAGATGACAATTTGTTTGGAAGGGTGTACAAGAGGAACGGACATAATCCGCGTCTGCGTGGCAAGCACGCTGCTGGAACTCAGACCACTTGCTTATTTAGGCTGGTGGGACTGTGGGAAATTACAGAAGGGGCTGAGTTTCCCTCCAGCCACCTCTTGGCACTATGGATGATGAAGAGACAAGAGCCAGGTGTAACCAAACTGAAGATGCCCACTGGAGTAGTGTGAAGGGAGGGTTGGATACCCCAGCTGGAGGACCAGACAAGAACAGGTGAAAGCCCAGAATATGATGGTAACTGTGGGGAGGAGAGGGAAGATACAGGATGCCTTCTGGGGAGCGGGGGAGGGGAATGCTGTTCAAAAAGACACAGTGACCGGATGCATTTTGGAGATGATGGAGTTGAGCGAAGTAGAAATTCTCCAAGGTTGCAGGCTTGGCAGGTTGAGTGTTTATCGGGAAGTCAGGAGGAGATACGGGTTTGGGGAGCAAGAAGATGAATTTGTTTGGCCACCTGCTAAATTTGAGGTAACAGCAGGATATACAGGTGAAAATGTCCAGTATGTTATTGGAGATGTAGGAGCCAGGTCCAAATAGAGTGCCTGGTATTTGTTAAAACAGCACGGGCTGAAAAACTCGCCTAAAACACAGACACTGTAGTGCCTTGCTGAAGCCTTCTGAAGCCTGCGAATTGTCTGTTCCCAGTTCTTCGTGATCCCAGAATTACAGATATATAAAGCCCCCAAGGCTCACGACACCCAGATCTTTCTAAACAGATAGCTCTGAGAGCAAAGATTCACAGGGTCGGGAAACGTATAGGAAATCCTCAAGTTCTGGATTTGGGACATTTGCATCCTACCTGTACGATGCTTCTGCATCTGGCTTGTGTTTGTATGTATGTGTCTTACGTATTTGTTTATTCTTTAGGATTCTGACCGTATCTGGCTCGCACTACATATCATATCCATCCAACATGGCACCTGTGTATGATTGTTAATTTCTCATCTTTTTGTAAACCAGTAGTGTTTTTTTTTTCTTTTACCTAAATAAATTTAATTTACAAAGCAGTACTGCTGGAAATGAAAAAAATATTATCATTTGTTATAAATAGAATACAATTGTAAAAATAGAACTAATGAGGAGAAAGACATGAATTTAGCCACCCGCTAGCTTTTGTGATAGACATTTGTCATTTTTCTTGCATATGCGGCCTCTGAAAGTTCTTTCTTTGTGGGGAAATCCAAACTGCAGGGTCTTGACTCCCACAATGGGTGCTGAAGAAGCTTCCAGAGAGCTCTTCACATTTTCTGTCAAGTGACTTGAACTTGGCCAGTCAGATTCTGGTTCATGATTTTGAAGTTAAAAAGGAAAAAATCAAGGATAAAGGGTAATCATGATGAATTCACAGAGAGACCCAAACAAGGGCAACATGTACATTGCAAACATCCACATGCCCATGTAGACTGTTTTCATGACATTCTCTTACTTAATTTCTCAGATTTCTTCGACTCCCTTTGGTTGCAGAGTGAGTCGAAAAGTGTCCCCTTCCTCCCCCACCCCAAAAACATCATGTCCACTCAGAACCTCAGACTGTTTTGTTACGTGGGAAGATGATCTTGCAGGTGTAATTCGTTCAGGATCCCAAGATAAAATCCTAGATTTGGGATGAGCGCTAAATCCAACGATGGGTGCCCTTCTAAGAAGAGAGAAGAAACAGACTTAAAGAGGAGAAGACAATGGGAAGGTGGGGGCAGAGACTGGAGTGACGGGTTGACAAGCTAAGGAATGTCAGAAGTCATGAGAAGCTGGCCAAGGCAAGAAAGAGTTCTCCCTCGGAGGCTTTGGAGGGAACATGACCCTATTGGCACCTTGATTTCAGACGTCTAGCATCCACAACAATAACGGAATAAATTTCTGTTGTTTTAAGCTCCCAAGTTTACAGCAGGCCTCGCAAATGAATACACTGGGTTTGGGGATGTCTCTTCTGATTACACGGATTTCCTTATATCTGAGCTATGTCTTGGTTGAACACATCTATTCATCCTGTTGGTAATTAGCATTTTCTGGCCTTGGGCTCTCATCTTCTGGGAGCTACCCAATTTATTTTCTTAAGTGGCTTCTGTTGTTTGCAACCAAGGACCCGTGGGAATGCCTATCAAAGTGTATAAGCCTGAGATCCATTGAAAGAAGCGAGAGTTAAAAGAGCTGTTGTGGTATAATAGCACCAAATTGGACTTTCTCCTGGGGCAGTTGGAGAGACTGAAAGCATCTGAAAAGTAAATCTGTGATTTCATGCTATTTGATGCCACGTCCTTTTATTGCCTGAAGTCACCTAATATAACACTGGTGATATGCCTCACATCCTGGGAAATACCAATTTAGTAAAATGTCCCAACTTCACAAATAGACGGAATCTTGGTAAGGCAAAAATAAAAGCACTTGCCTACAATCCTACAGAGAAACCAATAGAAGAGCCATGTCCAGGATCCTGTGCTTCTATATTTTCTCATTCAACACCCCACCCCACGCCTGAACTATACACACATCTCTTCTTGGGGTTTGTATTCACCACTTCTCCAGCTTCAGTAAACTCTATGCTTTACCATCTGCCCTTCAGGCAAATAGAGCAAAGACATACCTTGTTCTGGACAATTCCATAATATGCCCCAGCTTTCTTGCCCTGGCCTCCTGTTTCCCTCACTACCACCACCCACTGGAGTGCTTTTCAAACGCAAACCAACCAACCGAGAGTCTCTGACCCGCTCGCTTATCAGGCTTTCAAACTCCAGGCCACTATGCACCTGCCCTCATCATCCCAGGGCCAGGTGCCAGACAGGCAGGGAAACCCCTATCCCCCAGAGCCCACTGAGACCATTCAAACCAGCCGGTCTTAACCCGTTACCCTGCCTGCCCTGTTCTCTCTCTCAGAAACCACAAGAAAGGCTCTTGCCACGCTCTCCCCCTTTTTCTCTTGCCTCTGACCAGCCTTAGTGCTTCCCCACGTGGCCCCCTCCTCCCAGAGACTGTGAGTAACAAACTGTCTTTTCAATGTAGTCATCGCCTGATTTGTTAGCTTTGACTGTATCTCACACTTTTCCCAAGTGTACTATATTTTAAGACGGGACTCTCAAGAGTATGTGCCTTCAGCCACCATAACTAGGACAATTCCAATAACCCAGAACAGCACTGGGATCTTGCATGATGACATTTACTTCTTTAACCACTGTTCCATTTTCATAGGAGATAAAGAGCAGCGGGTGCTTTCTTCACACGTCATGCTTTAGCACTAAAGTAAGAGCTCGAGAGGGAAGTGGCATAACTCTAGAGGTGGCCCATGTGGTTTAAACCCCACCATCAGCGATTGACCCCCGAGCTCTGTTCTTCCCATGCATAAAGTATCAGTACTGCCTTCATAGGGTTCTTAGGATTGCAAGGCCCGGTGTCATTAAAGCACACAGTACATGCCTGGGAAAGAGAATAGAAGGGCTCACTAGATTTAAGCTCCTAACTAGATCGATCAATAGTTCCAAATAATTCACATCAGAAAAGATGTCCCCAAACTCCATGCTTCTAGCAGCTCGTGTCTGGTGGGAACTTAATGCATGTTTGTTCATTGCCAAATGAGAACTCATCTATTGCATCAACCATTTATTGAGCACCTTCAGTATACCTTTGAATGTAGCTATGCCTGGCACAGACAATAAACATACAAAAATAATGAAGTTCATTCTGTGCCTTCAAGTATACTAACCTTAGCTTACTTCCAACACAGGAATCTGTTAACATTTCAAGAAAGAATTCCCTTGACTTGAAGAAATCTCACCTTTCCAAAAGAAAAAAAAAAAAAAAAAACTGATTTCATTGAGTTTTATCTTTTATATTCACCGAGAAATCATGATTTGTTAATGGCTCATGAGAAAACACTACAGCCCAAGTCACGGGAACTACAGAAATCATGGTGACCAAGGAACAGCACCACTACCTTATGCCCAGTCAAAGGTTCCAATAACTCATGATAGTTCGGTAATGGCTTAACACCCAGCTCTGAAAAGAAAGGCTATTTTCCCGGAACCTTTTACAGAAGCATTCTTCAAAAGTGATTCATTCTTGGTTGGAACTCTTTGGCATGTTTGGGGATCATTTATCAAGTGTGTTTACAACAAAGGTCTCTCTCCAAACTTAGGATGTGTGAAAACAGCCCTTAACACAATAAAAATAATTCTAACCACCAAAGTAAGCAGACAGAGGCTCCGGACAGTCAGCTCTAGGTCAAAGCAGACAAAGTGAACATGAAGTGGGGCTTATGCCAGGGCTCTAGGGATGATCTTGCTCTTCAAAGAAGAACTACTGCTTGCTCCCAGCTGCTGAAAATTCCACCATTACGGCACCATGACAGCTCTTCCAGCTGTCTGTTTTGATACTAATTAAAATGCAAATACTTGGGATGCTGGGTGGCTCGGTTGGGTAAGCATCTGCCTTCTGCTCAGGTCAAGGTCCCAGGGTGACTGCGATCCAGGCCCACATCAGGCTCCCTGCTCAGCGGGAAGTCTGCTTCTCCCTCTCCTGCTCCCTCTACCTCTTCCTCTGCTCTTCCCATGTCTGCTCTCCCTGTCAAAACAAGACAAAACAAACAAACAAACAAATAAAATCTTAAAAACAAATAACAATAACACGCAAAATACGAAGTCTGCTGTGGAGAGACAATGCCCCACGAGTCTCTTGCATTTCTTCAAGCTTGTGACTGCCTTTGTAATCGGCTATTCTTTCAAGAATTGTGTATCGTGTAGAGCAAATAATCTTGGAAGGGAAGGGTGGTGTCTCCTTAGAGAGCAATGGGCAAGTTTCCTGTTCGAAATAGGAAAGCGAATGTCTCTTTCCAGGGCAAAGGGCAGAAACTGCCCATTATAAAAGATTTATAAACGTAAGATTTCTCTCTTGTAACCAAACCATAATCCACTGCGTGTGCAGGCATCACCTGGCCCTCGTCATGGTACCCTGTGGGAACTTGCACTTGGAGAGCAAGCACAAATGCTCTGGCTCTGGCCTATTACCATAGCTCTGGCCTATTACCATAGCTGTGAGTAGTAACCTGTCCTTTGTCTCTGACCCAGGACTCTGGTGTCTTCAACATCTGAACACCTGCTGTCTCATTAATGCTCCTTTATCAGTTGGAAGTTGGCTTTCAGGGGCTTCTCCATCAGTTCCTCCTCACATTTATAATATAAATAAAATTATAGATTTACTATATGAATACGGTTTCAGGACAATGACCTCAAGTTCTTTTTGGGACGAGCTTCCCCCTAAGTCCCTCCCATAAACTCATGGGACCACCATTCCATGTAACTCAGCTATCCCAAACTGGGAGAATTTTGAGAATTCTTAAGACCTAGCAATCCGGAGAGGAAAAGGGAGAGAAATTATTCCAATTCTTGGCAATTTTGGTAAAAGCCAACCCTGGCAGATATTGTTCAAAGTTGTGGTCAATTCTAAAACTGAGTTCATGAATGCCTCTTTAGTAAGAGTAAAGAAGAACAGCTCCAAATCTTTTGTAAACCACTTTTGCTTCTTTCAGACCCAATCTAATTATAATTAATTGCCATGCTTAAATACTCTATTGGAATACTAGGGCTGCCAAACTGCAGTGCACTGATGAAATCCAGCCCCCTGGTGATTTTTATAAATTTTTATAAATAAAGTTTTATTAGAACACAGCACACCCATTCATTTATCAGTGATTATAGCTGTACTTGTACTACAGTGGCAGAAGCGAGCAGTCAAAGCAGAGACCAGACGGTCTCTGGTCTAAAATATTTACTGTCTGTCTGACCCTTTACGGAGAAAGTTTGCTGACAGCTGGTAGACCTTAACTTTCTTCCAGCCACCCTTGCTGCCTGAGTTACCTTCTCGAATAACAAAGGTGACCTTCCTTACTGAAGTCTTCCGGTGCCTTCCAGGATGAAAGCGGACTCCCCATTTCTATGCATGGCCTGTACTGCCGGAGCCCAGTCTCCCTCTGACGTCATCTGCCCTCACACACCCCTCACTTCTGCACCCTCACCACCCCAAACTTTCCCCCTGTGCTAGGGTCTTCTAGGTCCTCCGAGCTCTGTACATTTGCAGACCATACGTCCTCTGCCTAGAATTTTCTCTATCAGAGCAAACTTCTCACCCCACTCCCCTTTCACCTTTGACAGAAACCCATCGTCCTCAGGTCTCAAGCAGAGTGTGCCGTGTCCCACCAGCATCTCTGCTGAGCAGGAGCCCTGGTGTGGTGTGCGGGCTGGGCACCCAGCTCTCCCCTGCCACTGCGAGGTCGGGCCAGAGGTCGCCCCAATCACCTCCTCCTCGTGCCCAGCCTCCAGTCACTCCAGTTCTCCAGCGACCCCTCGTGCCCTGCCTCCTGGTCACTGTACCTGCTCCTCCTGCTTCCACACGTCACCCTTCCAGAAAGGGCTTTCCTCACCACATCTTCTGACTTCCCTCACCCCACACCTACCTTCCAGCAAAACACGCTATTTCCTTCTTGGGAATTATCCTAAGCCCTAATGAACTTGAACATCTCTTCATCTGGTTGATTTTTCTCTGCCTCTTTTTACAAAAATGTAAGACCTGCAAAAAGGCAAGAGACCTGTCCTGTGTGTGGACATTTCCCCAGGACCCACCACTGTCTGGATCCGACACATACCTGTTGGCAGAGCAGGCAGATGCCTTTCAGGGCCTGCATGCTCACCTGGCGAGAGGGTCAGGGAAGCAGGACCCATTCTATGAAGCTGACAAGGTTCACTTTCACACTTCGATGACATCAGGCTGGCAGAATGCAGTGCTTCTCAGCCTTGGCTGCACACCATAAGCAAACGAGCAACTAATAAACAAACAAATAAACAAGCCATGATGCCCTCCCCCTCTCCCTAGAGACCAGAATTAAATTGACATTGAATTTTCGAAAGCGTTCCCAGTGATTCTAATGTGCAGCAGAAGGCAAGTGCCATTTCGCCTTGCTTGATATATAGGAAAGAGGCCAGATGCCGGCAGGGCACGGGGATTAGAGAGGCTCCTGTTACACAAACAAGAGAAGGAGAACCAGGCAGGAGGGAGAGAGGGAAACCAGGCCATGCGTGGCCCTGCGATGGGAGAGTGAGAACATACGGGGAATCGAAGGCCTTGACCAGCCCATCTCTGGGCACCGGAGGTAAAGACAGGCAGAAAGACGGACAGACCCAGAGAGCTGGACTAAAGGTAATACGAACGGCCAACAGATGCACGGAAATATACGCAACATCACAGCAATCGCAAAGTCAGCCGGCAGGTGTCCTTTTTTTTTTTTCTATCAAGTTGGAAATTTAAAAAACAATTAATTTTTTTTTTTAATTTTAAAAGTTTGAAAACTGCTGTGTAATACTAGCAACACTCAGTGCTGGTGGAGATGTGCAGAAACAGATAGCCACAATCAGTGACCTTCCTGAATTAGGTTGGATGGTGACCACTGAGACCCCACTTAATGGTAACCTGGTATGACCCCAAGATCCCTCCATGCTGCAAACTCCCTGGCTCCAGGCACACTGGCCTTAGGTGCTCAGCTCTGGCCACAGCAGCTTCTGTGCAATTTCCTGAAGAATCAAGGTCCTCGTGGCTCACACCCTGGGACTTTTGTATTAGGGGTTCCCTCCCACCTGGACATCATGCAAAGAATCACACAACAGTTCTGCCTACGTGCTGTTCCCTTAGAGACGCCTCCCCTGACCAGGCCGGCTACAGGGAGCACCCCTCCCCATCACTGGCCCCTAACCAGTCCTCCTCTCACTCTGTCCCACTGATCACTACTCCTAGTAAGTGCTACTTTTTGTCCCCCACCCCAGTAACATCAGCAGCCTCACAGACTCAGGCTCTGAGCGAGGCTCGCCTGCCCTGCTGAGAGCTGGACTCCCAGCGCCCAGAACAGAGCCTGAACTTCCCAGGTAGTCGGAGAGTCAAATGAGTGAATGTTTTGCTCAGAGCTGCATCCCTAATACTGAGAAAACTGCATGGCACAAAATAGACATTCCCTAACCAGATTTGGAAGGAAGGAGTGGGAGGAAATAGAGTCTGGACGCTTCTCTGAGTGTGAGACTCCAGAGGAGTGAAGACAGAATGGCACAGGTGCAAAAAAAAAACAAAAACAAAAACAAAAACAGGGGAAGACCACACCTGGAGAGAAACACATGCCATAGGGAAGGGCCGGGGGGGTGGGCATTGACGATCAAGGCATCCCTCGTCTCTGGGCAGGAGCCTTCGACCACCAGCCACATCCAGACGACCCTCCACAGGTCAGTGAGTGAACGACATCCATGTTAGGACTCCAAAGGGCCCCAAGCCTCGAGGGCCCCCTTATGAACAAAACACACAGGATGCAGGGAGCAAGGCCTTGCTGCCCTGGGCACCACGGTTAGCTGACCGCTGACGCTGGGCCGCAGCCACCCCAATGCCACCTACCACAGCCGGCCATCTCAGCAGGTGCGACTGCTTGGGCAGGTCTCTACGCTCAGAGCCTCAGTTCCCTCATGTCTAAAATGGGCTAATAATGGTCAGGTAAGCCTCAGGATCTTGATTTTGCCTAGCATTATGATCTCAGGGTCGGGGGATCGGGCCCCGGGTAGGGCATCACACTCAGTGTGGAATCTGCTTAGGATTTTCTCTTTCTCTTACTCTCCGTCTCAAAGAAATACATTTGAAAAGATAAAAATAAAAAACTAAAATGGGCTAATCATAAGTATTATACCTCCCTTGTGGGATTCCCATGACGGTTCAATGAATGTTTATCTGCAAAACAGTACAGTGGTGCCCAAGACGCAGGAACCACCATGCATGGCTACTGGGGGACGGAACCTCCACCCGTCACCTGCCCCCCTCCCAGGACACCTCGTAGTAATAAGAGCTAATCTCTATTACGTCCTCCCTACTGGCCAGACATCACCCTAAGCCCTTTACACGCGCAATTTGAGTGAACGGTGGTAAAGCCCCAGCAGGTAGTTACTGTAAATGAGGAATACAGAAGGAAGACTTGCCTAAGATCACACAGCTAACGAGTCTCAAAGCCGGTATTTAAACTCCCTTGGTTCTGGCTTTAGATCAATGTGAAGTCAGGGAACGAAGAGACCCAAATACAGCAGGGCATGAGAAACCGCGAGAGAGACCCTGAGTGGGAGCGACACATGAAGGACCCGGCGCACCCCCCCACCCCTTAAGACAACTGGTTTTACGTAACAACCTCCAACGTGGTCATGCCCTTTTAAAAAATTAAAATGATTCCCCGGGGCACTTTAGCTTAACCTTCTCTTCAACTGCTTTATTAAGACATAATAAAACACCTAACCTAGATAGGAGAGCCTCGCAGAGAAGCCCGCCTCCGTCTGCGGCTTCTGCACATTTTGTCCCTGGCCGGCTCACACGGCTCACACGTTCTATGCCCGGCACGGAGGGGGACGTGCTAACAAAGAGAGGCCCAACCCAGCCAATGTTCATCAGGAAAAGGTGATTCATTAGGAGAAAAAAAAAAGAGAACAACCCGCTTCCAAGCGATGGCCTTTGCAGCCAGATCCGCAATTAAAGCTGAACTGTGCAATCTTTGCATTTAAAAGGAAATCAATGGCATCGACTGAGTCCAACGAGGCAGCCACCTACTAACGCGGAGCAGACTCTGCAAAACACTGTTTTGAACTGAAACATATAAAAATTGCCGGGAGCATTTTTACAGCCCAACATAACTGGGTTACCCGATGGGGAAGCTCAAGAGGGTTCATTTCATCAAGGGATTGGGGTGCAAACACTTTGAATGAGGTCTTTGCTGGTGTTCCTTGCTCTGAAGTCCCCTTCGCTGCACTGCCCGTAATTTGCTGGAGGGTTGATTTAACAGGGAGGATTTGAATGGATTCTTACTCCCTTTCCTGGGGTTGCACACAGCAGTCGATTAAGTTAGTGCGAAAACCTTAAAAGACTCTAACCAACGTAATCAGTTCAGGGGGATTTAGGCCACATGGGCTCCAGATCTGGCTTTGCAAGGCAATTGTAAGTCTCCAGTCATCTGGGTTTGAGAATGATACCTCTTTTCACCGGGAGGAAATTTACTGGGGTCGGGAAGGCTGGCGGACTGGAGAGTCACCTTCCAACCTTGGCAGCATGGTTCCAGGCCAGCCCCGAGTTTCAGTCTTAATAGTTTTCTCCGTCTTAGGGAGGTTGAATCACAGTCATTAAAGGGTCATCCATCTCCCCAACCCCAGTGTCCACCGAGATATTTAAACATATGAGTTGCTGTAATGATGCAGAAATAAAAATGTTAATGCCACGTGGAAACTGCTGCATAAAGATCTATTGGAAGAATTTGGGTTTTTTGAGGGTGATGCAGGTTTGGAAAAGTCAATCAAGCCAGGCACCAAAACCTGCTTGGAAAACACTTATTCTGAAGCCATGATATTCCTGGCATAGTTTGTTTTTTTTTTTTTTTAAGAGGGAGCCCCCGGGAAGCCTCAGAAAAGAAATGATTTTCCACACTGAGCGCCAAAATGGAATTTCAGGTTTAACTTAGTTATATGGGAGTTTGGGACTTTTATGTGGCTTCCAGCTTCATAATATAACCTGGCACTATTTTCATCCCATGACTAGTGTTTCCATTAACTTGGATGCTGGGGAAAAAAGAGAGGCCTCAGAAGAAGAACTGAAGAAAAGCACAGGCAGTTTTCGTATCTCCAAAGGAAAGTGAAGGGATGAAAACCAAAATGCGGCCAATCACTCCCCAGGATCCTGGTGAACTGACCTCGAGGGTTGAGCAGCTAAACTACAAATAAAAACGAAACTAAGTGAGGAGAAAGAAGACTGTACACCCAAGAGCTAAAGCTTCTCTTTGTTTTTGTTGCTTTTGCAAAATATGTAAATCCACACATTCATACAACAAATATTTTTATTTTTAAAGATTTTATTTACTTATTTGACAGGAGAGATCACAAATAGGCAGAGAGGCAGAGGGGGAAGCAGAGAGCAGAGAGCCCAACGTGGGGCTCGATCCCAGGACCCTGAGATCAGGACCTGAGCCAAAGGCAGAGGCTTAACCCTCTGAGCCACCCAGGTGCCCCAATACAACAAATATTTTTAGAGACCTACCATGGGTCAGACAGAACTCTAATACTGAGGATAGAGCCGTAAACAAAATAGAGCAAAGTCTCTGCCATCCTTAAGCTTACGGGCTGCACGAAAAGCTGATATGCAGGTAACAAGAGGGCATCTGGGGGGCACAGTCGGTTAAGCGTCTGACTCTTGGTTTCGGCTCAGGTCATGATCTCAGGGTCGTGAGATCGAGCCCCCACTTCGGGATCCATGCTCAGCAGGGAATCTGCCTGAGATTCTTTCCTTCTGCCCCTGGCCCTTACTCACGCACATGCTATCTCGCTCTCTCTTTCAAATAAATAAATAAATCTTTTTAAAAATATGCAGGTAACAAGGGGGGGCGTGTCAGTGTTTAGAGAGATGTAGAGAGGCAGGCTGCAGCCGGCATAAACCTTGCAATTACACAAAGGTGCTCCATTCTGGGTGCATCAATTAGAAAATGGTGTCCCTCCCTGCCCCTCCAGATACCAGGAGTGCATGAAAGGCAGAGTGTGGGCTGGATTCCAGCTCCCTCAAACTCTCGCTTTTGTGGAGAACACAACTAGAATTTGGCATCACAGAGGTTTACAGGTGGTCAGGAGAACCTTCTGGGGTAAAATCTCACATGGATGAGGAAGCAAGACATTTTGATATCTGAGGGAACACTGTTAAAGGCAGAAGGCATGGCACATGCAAATGTCCTGAGGCATCATGTCCCGTGTGTAGAAGGACAAGGCAGAGGGGCAGGGATTGGAAGAGTCATATTTCCATCATCTGGAATTCTAATTGTAAATAAGACATGGGCTCCTTCCTTTTAGTAGGTATGAGACTTAGCTGGCTGCTGCAGACCTGCTTTGAAGAAAGATCTTTAATGATCAGTTATTAAATAAAAAAATAAAAAGTTTAAACTCATGCGGTCTTATTTCTCCTTGACAGACTGGCAATCCTGATGTGATCTTGTGCATTCATTCAACAAGCACACATTGAATATCTGAATATTTACTATGAAAAAGTTCTATGCCAGGCAATGAGTAAAAACATGAACACTGAGCTCGGGATGCCTATGGGCCAGAGTTGGGGGGTGGCAGATAAATAAGCAGGAAACTGAAATAACAAACACTGTTAAGGGCTGGAAGATAGAGAGCATGTGTGGACTGCAGAAAGCAGTGGGCATGGCGGGGGTTCTGCACTTTAGACAGGAAAGGCCAGACTGATTTCTGAAGGACTTATAGGCATTCTAGAGAAGGTGGGGCGAGGGAGGCTGTCCTGGCCATACAGAGGAGCAAAGGTGCTAGGCCAGGAAAAATTCTGATCTGTTGGAGGAACCAAAAGAAGTCCAGGACAACCAGAAATGGGCATGAAGAGGAAAGACTGGAACGTCTGTCAGAGCCGATCTCGATGGGTCTTGCGGCTCTGGGGACGGCGCTCACAGGGCTTTGCTATGTGCAGCAGGACCCAGGCAGCCCCGGGAGAGCATTCAGCGAGGGAGTAACGCAATCCCATCTCTTCATGTTGCTACACTTGGTCCTCCCCAGAGAAGAGGTTCCCAATGACCTCGGTCTGTTCAGGCTGCTGTAACAAGAAAAACAACAACAACAACAACAACAAAACCAAAGATGAGGTAGCTTAAACAACAGACACAGATTTCTCATAATTCAGAGAAAAATCCAAGAGACATCCCAAGAGCAACATGCCAGGAGACTGGGCTCTTAGTGAAGACCTTCTTTCGGGTTAGCAGGGGGTCATTTTCTCATTGTGTCCTCACGTGGTGGCGGGCAGAGAGAGGAGCCTCAGTCTGACTGGCCTGGGCTTTCCAACTTTACGCCTTGTTTTCCTGCATAACTATGGGCAGGATCCTTTCTCACTGCCAAAGCTGTCTTGGTTTGCACAAAAAAATAATGTGATCCCCACCCCCAGGAAGGATCTCTCTCCCCAAGTCTGATGCAGAGTTTCTCCCGGTGTTGGAATAAGCTCCTGTTTCTTCAGCTGAGTCCAGATAAAGCCGCCGCTCCCACGTAGTGGCCATGCTGTATGAACTACATAAATCATTAAATTCTAGAATGACTGTATGAGATACTTGAAGATGATAACATGGACCAGGAGTAAAGATGAACTTCTTCCATTATGTGCTTACTCCAGGCAGAAATGCACTCGTTAGGATTTCTGGCAATATCAGCTGCATAATTTAAATTGCTTCTCTCTCTCTCTCTTGCTATCTCTCTCCATCTCTCTCTCTCCCCCCACCTCTCCCCATGCACCCCATGGAGGCGTCACAGTTGAATTCTGGTGGGAAACTGTAAATACAATGAGACAAACCGTAGCTGTCTCATGAGGCTGTGAGATTATCTGCGAGAAACCCTTGGTATAGTTCCTGGCACACAGGAAGCATTCGGGGGGCGGGCGGGGGGGACTCTTTTTTTGTCATCATTATAGATTTGAACTATTTTCTTGGCTTAAGTAGGAACCAACCGCTCATCATAATTGTTACCTCTCTATTTAGATATTGGTATATGTCATTTTCTCAAATAGGATTCTTTTGGGTAAAGGCAAAGTAAAGATGGCATGACTGAGGGACGCCTGGATAGCTCAGTCATTAAGCGTCTGCCTTCAAGTTGGGTCATGATCCCAGGGTCCTGGGGTCAAGACCCGCATCGGGCTCCCTGCTCAGTGGGGAGCCTGCTTCTCCCTCTCCCACTCCCCCTGCTTGTGTTCCCTCTCTCGCTGTGTCTCTCTCTGTCAAATAAATAAAATCTTAGGGGGAAAAATAAAAAGATGGCACAGCTGAGACTAACCTCAAAAAAATTTGTGATTTAGAAGGATGGGGGTTGGGGAGTGGTTTGTTTTGTTGGGTTTGTTGTTGTTGTTGTTGTTGTTGTTGGAAATGGCATTCCAAGTAAAAGAAACAGCAAAAGCAAAGAAATGGAAGAATGAGTTTGTACACCTTAGGAAATGGCTAGTATTTCTAGCACAGTGAGGGCAGGTGAGTCACGGGGGAGGACGGCTGCAGACGGCATTAAAAAGAGTGTCAGGGGAGCACCTGGGTGGCTCGGTGGGTTAAAGCCTCTGCCTTCAGCTCGGGTCATGATCTCAGGGTCCTGGGATCGAGCCCCGCATCGGGTTCTCTGCTCAGCAGGGAGCCTGCTTCCTCCTCTCTCTCTGCCTGCCTCTCTGCCTACTTGTGATCTCTCTCTGTCAAATAACTAAATACAATCTTAAAAAAGTCTAAAAAGAGTGTCGGGGCCATTTTGCAAAGATTGTTGACTGCCAGGCTGTGCACTTTGAAATTCAGTCAATTGGTGCAAGGGAAACTGACTGAACGTTTTTAACGCAGTGGGACAACATCATGACAATGCTTGATAAATAAACCTATAGTAGAAAGTTAAGAGATAGAAATAGAGTGGAAGACTGGAAGCAGGGATACTGGTTGGGTGACCACGTCCATAAAGGGGAAGACAGGTAACTGACCACACCATAAGGGAAGAGAACCAGAAAGGAAGAGATTAACTTGCTTGTTTCTCACGCAAATAATGTTCACTGCAGCTTCCCTCCTCTCCAAGTCTCACTTTCACCCACTTTCCCATCACATCTGGCATTTGAAGAAGAGATGATCAAATCTGATCAAAAGTTAAAGACAGAAGTCTCAACGTGCTTCCTCTTATCACGTGTACTGATGTAATAACGGCTACCACGCCTCATGTCCTGTACCTGCCAGGTGCTATTATAAGGGCTTTATTCGTAGGATCTGATTTAATCCTCGTGATGATTCTGTGACGTATGCATTATTATTATTATTCCCATTTTGCAGATAAGAAAACTGAGGCACAGGAGATTAAGTCACTGGCCAAGATCACGCATTGAGTAAGAGGGAGAGCTGAATTCCACTCTGAATCCAGAACCTGTCCTCTTAATGGACCCCTTCCCACCTCCTGATATAAAGAGGTCAGTCAGTCTGGATAGCTCACTGGTGAGGGACATTCATGATATTGTTGAGGGAGATGCACAATATGGTATTCCACATCTTTGAGCAGGAAAAAAAGCTATTTTAAGACCAAATATTACTTTTTTTTTAAAAGGTTTTGTTTATTGGACAGACAGAAATCACAAGAAGGCAGAGAGGCAGGCAGAGAGAGAGGAGGAAGCAGGCTCCCCACTGAGCAGAGAGCCCAATGCGGGGCTCGATCCCCAGATCCTGGGATCATGACCGGAGCCAAAGACAGAGGCTTTAACCTACTGAACCATCCAGGCACCCTAAGACCAAATATTACTTTTAAGAGCATAATCAATCACTATAATTTCTTTTTAAGGAATTATTTCTAGTAAATCCATTAAAAAGTGGTTTGTGTTCTGCCCCAGAAGTAGTTTAATTCTATCAAGAAAGCTGCAAAGAATAAAGATGGGGATGGTATTGAAGTTTGTTGTCATTTTTCATTTGGGGGAGACCTCGGGACCTGTCCTGGTCCTCTGATGGAGACTTCTCTCTCCCTCCGACCCCTGGGCAAGAACTCAGATTTTCATATACCAAAATCTCTCCAATGCCAAAAGCAGACTTTTCCTCCAAATCCCGGCTCTTCCCAGCACCCGTTTTTCTCCATGTTCTTAAGGCCCTCAGATGTCCCCCAGGATTCCAATGACAGCCCAGCTTTCGTGCTGTTTACAAGGACTGCCCACTCATCTTAAAACATATAGTATTGGCACATCACAGTGGACCTAATAAACAAGAACAGGCTGAGAGGAATCGATGAAAAATGAACTCGGTTATTTTCCCCTAGATGGTTCTACAAAAGTATCCATACCACTTGTGTCTTCCTGTGCATCGCTCTGTGTGTGTGTGTGTGTGTATACACAAATCCCAGGAATCTCAAAATATTCATTTTGTGTGTCTCGAAAGCTATCATACCATTATGAAGAGGGAGGTATGAGGAGTTGGGGGTGGAGAGTGCCTTTTGCCAAAGCTAAAAGATTCTTAAAGAGCCATATATAAACCTTACCCTAGTATACTGCTATAATGTTTATAATTATAAACATAATTTCCTATCTTTCTTGCCTTTCAGAACCTACATTTCATCTTCATTTTCCCCCAACAGATTATAAGTTTCCTTTATTCATTCAAGAGATATTTACTGATTCCTCTATTATCTGCTAGCCTGTATCGGACCCTAGAAGTCTAGAGATGAGCAAAACGGATGCACATTCTGCCCTTCATGTAGCCTAGAGTCTAGTGGGAGGGCCAACCGTAATGGAGGGAAATATACAAGTTGTTACGTAATTCGCCACATGTTCTACCCCAGTGGTCTTCTGTTGCCTTTGCATTTCCAGTGCCCGTTCCCTCTTGGCTAACGCAGCAGCTGCTCTTCTGCTCACGCCCTTCTAGGGGATGTGGTGTGGTAGGTGGGCCTCACCCTGCCCAGGCTCTCGGACCACATACGCTGTCTGGGCATGGCCATCAGCCCACGTGGCGTGTCTCAAAACCAGCAGGTGGTCCATGTCTACTCAGTGACAGGACTGTTGTGGGATCCCGTGGAGCAGAGACACTCCGCCGAAGCCGTCCCTGAAACCTGGGCCGGGCGGAGACTGAGGAACAGTCAGAGGAGAGCAGCCTGGCCACAGGGCCTGGATCAAGTCTTCACGACACCTGACCCCAGCTGTGCCTGCCATGTTCCCCCGACCTGCTCCGATGGTTACAGCAGAATTCCCGTGAACACGAGTCAGCGCGTCCTCTCTCTTTTTTTCTTTCTTTCTTTTTGCTTAAGTCAATTTGATTGGGTTTCTTTCACTTTCAGTAAAAAAAACACCCTGATGAAGCGTGCCTGGGTGGCTGGGTCAGTTAACCGTCTGCCTTCGGCTCAGGTCGTGATCTCAGGGTCCTGGGATCAAACCCTGCTCGTGCCCCCCGCTCGGCAGGCAGTCAGCTTCTCTCTCTGCCCCTCTCCACACTTGTGCGTGCTCTCTCTCTCTTTCTCTCTCTCTCTCAAATAAATAAATCAAATATTTAAAAAAAAAAAAAACCCACCCTTGTGAAACAGCTTCAAGGACTTCAAGGAGAAAGTGCAGGACAACATGAGAACAAATAACACAAGACTGGGCCTCGTCCGCCGCTGTCTGAACGGCTGAAGTGTGAGTGACAGCGAGCCAGCAGAGGGGACAGACTTGACGTTGGGGACCACCTCGGCTAATTCATGACTCTCTCCCCAGGGCCTTCCACAGAGCATGTATTTAATACCCAGCTGTGGACAAACAGAAGACGAAAGTATGAAACACCAGTGAGTCTCTCATGCCCATTTCGACAGCTTCCGTCAGCCACCGAAATTATGCATCACAAACCACAGATACAGGGCTCCGCGAGGTGACTCTGCTGACCGCTGACCTCAGCTGAGCTCGCTCACGCGTGTGTAGTCAGCAGAATGGAACTGGCATCGATGACAGGCCAGATTCTGTCCCAACGTCCTTCATCGTCCACCTGGACCAGCAGGCCAGCCCAGGGATGTCACCGCCACGGCGATGGCTGAGATGCAAGAGGGCCAGGCAGATCACAGAAGAATTTCTTAGGACTTCGGCCATACCATACCCCTAATATTGCATTCACCAAAGCAGATGGCACAGACGGACCCAAGGTCCGGGGACAGACAAATGTCTCCGGCCCTTGTAGAGAGAAGGACGGCGAAGTTGCTGCAGAATGCACAAGTGCAGGGTCCAAGGAAGCCTTCAAGCCATTCGTGCAATCAACCGTGCTGCTTTCACCATCTTAGTTCTCTCCAACCGACTTCAAACTCAGAGAAGTGAGACATCTCGTCCAAATATTAAAAACGTAGAGTTTACTGTCAAGAAAACAGGTGCTTCATAAAAACAATCAGAGAAGCTCATGGGTGAGAAACGGCTCAACGGGAGTCTTCCCGTAAGAAACACTAGATGTGAGGGACGCCTGGGTGGCTCAGTTGGTTGGGCGGCTACCTTCAGCTCAGGTCGTGATCCCAGCATCCTGGGATCGAGTCCCACATCGGGCTCCTTGCTCGGCGGGGAGCCTGCTTCTCCCTCTGCCTCTGCCTGTGATTCTGTCTGCCTATGCTCACTCTCTTTCTCTGACAAATAAATAAAAAGGATGAATACCCAACTTTTGTAGCAACATGGACGGGACTGGAAGAGATTATGCTGAGTCAAGCCAGAGAGAGTCAATTATCATCTGGTTTCACTTATTTGTGGAGCATAACAAATATCATGGAGGACAAGGACTATTAGAGAGGAGAAGGGAGTTGGGATAAATTGGAAGGGGAGGTGAATCACGAGAGACTATGGACTCTGAAAAACAGTCTGAGGGGTTTGAAGTGGCGGGGGGGTGGGAGGTTGGGATACCAGGTGGTGAGTATTATAGAGGGCACGGATTGCATGGAGCACTGGGTGTGGTGAAAAAATAATGAATACTGTTTTTCTGAAAAAAAAAATAAATTGAAAAAATTTAAAAAAAATAAAAGAAAAAATAAAAGAAAAAGAAAAAGAAAAAAAAGAAACACTAGATGTGAGACCAAGTAGGCAGCAGTGTCCAGCCAGTTTTCTGGAGTATCTTTAGCATCATCATCTTTTAGTAGTTCATGTGACTATAGAGCAAATCGAGTGCCTGAAATCCAACCACGGAAAACACAGCGTTTGTGTCATTCTGTCAGGGCCACGCAGCCACACGTCGGATTCATCCGGATTCGCGCAGAGGACGGCCCATTCAAAGGAGTCAAGGAAGACGGATGGATGAGGAGGCTGTGAGCAGAACCATGGGCGGAGATTTCAGAAACAACCAAGCTAGGGACGCCCTCACATACTGGCTCCGAAGGTGGGGCTGGGCCACCTGACAAAGTGCATAAAGGGACCTGTTAGCAGAAGCCACCGAAAGCTTGACTTGTTTTTATTTTTGTTTTTTAAAGATTCTTACTTACTTTCAAGATTTTTTTAAAAATTTACTCACTATTTTGTTTTTTAAAGACTTACTTATAAAGATTTAAAGATTTTGTTTTTTAAAGGTATACTTTATTTTGTTTTTTAAAGATTTATTAGAGAGCGAGAGAGCATGACAGAGAGAGAGAGAGCGCACATGAGTGGGGGGAAGGACAGAAGGAGTGGGAGAAGCTGACTCCCCGCTAAGGAGGAAGCCTGAAGCGGGTCTCGATCCCCGGACCCTGAGATCACGACCTGAGCCAAAGGCGATGCTTAACCCACTGAGCCACCCAGATGCTCCCAAAATCTTTACCTGGGGGAGAGGGCACCCAATGCGAGCTGTGGATGGACAGAGGAGAAAGGAAACAAAGAAAAGACACTGCCCCCAATTTTTCTTTTCTTTTTTACCCTCCAGTTTGCCACAAGCACATCTCTCAACTCTTAGCCACCCAGAAGGAAGAGGTGGAAGGGAGTCCAGGTGGTATATTCTGTGGTCATTATCCTGGGACCCAGGGCCAAAAGAGGAGGACAGAAGATTAAGCTGGAGTGTCAGCAAATATCCAGGCCACATACAGAGTTCCAATGCAACCACTGTGCTTTGATTTATCTGTATATGATCATCTGAAATGGTCGATAGCACTAGTTACCAAACACCCCTGGCTCTCTGACTCCTAAGTGCATGGCATGATTGTCCTGCTCTGTCTCCTGGTACGAGTGGGCCCAGGGGATTCTTTCTGGCCATTGACCAGGGATGGAAGTCATGTGAGGCCCTTAGGGACTAATCAATTATTTACTAGACTTCAAGACTCCTTTCCCTCGGCCAAAGTGATCAACAGCATTCCAGATAATGGCTACGCCACCAGAAGGGGGCCCCAAGTAAGACGGTTAGTAGATTTCCCTCCTCCCCCTACCCCAGCGACATATCAGTGAATATATAGAATAACTAATAAACCAGTATTATTCAAGCCACTGAGACTTTTAGGCTATTTTGTTACTATAGCATACCAAGCCTCTACTGACTTATATACCCCCGTCTGGATCTATACAGGCCGAGTTTGGGAGCAGGGAAAGCATCCTGGGAAATTTACATTTGATAATTATCCAGATGATAGTTAATGAGAACCCACCATAGGCAAAGCACTGTGCTTTGGGGTACAAAGATAAAATGAGTTAACTCCCGTCTTCCAGGTGCATTCTGCTTGCCAAATTAATTTCTCAAAGTAGGAATGTACTAGGTATTTACTAAGTATATGGTGGCAAGACTCGAGGGTGGCTGCCACAACTCAGACCTTCTGATGTTTACACCGTTGTGGGAGCTCTGTCCTGGAGTGCAGGTAAGATCTGTGAATTGCTATTAACCAAGAGAATATGACAGAAGTGACAGAATGACATGGTGACTTGGATTCAATGACCTTATAGAAGACTACAGTGCCCATTTGGGAAGAGACCACCTCTCTTGCCAATGTTAATGAAGCATGCAGTTGTTTCTGGGGGTGGCCATGTGTCAAGGCACTACGGTTGGCTTCCAGTCAGCAACTAGCTATGAGCTATGAGCTAAGGTTAGTGTCCAGCCCACAGTCAGCAAGAAACTGAACTCTGCCAACAATGATATATCCTTCCCCAGTCAAACCTTCAGATGAAACCCAGCCTTACCTGATGCCCTGATGGCAGCCTTGCAGAGGAGCTTGCTAGATAGTACCTACAGAAACTGCACGATGACAGTTGTGAGTTTTAAGCTGGAAAGTTTATGGTAACTTGCTACCAGTAGTAGATAGCTAACAGACTCAGCAGGGACTGTGTAGGCACTCTATAAGCATCATTCTGTTAATCCTCACAAGCAGGCTGTGAAGTGGGTGCTATTATTATTACAATCATTGTATAGATAAGGAAGGGACATGGGGCCTGGAGAATTTACTCTATGGTCCCAAGGTCAGTGAGGGAAAGTCAGGAGTCAAACAGGCTGATTCCAGACTCCACACTATCTTCCTCTGTTCTGTGAAAGTATGGGCAAGTGTGCCCATTCTGCACTTTTGACCTTGCCACTGTCCTGCTCAAAATCTGTCAGTTGAGAGCAATGGCTTCCACCACCCATGAGATGTCAGAGACTTACAAAATGTAATAGCTCATAATTTCATAGCACTAACTATATGTCAAGCATCTCATGTGCCAAATTTCATTTAATCCTCCCAAAGGCCTGGTGATGATGCAAATTTTTCCCCCATTTGACAGATAAGGACATAGAGGTACAGCAGACTTAAGTAATATACTCTACATCACCCAGGTAATAAACAGAGGAGTCAGAAATCAAACCCAGGCAATCTAACCCCTAAGATCATCTTCTCAACCACTATATAATCTACCACCTCTAAACTGTAGTTAGAATCCCAGAGTTAGGGAATGATGTTGTTCAAAATGAATCAGATGGGATCCACCCCTACAAAAAGTTGTCCTCACTCCCTTGCCTTCCAATATACTCCCTCAAATGGAAGAGGAAGGTATGGAATTACATCAGATCATGCAAAACCCTGGCTCCTCCCATAGGGAAGAGATGTGTGTATGAATATCATCCATCAAGGATATCAAGACAAAAGACATTTATGAACCACTGACCCAGAAACCCCATATCTCTTAGCCTTGCATTCAAGTCACTCTGTGGCTCAGTCCTGGTCAGTCATTCCCACTTAATTCTTACAATTCCTTTTTCATAGAATCCACCCTCCAGCTAAGCCACACTTCTTCCACACACCACGCAGAACCACTGCTCACACTGGGTTCCTCCACCCTCCCCACCTCATCACGCATCCACTTCCCATCATTCAAGGGCCATTTGCAATTCCACATCGTCTCAGTTTTAATTTCCTTGCCTCGAGACCCTTGCCATCTACATTCAAGTTGGAGGCAAACCCTTTCCTCTCTAAATTCCCATGCCACCTCATTTGTATTTTCTTAATATGCTTAATGTCATCTGACTGACTTGTGACATAGTTATCTACATACAAGCCATGACGACAATTACAACTAATTTTTTCTGCATGAGTGCTCTGTAATACATGTAGCACTAAGTGCTTCCACACAACTTTTTACTTAAAAACATGCCTCCAATGGGTAATGTGATTATCCCCCAATTGCCAAGGAACCCCCATGCTCAAACATAAAAGGGATGAGAGAAAGTTCTCCCTGAAGTTTACCATTCAACAGAATTCTAGAAGTTTCAGCCCTGATAGCATTATCACTCCATCCTCTGCACAACAAAGGCACAGAACAAGGCCCTTGCATTTACTGCCTGAGCTGATCCTTCCTCCTAAAGGAAAGGGGAGCCAGTTAGGATGCTGTGGGAGTTGGGCTGACCCTCTTCTCTTTCCTATCACTATGAGTTCAAGCATAGATTCCAGTCAAGAGTGAATGTGTGTCCCTATTTTTCAATCTGACAGTACTATTTGTGGGAACTGAACCTCAACGTCTTTGGGGAACTTTATGCTCTTCCATCCTGAACTAGGGGGCATCTACACTTTTTGGATATAAAACTGTTATATATTAAGTATATAGTAATTATTATAGTGACCATATTTGGAGCTGAACACATTATATGTGTACCTTTTAACCCCTTAAAAAAAAAAGTCACCCAACTAGTGGATAGAGATAAGGGATCTGGAGTCTGAACTTGAACCCAGGTCAACCACTTAGAAACAAAAGTAACCTTTATTGAGTGTGTATTATGTCTCACCACCAGGATAAAGACTAATATCCTTCCTTGCAAAATTCGCTTGATTCTCCTTAGGAGCTAGATACTCATTATGCTCACTTGACAGGAAGAAAGTACAAATCAAAGAAGTTAAAGATTTTGTCCAAGGTCAAATCAAGATGGGTGGGAGAGGTGTTTGAACCTAGCATTATCTGACGCTGACTCCTGTGTTCTTAACCACGGCACTGAGGACAGTAGGCTGTGTGCGGGTGAACAGCTGACTCACTGCACTCGATGGCTCAGTAAACTGTTTTTGGAAAAAAGAAACAAAAAGGGTCCCATCTCCCTTTTAAAACAATTAAATATATTTTTAAAAATTTTTAAATTCAAGTACAGTTAGCATACATTGTTATCTTAGTTTTAGGTGTCCAATATAGTGATTCAACAATTCTATACATTACTCATTGTTCATCATGATGAACAAAAAAATTTTTTTTTAGATTTTATTTATTTATTTGACAGACAGAGATCACAAGTAAGCAGAGAGGCAGGCGGGGGCGGGGGGGGGGGGGGGAGCAGGCTCCCTGCAGAGGAGAGAGCCTGATGTGGGGCTCGATCCCAGGACCCTGAGATTATGACCTGAGCCGAAGGCAGTGGCTTAACCCACTGAGCCACCCAGGTGCCCCTCAATTTTTTTAATCAAATAGTAAAATGACATAAATACACGATAGAAAGTGATAGTATTGGTGGCGCCTGGGTGGCTCAGTGGGTTAAGCTGCTGCCTTCGGCTCAGGTCATGATCTCAGGGTCCTGAGATCGAGCCCTGAGATCAAGCCCCGCATCGGGCTCTCTGCTCAGCAGGGAGCCTGCTTCCTCCTCTCTCTCTGCCTGCCTCTCTGCCTGCTTGTGATCTCTCTCTGTCAAATAAATAAATAAAATCTTTAAAAAAAAAAAAAAAAAGAAAGAAAGAAAGTGATAGTATTAACCACACTATTCCATGCTTAAAATACTACATTGTATAAAAGCAAATCCTGACCTCCTAGAAAGACATACTACAATATGTATAAACAAAATGGAATTTGCTTCCAAAGATTATGGGGGAGGGGGACTGAGTGGGAACATGGATGGAAATGAAGGAATATTGTTGAAGTCAAGCTCTGGCTACCTTGGGATTTGTTACCCAGTTCTTTCTGAGTGTGTTTTATACTTTTCCATACTACACGATTCTCTTGAAATAAAGAAACCTGTAGAAAAAGAAGGTAAATTCTCCTACTCGGTCCCCAGATGGGATCCCTAACTCTCTTTCCCAAAACAACCACTGTTGTTTCCAGGCTATTCATCCAGAAATTTCCATTTGTATACAAATGAAGATACCCACGGGACAAATAGAAACCACTAACCCTGAGTTCATGCCTTGGCTTTTCTCACTGATGATGTATCCTCGGTTCCTCCCCAGGCCACCCAGGGCAGCAAGCTCCCCCCGCCCCCATCTCTTGTATCACATTTCTTCTTCACTTCCTTCATGGCAAACATCTATATTTCTGGGTGCAAAGATTTACTTGGATTTTTTTTAAATTGGGGTAAAATTCACGGGACATAAAATTAGCCATTTTACAATGAGGCACTTAGTACAAGCTCCCAAGTCTGCGCAAACAGCACCTCTGTCTAGTTGCAAAACTTTTCATCACCCCAAAAGGAAACTGGGTACCCATTAAGTGGTAGCTCTCCCTTCTCCCCTCACCCCTGCCAGTCCCCGGCTACCCACGATCTCGGGGGATTGACCTAATCTGGATATAGATGGGTCAGACGATATGAGGCCTTTTGCGTCTGGCCTCTCTCACTCAGCACCGCATTCTCACATTTGCCCTGTGAGGTAGCACCAGATTCCCTCCTGGGGACAGACCCCATGTCATGCAGGCCTTCATCCGCCCATGGACCCCTGGGCTGCTCGTACCCCTTGGCTGCTGTGAATAGCGCTGCTGTGAACATTCCTACACATTCAGATAAATACCCAGTTTCCACTATTTGGGGCATAGACCGAGGAGTGGGATTATTCAGCTTGTCCGTTTTTATAGCCAACTTGTCTCTCCTGTGGTTCCTCTACCAGACCGAAAGCCCCATGAGCTCGGCTCCCACTGGCTTCAGTCACCCCTCCGTGCTCTGCCGGTGCCCCGCATTCATCCTAGGGGACACGTGAGTATTTGCTCGAACAACAAAGGAGTCAGCCAAGCAAGCAAACCAGAGCAGGGCACATCAATCCACCCTCCTCACTCCAAAGCCACCTGGCGAATTCCCCTGCATGGACTCGCCATCATCCCTTCAAGCAGGGACTTGATCAAACATCTCCTCGGCCCCAAATCCTCCAACGAGGCCCGCCTTACTCAGAGTAGGAGCCACGGTCCTGACAATGGCCTGCGCGGTGTCCCGCGGCCGTCCGGCTCCCAGCCCCCGCATCGCTGCACCGGCATCTCCCGCCTTCCCCTGCTTCCTCCACTCTGGCCACACTCGTCTCCTTCCTGCCCTTGGATCTTGCCCCTGGCGCCCCCACCTCAGGGCCCTCCCTCCGTCGGGGGAGCTCCTCCACCAAATAGCCACGTGGTTCCCTCTGTGGCCGCCTTCCCATCTTGCTCATGCTTGATCTTCCCAGCCAGTCCACCCATCACACTGTCCCGATGGACACACACGCAGGCGGGCGCTCCGTGAGCACAGCCTGCCCCCTCCTTCCCTGCCTCCTGGTTGCCACATCACAGAGACCCAGAAAAACCCTGCACCTGTGCCATCTCTGAATCAGCCCCCTGAAAAGGAAGCCTCGTGAGGGCACACAGCTCTGTCCACTCCATCATTTCCATCCTGCACGTAGTGGGTCCTAAGTGCATATGTGTTACACAAAGAAACAAGGAACTACCTCCCTCCTGAAAGGACCCCGAGTCCTAACCCCGCTTCATCCAGGGGGCTTCCTCTCATCTGCACTAGCTGGGCATCGAACTTCCCGACAATTTGCTTTCCGAATTCTAGGCCAGCCGATATCACCTGGCAGAAAGCCCCCTGCAAAAATGAGCTTTGGTGGCTCTGGGAGATGAGATGAACCCAGGACCACTGATGGCCCTCGGGCCTGTCTGCACCAGTTCCTGCCCCCTAAACCACCATCAGTGGGGGCGATTTCCAAAACGCTGACAAGCGTTTGACAAGAACAGAGAACTCCATTGTTTATAATTCTTTGCTCATAGCCTGTGCTCATCATTGGTCCCTGTGTGTGTTTATTTTGAATAATATAATAAATACCTGTGACCACCTAGCTCAATGGGAAAAAAAAAAAAAAAGAAAGAAAGAAAAGAAAAGAGGAAAAAAATGCTCCTCCTGGACAGTTCAGGCCCGTCACTGTCAGACCTACAAGAAAGCCAGGGAGTAATCGTGGCTGGAAGTATGTGTGCATGCACACACACAGACATACACACACACACCCACATTCCATGCATGGAGACAGCACTTTCATAAAATGCGTGGATAATGCTTTTCCCCAGTGACCTGAGCTCTCAGACAACTTATGTTAAAACATTAACCACATAGCTTTTTGCTAAGTGTCCTCTGGGCCCTGGAGTCAGAAGTGCATGGTTCAAGCCCAAGCTGGGTGGCCACAAATATATGGTTCACCTTGCTGAGTCTCCCTTTCCACATCTACAAAATGGAGACGATCGCTTAGGGACAAATGGAGTTAAAATGAGATCATTTATGTAAGACACACCGCCCTGAGCCTGGCTCCCATCTGGGGCTCATCCGCTACACATGTATTTATCGAGCACTAAGCACGTACCAAGTGCTATGCTGTCTGCTCAGTGTGGAGACACCTGTAGACGAGCCCAGCCCTCCTGGAGCTTCCGCTTACCAAGGAAGACAACCTTAATTCTACCAGTATTTGTGTGACTGTGAGATCAAAAACTCAAATAAACACTTGGAAGAAAAGCAATAGCGTTCGGGTGGACTGCGCGTTCTAAACTAGCTCAAGGGGTCAGAGAAGGCTTCCTGGAGGAGGAGTCCCCTGAGCTGGCAGCTACAGGAAAGGCTCTAGTTCACTGAGTAAAGAGGGACAGGAAAGCAGGGGGGAAGCATTCTCTGTGCAGGCAGCACCATCCACCTGTCCTGCTTTGCCCAGAACATTCTTGGTTTTAGCACTAAAGGTCCTCCCAACCTGGGAAACCCCTCAGTCCCAGAAAACTGGGACAGCTGGTCCCTCCAGGCCAGGGGACATGCAGATGGAAAGACCTGAGGTGAAGGGAGCATGGCTCATCTTGGGAACTAAACGAGAGCCAGTGGGGCTAGAACATGCGGATTTGTGAAGGTGAGACAGGAGAGTTGTCTTCAGAAGCTCTTGGGCCATATTAAGAAAATGTGTTCTTGAGAGGCCTGGGTGGCTTAGTCCATCAAGTGTCTGCCTTTGACTCTGGTCATGATCCCAGGGCCCTGGAATCCAGTCCCGCACCGGGCTCCTTGCTCAGCAGGAAGCCTGCTTCTCCCTCTGCCTGCTGCTCCCCCTGCTTGTGCTCTCTCTCTCTCTCTCTCTGACAAATAAATAAAATCTTTAAAAAGAAAGAAAGAAAAAAAAAAGAGAAAGAAAGAAAGAGACAGAAAGGAAGGAAGGAAAGAAAAGTAAAGCATTCTCAATCCAGTGAGCGATAGGGAACCTTGAACAATTTGAAGCAGGCAGTCAATGTGAGCCAAGGTGGTATTCTGTAAAGTTTACCCAGTTCCTGGGGGGAGAATGGCCTGGAAAATACCAGAAGCAAGGGAGCAAGTTAATCAACTCAATAAGTGTTAGCTCTTGTTAATACCATTAGCATTATTTCAAAGTGGGGAGAACCACCCGTTCCAGACACAGCTTTCCAGTCTGGGTTTCGAGTGTTGGGAGGCTGCTGGGCCCATCTGTGGAGTTCCCACGGCAGCCCCAAAAGCCGGCTCTGTGCCTCTGTCACATGAACTTCCAGAGAACAAAGAGCAAAGACTGAATTATGCTTTGACTTGGGTCAGCAGTAATAGAGTTCCCCGTAGCGAAGGACTGAATTCAGTCGAAAATTTAATTTTTTAAATAAATAGAACAGAAAGGTCAAAATCCTGCTAGCAGAAATGGGGACCGGAAATTGCTCAGAACTGTCTTTTCCTTCCTCTCTGTTCTATTAATGACTTTTCCAAACTCTCTCCCAAAGGAATTTCTCTTAGATATGCTAATGTCTCTCCATTTCTCTAAAACATCAGGTCAAATAGTGCTATTGAAAAGGTCCTGTTGGAAGATACACTTGGAAATCACCTGTGATTAGCAGCTTTATTTAAAGTGAAGTGAAAATGAACCATCCCTATGGGTTCAAGTAGGAAAAAAACAATAAGGTTTGTCACTAGAAACTGATCTACTGTCTCTCCCCTGCCTGGACCATCCCCGCTCCCGCCTCTCCCAGCACAGGTCCTACTCCTGGCTGGCTGACCGCTGACCTTAGAAGCCAGAGGAAACACCACCTCCTCCAGGAAATGATCCCCAACTCGCCAGGCCAGATTAGAGATCCTTCCTATACCATCCGGCTGTCCATATTCCCCCTTACGTATTCAGCTTTATTTTTGCTAGCTTAACACCCCTCTTTCCCCATCAGACTATAGGCTGCTGGAGGCAGTGACTGTACCTTTGCATCAACCGTAATCCTAGAGGATCCAACAAGCCCACCATGTAAGGACGCCCAGCGTGCGCACTGCATGTTGAATGACTGTTTGTTGGTACTTAGTGCACAAGGTACAGCATTATCTGACATGCTCTATGAACACCAAATTCCATCTGATCCCCTCAACAACTCTATAAAGTGCATGTAAAAGTTCACAGACTGAGAAACTGATAGTCAGGAGTTCAATAAATTTATTGAAGTCATGTTGCTAGTAAATGCCTCGGCTGCAATTCAAATCAAGCGTGTGACTCCAAATGCTGTGTTCTCGACCATCTCACCAGGGACTCACAACACAAGGACAGGAGGATATAAACGCACCACACGTCCTGGCTTTAAGCAAAGCTTTCTTTTGCCTGTTTTTAACCCCATTGAACACTTTTAGCCTTGGGGGCTTTCCTTCTGCAGCACTGCGAGATTTTGTTCTGAAAGGGAAGCCAGATACCAAACCACCACGGTGTTTCTTAACCCTGAACTCCACCTGCACCCGCACTCCCCCGCCCCCAGAAAAGGCGATTTGTAGTTACTGAAGTGAGACCCAGGTTAGTGGGTAATCAGAGCCTCCTTGATCAGCTATAGGGAGCGCTGATGGGGGATGGGAAGACCCTGGGTCTGGGCCAGGTGTGGCAGATGGAGCACCTCGGTGGCACTCGTCCTCAGGCTTGGCAGGGACAGGGGCAGCTCCAGCTCTGGGAGCCACAGCCTCCTCCTGTGTGCGCCCCAGGCACCTGGCCATGAGCTAAGGGCTCCAGCTAGTCCTGACAGAGAGGTGAGGCCTTTCCTGTAGATCCTAAAGGGGGCGGCTGGCGCCAGCAGAGAGACCGTGAAAGAATGCAGAGGAAAGCACCATGCCTCCTGCAAGGGTCGAGCCACCACCAGGAAATGCCAAAGAGGCTGGCGCACAGGAGTGGGCCACAGTGGCCAGCCAGCCATCCCATCAAGGGTTTACATGGTGCACTTAGTGCCTGATGCTAGGACCACAATAGGCATGGGTCCACCCAACCTTAGTCCCACAGGATGCTGCAAAGGTGCAGTGGGGCCTGTGGTTTAAATGTTTAGGAGACGCACAGGGCACCTGGTGGCTCAGTCGGTTGAGCACCATCAGCCTTTGGCTCAAGTCATGACCTTGAGGTCCTGGGATCTAGCCCCTTGTGTCCACCTCCCCGCTCGGTGGGGAGCCTGCCTCTCCCTCTCCCTCTGCCCCTCCCCTGCTCATGCTCTCTCCTGCATTCTCTCGCTCAAATAAAATCTTTTAAAAAAATAAAATGAAAAAATAAATGTTTAAGAGATGTAAAATTATATCCAACTAATAGTGTGTTTATTCCAGGTCATTTCATACGTGAGCAAATGTTGTCCGTCTGCAGGATCAGGGAGGAGTGTATTGTGTCCCTAATTTATGTGGCTACAGAACGCTAAGATGTTCCTGGTCCAGAAATCTCCTAAGGGCTGCCTCCCAGACATGTTCAATCTGTCCACAGGAGTCTTGAAAATTTTTTAATCCAATGCCGATATTTACAAATCAAGAGGTTTCATCAAAAAATAAATCCAAATATATATATATATAAATATAAATAAATAAATCCAGATGTCTAATTTTTTTTTTTTTTAAATCAGAGGATGACAGGAGAAACTCCACATTCCTATAAGACAGCTGCCCCCTGAGACAGCAGGATGGCTGAGTCTGCCCGTCCTCAGCAGCCCTAATGCTCCCCATCACTAACCAAGGTCAAAGGTCCATTTCCATTGGTCACTGTGCTTATACTGCAGTCTTCATTACAGTGAGATTTTTCTCTGTAGCTACGCTTCTAGCAGAGGGCAGAAAATGAAAGAGGTGAAGCGAGTCCGATTTTTCTCATGCCCAGCCTTTTCCTTCCATGTTCCTGTTGGCTGCCTGGCCCCAAGACCCCACGTTGGCCTTGATCCGCTCTGCTGGGATGGGTACCCCAGGGGCCACACATTGCTCACTGCTCTGCCATCAAGACCACATCATGTGACTCCCGACTTTTTAACCTATCCGCACTGAGACCAGTCAAGGGGTCCCCACCCACATGCCATCAGTTACAGGCTGAATGAGGTCCCTCTCCGAAAATTCATATCCCCAGTGCTCCTGTGTTTGGACAAATCACCTTTAAAGTAGTCACTACAATCCAATAAGACCAATGTCCTTCTAAGAACAGGAGGAAGGGCAGGGAAGCACGTGCCCAGAGAAAAGGAAGGCTAGCCTGTGCCAGATAAGGAGAGAGGCCTCAGGAGGAAACAAGCTGAAACCCCCACATCACAGACGTCCAGCCTCCAGGCTGCGAGAAGATATGAGTCTATTGCATAAGCCACCGGGTGCGTGGAGCTTGGTGTGGCAACCCCAGCCAGCTAGGCAGCAGCCCTCCTGAGGAGCACACCATGTCATGGGGAAGTCCATCAGACGACCTCGGCCTCCCTGGGGGCCTGCCCCTGTTCACACCCCAGGATGTGACCCTGGCAGCCCCTGTCGCTCCCTGAAGTCAGGCTGTTTGGGGTGCTCTGCTAGGCTGTGCCCTGCAGCCCCCAGACTTGGGCTCCAGGGAGCCAAACCCATTACAAACCATTTGAAGGATGCGCCAAGGCAGTGCTGGGAAAAACAGCTCCCGAAAGTGAAATCTCTGAAGAGCGAGCTCCTTCTCCTGACTGACCTGCAGCCCAGTGTTTCACAAAGATCTGTCAGTCACTGCCCAGGGCCGTCTCTCCCCAGGCGGGTCTTGTGTCCCCTCGCACCCTCGCTCCTGCGCTCCCCTGCCCTGCTCCGCGGACCCTGAGGGGCTGGTTTGGTACTTACACACAAGCAGGGGCCAGTCAGCAGACGAGATCATGCCTATCCTTTTCACTGTTGTGATCCCATGCCCAGCATGGATTTCTGGTATCTAATGCAACTTCATAAATGCATGTTGAATTAACGAATGCTGCTCATTCAACAAAACCATTGATGCAGAAGGAATAAAAGCTACTTGTCCAATAGTAGAGTGGCAGTTAGGAGTAGCTGGGCTCCAGGCCTGTAACTTAGTAGCTGGGTACATCTGGACAAGTCCCTGATGCTCTGTGAGCCTCAGTCTCCTCGTCTGAGAAATGGGCATAATAACAGTGGCCACTCCACCGGGAAGATGATGATTAAAGACAGTATGCCCAAGTGCCCAGCATAGATCTGATTTACAGCAAGATCCCACATGGTGTTTATGACCTAATCGTTACTTTCTTCCCCGGGGGCCAAGCTTGAGATATTCATTCCCTCTTCCTCCCTTCCCTCTGTGCCTGATCCTGGGCTCGACCCAAAAAGCAGACACCCAAAAAGTGGATATGTGGGTGTACAGTCCACATTCACTAAAAGTGTATTCGGATATCAAATAAATAATTGAGGGAGTAAAAATATCAGTAGTGAAACTGATATTTTGTATCAGTTCTGTATTGCTGATATGAAACTGACCTATAGAAAGCTTTAGATAGTTACTGAATCAACGGAGGAGGAAAGAGCAAAAAGGAAAGAGAGAAGATGATGATGTTTCATTCCCAGAGTTTATTTCAGCCAATGAAATTGACACTACTGTTTTGTCCCCCTTTTTCCCTGGGGAGCCACCCCTACTCTGCTCTTAGCCCACAGAGCCTGGCAGGGCTGCGCCAGTCAGCACAACCCCATCCCACCAGCCGTGATTCAGGCAGGCTGTATTTCTGAGCTCAGCTAACCCAACCAAAGTGAATGCTAAAGCTGAAGGATATTCTTTAAAAGAAAAACTCTCTTTCTGTGCTGGAGATGAGCCACAGATGGCCTAGAGCTACAGGATGGAGTCTGAAGATGGGGTCACCACAAGAGAGAGCCTTATAAGTTAAAATCAACTGGAACCAAGAGATGGAGGAAGAATCCTACTGCTATTATTTTAAGAGCCTGGATGTAGCCATACCTGAGGCCATCACTCCATGAGCTTTTGAGTTTTGTGGGCCAGCTTTCTTTAATTAAACCAGTTTGATTTGGGTTTCTATCACCAGCAATTGAAATGATCCTGATGGAGTTGTCTTAAATGACCTTTGGTTCAAGGCAGGACACAAAGCAAAATAAAAGCCAAAACGATGGATGTAAATCCTTAATTACACAAAACAGCAACCATTCTGAACACCTACTATGTGACAGCCTCCACGCCAGGCCCTTCACACACTGGCATTAGCTCTTGAAATAGCTCTACAATACCCATATCATAAAATCTAGCTATCTGATAAACCCTCTGATCCTTCTTTTTTAAAGTAAGATAAATAAAACACCCAAATCCCCAATAACCCAACTCCTTCTCTTGGTCTTTTAAAATGAATCTTGTGTCTTGGTTACCGTTCTTTGTGTCAGGAGGAAGAAAAACACATATACAAGAGAACCTCCACATAAATCAATCTTTATTCCATTTCAAAGCCTGCAAGATTTTCCAGATATTCCAAAGGTCTCCTTCCCTGAGTGAAATATTACATTTATTTAATAAAGCAGGTAGAATTTACTATCTGGGCACGGGTAAGCACTTTTTACTTTTCACAAGATAGATGACAGCTGCTGGCAGGCTCTTTTCTCCCTGCTTTTTTTTTTTTCTCTCCTCTTTGCTTTTGCTACGGCTACACTGCTTTACCTATCACAACTGAATTACCAAAAGGAGCCAAAGAAAGATTGTCCCAATGGGGGTGCTGTATAGGTTGTCGGCTTTATTTTCCTTTAAAGATGACTTTGAAGAATTAGAAATAAATTTTAGCAAGTGTGTTTTTCAATGACTCTGACTTATTGCTTTGTGGGAGGCTTAACACCCCCCCTCCAACACACACACACACACACACACACATACACACACACACTACCACCACCACCACCACGCCTGTTAGCTGAAATTGCCAGGGATAGGAGGTAGGAGACGGGATGGGGACAGAGGGAGGGGACAGTGAATACCACAGCATTGCCAGCCTAAATTTGCCAGAGAAAGACAAAGGCTAAGCCAGTAGATTTCTATCCCTTGGCTTAGAACTGGGAAAGAGTCAGCACTTTAAATAGAGTCTTGCCTGTGGAGGAGAGAAAGCAGCTGGGAAAGAGAGAAAAGTGGTTTGTTTTCATTTGCTGCCAGCAGGACAGAAGGTGAGGGTTTCTCTCTCGACATCTTCACCCATCAGTTGGGCAGCAAGCCAGTTTGCTCTTTGGCTGAAAAACTCCAATTAAAAATGCATGACTTTGGTCTTCTGGAGAGGAGGGGCCAAAAGTCAACGCTGGGTTGTATAAACACTCGAGGCAGCAGAAGTGAACTGAGGAATCTCATTACCTTACTAACCGTGGTTTGGGAAGGAACAGCCACTAAGTCTAGCAGAGAAAGGGGCAGATCCAGAGTCGACTTCCATGGCCTTTACAACTCATATGATTTCATCTTGGGCCCCCAAGTGACAATTTCTGAAAAAGTCACTTCGGGTGCTTGACAAGCCATTTTCTGTCCCAAATAACTCTTCCAGGTACTTATTTGCGTGCGTGCGCACGCGCGTGCACACACGTACACACGCACACACACACACACATAGCACCTTGCCCCTGGTCATGACTTAGACTATCTGAAAGCATTTGCCTCACCTCAAACCTATTCACACTTTTATCAACTCTGGACAGCAACTGTACTGGTCTTTGTTCATCTCTGCATCCCCAGCAGTCAGTGGACTGGTGAATAACGTTATATTTGTTGAATTAAAGCATAGATGAATAAAGAAGAGGAAAAACTCAATTTCCACGACTTTCCATCTTATGAATATCTGACATTCCTCAGAGGCGGTCGCATTGTCCTCTTTAAGTCCCTCGGGAGATTCCTTCCACAAAAACGTCATGATCATGGAAGACTTCCTGATGGCTTTATAAAAGGAAATGGATATTTGAAATGACTCTCCCCCCATCCCTCTTCTGCACAGCCTTCTTAGGATGGCTGTCCTACCAGCAAACAACCACGCTGACCTCCCTCTATGTTCTTATCCTCAACAATTCCACGCTGCACCCAAACTTGCATTTCTGTTTTCATCCAAACAAAGTCACCTGAACCCAGAGGCAATTTGTGAACCATGGACTACACTGAGCCTAATCTCTCATGCCCGTGGCTTTTCAAAGTATTTCTTCCCAACATCTAGAGTTCTGTCCCTGAGTGATGATCTCGTGAATGAAATGTTATTAACTGGTAACGTTAGAGTTTTAATGTTCAAATTCAACACCCCCAGAGCGTAAGATGCTTTTTATTACCTTTGTTGCCATGGAGTCTCAGATCTGGTTAACCCTGAAGATTGGCTTCATTACACCAGTTACCACTACCCTTGAATCCATCAGAATTCCCTTTTGATGGTGTACCTTGGATGTAGTGAGTTTCCTAAAATCTCTACTTATCTTTATCATTCATTTTCTTCATGAATCAATTCCTTTTCCTTATTAATATCTGCCAAGAATCCCCTCGTGTTCTCTCACATCATCCCACCTTTTGAAGGAGGGCTGGATCGATCGCTTGCTTTTATTCTATTCCCTGTAAATAGAATATGGCAAAAATGATGGGGTGTCCCTTCTGAGATCAGATTGCAAGACACATGACTCTTGCCTTCTGGCCAGTCTCTCCACAACCACCTCAGATCATACACTTTGATGAAGCTGCCACCTTGTCTACAAGGCCCACATAGCAAAGGAGGGAAGACAGCCTTCAGCCAACCAACACTAAAGAATGGAGGCTTCTGATCCAGCAGCCCTCCAGAAAAGGAATCCAACAATTGCGTGAGTGAGTTCAGACATGAGTTCTTCCACAGCAAAGCCTTCATACGTGATCCTGGGTTCCGGCGACACCTGCATGCAGCCCCTGAGATACTCCAAGTCAGAGGCATCTGGGGAAGTTGTGTTTGAACTCCTGACCGGGAGAAATGGTCAGATAAAATATGTGTGTTGTTTTAAGCCAATATTGGTGATTCTGAACCACAGATGCATGGACATGGGGCCCCACCAAGTGACTCACTGGCAACTGCTCACTAGGCCAATACTACCTTCCGGAAATTCTAAGGACCCAAAAAAACAAGAGAAAATTATCTCTGGATTAGTGTTCTGTGAATGCTTAATGCACATCCTTATTTTTCTGGATTTTATTTAAGCTGCCAGTCTTCTGTAGCTGTGGTTCTGCAGCCCTGACAATGGCCACTGCTCCTCCCGCCCCTGACCCCTGCTCACCTGACCCCCACAGGTGAGCTCTCACTTCCAAGGGGCCCACCTACCTGTATCCCTCCTCTACTGCCCACAAATAAGTAGAGGTCCTTAATCCTCCAAGAGATCTGCCAGACTAAGGTTTTGAGCAGCCATGTCTTGTGGGAAAACCCCACTCCAGAAATTCATTTATCAGTCACTGTTGTGATCAGCTCCAAAGCAGCCACACAAACTCACCCCGAAATATTCCAGTTTCTCATCATACGAGAAGAGTTCTGCCTGAGCTCTCAAGAAACCAGCACTGTGGGTACAGAAATGTGGCATTCAGACCCTTCCTTCTGGGAAGGATTTGCTTCAGGGAGCAGACTTCCACTGTCCACCCCCTCAAGCCCGGCCTCGGCTGCAGAGAACAGCCTGGCTGAGGCCACACCTTTCCTCGCATCCACGCACAGTGGTGTGGGCATGTGGAGGGCCTGGCCCTTCAGCCCTGTGTAGAGCTTCAAGGAACTCTGTTTGCTCCAACGCTCCTTCCTGACTTACCTGAAGCTTGGAGGCCAGGCCTGCACCTCAGTTGGACTTCTCCTTCTGCTCCTTCTTCCTTCCTCCCCTCCTTTCCATATTTTGATCTCTCCTAAGGATTGTCTGCACCCATCTCCGTCTCAGCCTCCACTTCCTGAGAACCCCGGCTATGACATCACCATTAGAGACCCTCCCGAAACCTGACTCCTCAGGGCACTGTGTCAACAAGCCCAGCAGAGAGTCTGCTTCCATGTGTGTTTCCATGTGTGTGGTTCTGTCCCTACTTTCTGGCTTGCCTTTGTCTTCTCCTCAAGCTGGCCAATTCCGCCAGAGCAGGGACAGTCTCCTTTCTTTCCTGGTACTCAAAGTGTGCTCTGCGGACCAGCGACACAGTGTCTGCTAGTGGATCTCACTCATAGTTTGGAGTCTGGGCCTCTCCCCTAGACTGACGGGGTAGAAAGTGAACTGTGAGGAAGACCACATGGAGGATGCTAAGCACTGTTGTAGTCATCGCGACCTACCCAGGGCTGCCAGTGGCTGCCCCAGCATACGGGGAAGCGTGAAGACCTAGTCCTGCTGTCTGAGTTTACGTTAGGTGTGGGATAAGAAAGGTTGAGGACAGGAAGAAAGCTTTTGGGTTCTCATCCTATTGGTTAGGCAGTAGGAATCTTCCATTTTGGAGAAAAGGCACAACACTCAAAGCCTGAAAATGAGAGAACCACCCAGCTTCCAGGCATCTTGGAGCAGTTTCTCACTCCACTGTGACCTTCCCACCCTCATAACAAAAGGGGGGCATTTCTACTATCAGACAGGCCATTCCACATTCCTTGGTCTCCCCTCTCCAGACCCTTTATACTTCAAGTATGTAAATATGTGAATAAATGAAAGAAACCTGAGAAGATTCAAAGCTAGAGAGTTGGTTAAACGAGCTACTTGCATGAGGTGTGACCATGTGGCTTCTGAGCCAAGTCACAGGAAGGATGATT
This sequence comes from Mustela lutreola, assembly GCF_030435805.1. NCBI lineage: Eukaryota > Metazoa > Chordata > Mammalia > Carnivora > Mustelidae > Mustela > Mustela lutreola. The sequence goes on along the minus strand of NC_081298.1, from coordinate 6,321,358 downwards.
TTGGCATTTTTCACTAAGACAGCATGGAAACAGAGATGTGCAGGGAGGCTTGGGTTAGCCTTCAAAGAGGGATTTTAATGAACTGACTGTACTTCATCATTTTGATAATCACAGAAATTAGAGAAGGAAATGAGAGGCTTGGCAGGTCACCCAGCCTATCACCTGCCGTACCAAGCACATCTCCAGTGTCTATTTTGTAGACTTTATGGCACTGCTCGCTGAAATGTTTTGCCTGTCTAGAGAAAATTCAGGGTCAGTTCACACTTGCTCCTTTGCTTCTCTCTCCTAAAAAGGTCATAGTCCAAATTCTGTTCTGCTCATTTGCAAACCATTTCTTGCAGGCAGAAAGAGTTATTATGAAATAAAATGTCATTTTTTAGTTTTTATTTAAACAGTGCTTCATTGGGATAGTCTAGGGCATGCAACAGCAACAAAATATGAGTCCCAAACAAATAAACATCAGCTGTTTCTTTGTGGCTCACACTACATGCCCAACCCAAGTCAACAGGGGGACAGGTTTATCATGACTGAGGTCCTGGACTGATACATGTCAACATGTTCTTCCACAGTCACCAGAAGGAAGAGATGGGAACAAAGTAAATTGCACATGGGATTTGCAAATAACATCATGGAAGTGACACATCACCCTTCTCTCATCTTACTGGCATATCACTTAGCCATATGCTTCTCATATGGCCTCCTCTCACTCTCGGAAGTGAGAAGAACTGGAAATATTTTGTGGTCACCAAGAATGGTTACCCCAAGGAAAAAATCTACTGTAAAGCTAGATGGCCAACCACAATCTCAAAGGCAACCTAATGATTAGAACAGGACCCTGTGAATATGGACAAATTATCATTCGCATACTGTCATCCATCAGTGGATATCTATTGATTCCCGACTATGTCAAGACTTGCATTGACAAAAGAAACAAAGTCACTTAATGATGACAGTTACATTCCAAAGAGGGAGACAAGCAAAAGAAAAAAATAAATCTGAAAATAAATAAACCATAACAAAAGTGTTGTGAAGCATATATATAAGACAGGTTGTAGGTGTGCATATGTGTGCATGTGTGTGTGTGCATGTAATGGGCCAATGCATGACTGATGCCTAAGCAGGGTGAAAAAGGCATCCACATAGACAGATGACCTGCCTTGAGATGATGAAAGCCCAAGTGGATGAGAAAAGAAATCACACAGGGGAACCACCCTGATCCTAGGTGTGGATGTGGTGGGATGAGGAAGGCTTCCACATTGGTACATGGAGGGGAGACATGAGATGTTGGATCCTAAGTGAGGTAAGGAGAGCATGCACACAGGGGAAGGAACAAAAGTAGAAAACAGAGATTGGTTCCACACTGTGAAATTTCAATTTCTAAATGAAAATAAAACCAGTGTTGTTGGACTAAATTAGAGATTATCAGGATAAACTCAGCTTTGACAGATAAACGAATGGATGGATGTTGGAATAAACAGGCAGTTCTGTGTTTGTATGTACGTTACATGTATATTCCCTAGCTTGTCCACGGAGAATGGGTAGGAGCAGCAGCACCACCAGTGAGCACACTTAGTTCCCAAATCTTGGCTTCTAAGTACCCATAGCCACTAAAAGGAACCAGAGCCTTAGAGGAAGGGCTGTTTCCTGTGCAGGGCAGAAAAAGTACAAGAGTCTGGAACATCTTTTTATGCAAGAATGTGTTCAAAGAACTATAGAAACAGATTTTAAAAAAAAAAATCTGAAACCAAACAAAAAGAGCTCCCTCTGACCAAATTGAGGACAATTTGAGCATTTAAGTAAATAAGGATGACAATGGATTGTAACCCAATGAATTAAATAGGAAACTAAGAGTCCATACAAGTGCAGATGAAAAGACAGTTCAGTGATAAATGGGATATTTATAAGGTCTCAAAGCTCCTCTCCCTCAAATCCTCTTAATTCCAAAAGGGAAAAGAGTGACTACAATGGACGAGCCTGGCAGATGCCACCATAATCCAACAATCAGAAGAACATTGTCAATAAAGAGACAAAGTTAAACTGTGTGCTGCCCGCTATAGTGGAGGGTGGCATCACTTCTGCAATAACCTTGGCGAAGATGTATGATCTGAGTCCAATCATGAGGAGGTACCTAAGAGACCCAAAATGAGGCACAGGTGACAAAATATAGCATGGGACTGTCTGCCTCAAAATTGGGCAGGATGAATGGGTGCCTGGTGGCTCAGCTGGTTAAGTGTCCAACTCATGAGCTCAACTCAGTTCTTGACCTCAGGGTCATGAGTTCAAGACCCTCATAGTGTGTGGAAATTATTTATTTATTTATTTATTTATTTTTTAAGATTTTACTTACTTGAGAGAGAGAGGGTGTAAGTGCGGGGTGGAAAGAAGCAGGCTCCCTGCTGAGTGGGGCTCAATCCCAGGACTCCGGAGTCATGACCTGAACCAAAGACGGCCACGTAACTGACTGAGCCACCCAGGCACCCCATGGAGCCTACTTTAAAAAAAAAGTGGGCAGGTCACAAGAATCAGCCACAGACTGCCTTGTCAGTCCTGGATTAAGCGCATCTAAAGGGACATGCCGACAGATTGCAACATAGGATTTCTACCTCGAAGCTTTTGCTATAAAGTACATCATTGGGAAAGTGGGTGAGACTTGGGACAGAATCCGAGGTCGGTACTAATGCCTTGGTACTAATTTCCTGATTTTTTTATGGTTACATAACAGTCATGTAAAAGAGTTTCCTTACTTGTAAGAAATACATACTAAAGTACTTAGAGGTAAGGGGACACATGCTCCAATGATCAGGAAAAAAAGAATTCAGCGCTGTACATACAACTTTCATAAGATTTTATTGCTTCAACATAAAAAAAAAAATTCAAATTTTTATTAAAAAGAAAAGACATTGGTGATAGGAGAAGAGAAAGTTACAGAGCTGAACGGGAGGACCCCTATTTTGTGTTTTAAAAGGAACACACACATGTGCCGGGTCATCCTCCCTGGATGGGGAGATGAGCTCTAGAGCTTTTGTTGTTGTTTCTCTAAAACACGTGGGATTCATTGCCACGATTCACCTGCTCCCTTTGTGACAAGCAGGTGCTATGGGGCTGCTGGGCTGGGCTGGGCTGTTCTCAGAGCTCATCCGGGTTTTCCCTGCACCTGGATGCACCAGCCACGGCCCCCCGGGATGCACAGTGGCACACTGGGACAGTAGTGTCAGAACCGACTCACCCACAGGAGACAGTGGGCCTCTGCAGGAGCAGAGGTTTTTCTGGTGCTTGCCAGGTCTCTCCAGAATACCCCCCAGGAGAAGCCCCTCAACACTGGAGCTCTCCGTGAGTACAACCCTGTCTCTACACTGCCAGCACCAGTCCCTGGCAGCCCAGAGCGACAATCCCGGCTCTCATCAGAGCAGTTTAAGGCTTCTACACAGTCCACAGACATTTTCAGCACAGAGGAAGCCAGGACACTGGGTGTACTCTCAGGGCTTCCCTCCACCCTGCCCCCTGGGGCTGAAGGCGGGGACCCCACACTTCCTCTCTCCTCCTCCCGCTCACCCCAGCAGGGAGCAAGACGGCTGGCTGGTCCCCCTCAAGCCCACCTCAGAGCTGCAGCCCCATCCCTCACTCTGCTGCCCACACAGCCCAACCCCTTCAGCACCAAGAGGCTTCTGGCGACAGCACTGTTGCAGGTTTGTACAATTTGGAGCTGAGAATTTTTCTGAATTGGAAGTAAAAAGATGGGTTAAAGCTGACCTCTTGTTCCGGATGGAAGGATGGCAGTATTTGAAAAGTCACTCCGGACCGTCTTCACATCTAGCTGATCACGGGAGAAGCTGAAAACCAGGACAGATCTGGGGGCTCCAGCCCCTGAGCCACGGACCCCAGTAAGTCGGAGATGCCGGTGGCATCAGTAGGGAGACCTAGAATGATCTTTCTGATCACTGCCCCTACACACGCAGCATCGTCTGCGAGTTTTTTCAGCAGACATGCCTTCATTTGATCATTCAGAGGACATGAGGGAAAATTAAATGGTCATGAAAATGACTGGGAGCAGACTCCTTGGGTTGGGAATTCAAAAAGCAGCTTCACACTTCAAGACTCATCAGTCTGGTGTAAACTGAGTAACTGCATCCAAAACACAACGAGCAAAGATCTGTCAGACGTCCCACATCACAGAGGCAAGAGCAGATTGCATGTAGGGTGGCGCTTTATGGTCTGTGAAACCCCAGGATGGATTTTCATGGACCTCTTCAAAAGGGTAGTATAGGGGGCGCCTGGATGGCTCAGTGGGTTGAGCCTCTGCCTTCAGCTTAGGTCATGATCTCAGGGTGCTTGGCAGGGAGCCTGCTTCCTCCTCTCTCTCTCTCTGTCTGCCTCTCTGCCTACTTGTGATCTCTGTCAAATAAATAAATAAAATCTTTAAAAAAAAAAAAAAAAAAAGGTAGTATAGAAACAACCAGAATCAGAATCCCCTACGGAGTTGGTCAAAAATGCAGATTTCCAGGGCTCCGTGCCTGGCTCACAGACTCAGAATTTTTGAGGATGGGGAAAGACATTATAGCATTTTCAACAAGCACCCCAGAGGGGTCTTACATTCAAAAACAACTGAAGAGCATTCTAACCCCCTTACGTAGGCAGATCGGACGGGTCACTTGCCCAAGGTCACTGCAACCCCCTTTCAAGAACCTGCAAAGCCACAGGGAAGAAGAATTCCTCGTGAGCGTGCTGGAGGCAGGTCCCAGAGCACTCGGCCGTTTCCTCAGTGGCAGAAGGAACAGAGGACTAAACACTTACTGAGGGAGATAAGGAAGCAGATTCCGTCTGACCCAGTGGGAGCCAGATCCTTCTAGAAGTTATGTTCCCCTGGAATCACGAGGGAGAACCTTTCAGTGGCCCCACGGGAACAGTTTGTGAGACTCTCCACGGCGACTAACATTTCATCACTTCTGTGCTGTGAGCCCAGACTCTAGCAGTTAGGAAGACATGCACAGAGCAGGAAGCACGGCGGTGGGTCCCTGAGCTCAGAAAGGGGTCAAGAAGTTGGAGAGATCGGTGGGCAGTCATGTACCACGTGTGCTCCCAGGCAAGCTCCTTGGGGCTGGTCACCCGACCGTGGCGGGGTATTATCTGGACAGTGAACATGCTCCTTTGCACTTCTCTTTCTCTCCTATATCTTTCAAGCAGATGACTCACTGTTTCCCCACTTCCTCAAGAGAACTACGTGGCAGGAGACAGACTGTAAGACTTTGGGCCATGATCTACCTGGCCCTCTGACCAAGTAGGTCACTCCCCACCCACAATCCACAAGGCCCCAAACCACGGGCTAAATCCATGGCCAATGGTGTAGAGTAAGAAAAACAAATTTTCTACCAGCCAGTCTAAATTTGGAGGGACGTCTTAAAAGCAGCAATAAAGTTGAGTTATAGAATATTTTAGAAGATTTTTGTTTTCCTTGAAAACCTAAATTTATAGATTCATATTTAACCTGCTATACTTTCAAGGAAGCTGTGTTTATTGGCTCATAAGCAGCAGCAGCCTGGCTCTCCTAGAGAGAGTCCCCTTCACCTTCTGGCTCTAGGTGTCAATAGGGACTTGCCATGGACTCCATCGGCTAGAGACCTGAGTCCAGACTGGTTTAGGTAAGTCTGGATGGGAATCTGGTCATCTAACAGAGAGGCAGTGGTACATAGGCCTGCTGTCCTGACTTCTCATGACCTGATATTCTTTAGAAATAAGGGATGATGTGCACCATTTAGGAAAGCAAGCCACTTCCTTCTCTCTAGGCCACCACCAACCTCTGAGGCACTTTCATGCAAATTCAGAAAAGGACCTTCTCACTAAAGTTACTCTCATCTGCCAGAGGATTGTTTTAATATTCCTTTTGTTAGAATACGAAAGTTTACTACCTTCTGCTAGAAAACTGTAGTAATAAAAAAAGTTCCATGATGTCTATGCTAGAAGTGGCACACCCCTGAGATAGTGCAGTATACGACACCCACAACTGTACATGGCATCCCTGTATCACTCTTTGTTTTAAGCAAGGCTGGACTCTGAAAGACAATTAGGGTGAAAGCAGTGATTAGGTCCTCCAGACCAGGTTGCTGTTTCAAAACCCTTATTGTTAGTGTTAATGGAAACCAACACGCCACTCTGCTTTCTAGACTGCAGAATTTCTACCCATGAATGGAAGGGAAGCATTTGCAGAGGTTTGAAACTTGTAAGAAAGATGAAAGAGCAGACTCTGAGTTTAGAGAATGTGGAGCCCATAGTAGGTGTACAATAAGCATGTGATCGATTAGTCAGTAAAAAAAGAAAGAAAAAAAAAAAAAGCATTCAAACTCCAAGAGAAGGTTCTTGCCTTATTACTTTCCTAACAGACTGGGCCTCTAACTCTCAGAGTCATGGAGAACTGTGTGATTCTTGCCCAACTGAACTCATGACTTTGCACCAATCTCTGACAAAAAAGGAGGACTTGATATTTTGTTTCTTAAATCTCTAACTACCAAGTCAGTCAAGGTAAAGAAAATCTTGCAAAATAGGACTTTTTTTACATGGTTTTTGGGCTCCATCGTTCCCTTTACAGATACTTATAAAATATTGTCTTATCTTCTCCTGAGAGGGAAAAGGGGCAAAGTCCCATCTCCCCAGAGACCAGCCCCAGGCGTTTCTGGTGCTGCTCTTAAATCTTCAAGTCCCCCGCACGCTGAGCAGCTCTCCTCGGGCAGAGCGCGGGACGTGGCTTCCTTCCAAGCTCAGACACAGCTTCCTTGAATTACTGAAATGTGGGGCGTTCCTCTCCCTGGAGAGAAGTTACCAGCCTCCTTCAACAGCATTTCTCCTTCCAATCAGGCTAGCCAAGAAATGGAAGGGCAGAATCCAGTACACTTTCTGAGCCCACGGTTCACAATGTCACCCTAATGAAGAGAAGCGGAGATCTTGCGGGTGAGACAGCACCTTTTTACCTGCCGAGAACTGACCTTAGCGCTCAGAGAGAAAGAAAAAGCAAAAAACAAAACTTGAACAGAAACCAGAATCAATTTGACTCCTTTTCATTCACTTGCCATTCATGTCAGATATCAATGAGATTTTATCGTTCTTTTCTCCTAGTTTTTCGTTGAATCTGTTTTTATCCCTGTGCATTACCTCTTTGCTGAAATGCTTCTCATGTCAGCGGTTGCTCCATTTTTTTCTACATGGGGGGAGGGGCATGACGCTTTTTCCACTGATGTTAAAAATGCTAACACTCCAAGTAAAAGCCAAGCTATTTTAGAAGAAACACTCATGACGGTTCATTGCTAAATAGCTAAGGAACTTGGAAGAAACACGGCCCCACACCGCTTGTAAAGGGAGCCAGATCCATGTCGTGTAAACCCAGGAAAGGATCAAAGCCTCCGAACTCCATCCGGGACACTGAATCATGCAGACTGGCTCTCGTCTCGTGTCAAACGGGATTAAGTGCCCCGTCACAACAGGTGCCCCGTCACAACAGGGGGCCACAGACTGTAGAATAAAGAAGGGTTTTGCTGTGTCACTCGGGGCCTAGAGATATTTTCTGATCTACGCGTGCAGTGTGGAAGCATTCGACCTGTTCCCTAATGTAGCAGCCCTCATTCCCATATAATGCCACCCTCACCGCAGGCTACGGGCATGTCCCCGGTCATCGCACAGCCGTCTCCACACCCACCAGAACTGGTCTCCAGCTTAATGATCTCTGGCCACACGGAATGCACAGAGCGCCGTGTCCCCACCCTGAAGTGGGCCCGGGGCCTGCCCCTGCTTCTCCACGCCCCTTCTCTCTGGAACTCTCTGAAAGAAAACCACTGGGCAGAAAGGTCCTTTTAAGCCCTGCTGTCCTATCCCAAGGGGAAAAAAAGAGGTAATGTGAAAACAGGCAGCTGCTCTGCATTAATGTCCCCACATTTTCTCCCTCTTATTGACGCGTCTCGACAGTGAAGCTGAAACCTGACCGACGACATAAATAAATAAATAATAACAACAGCAGCCTCTCTCCACGCCTAAACCGCGAGCACGGAGCAGCTCTCCGTGAGCCCCTCAGCTTCCCCGAGAACAGCCAGACCGAAGCCCTCCAGGGTTTCCAGGAAAGTCAGAGGGTCACAATTTATGCTCTCAAGGTAACCCAGGGGGACATAAAGAGTAAGACTTCCTCAGCTCAGTACAATGGGTTTCTCATTGTGACAATCACCAATGGGTCCTAAGAATTGTTAGGAAAGACTTCTGCCCTTGGATGAATTTTAAATGCACTGAATGACCTGCTGGAAACATGCTGTTCATCCTAAGCGCGCTCTCTCTCTCTCTCTCTCTCTCTCTCTCTCTCACACACACACACACACACACACACACCCTTTACTTGATGGAGCAGTGTCTTCCGAAGCCAGACACCACGTGTGCTTAAAGGCACAGCCATCCCTGGAGAAGGAGCCCTTCGATTACAAAGAAAAAAACACGAGGTAACGACATCTTTATTTCAGAACAAATGCTGACCACAGGAGGAAAGTCGATAAGGGTTTTCTCTCTTCACCAGAAAGCCACTGTCTGTCTGTGGGTGACTTACCTTCGTTTCCACACAAGCGTCTCCCACATCTTTGCTCAAGGGAAGGTCTTCCTCGAGTCCTCCCTCCGCACAGGCCGGCCGCCGTGCCCGAAGCCCCTTCCCATCACAAGGGAAGAGCCCGGCGTTGACCCGCACGAGAGCTGCGGGCACGCGGCCTTCCGCGGCTGCGTTACGAACAGGGGGCTCCCAGGAGCATTTGTAGTTCTGGGCACGCGAAGAAATGCCTGCACCTGGATGGACTGAGGTTCAGAGAATCACCTGGGGACTTGGCAAAACCACAGCTGCCCAAAGCCCAGCTCACGAGAGACTGAAGCTGGAGGGCTCGGGTTTTACTTAAAGACAAGACTTCATTAACGCTCCCGGGCCTAAAACTATGGGGTGGGGCAAGAAGACCTTTTGAAAAAGGTGGATTCTGACTCAGTAGGTCTGGGTGAGTCCAGACCCCACCTGGGGTTCCTAAGCCCCAGGTGACGCAGACACAAAGACCACAGAGTGACTAATGAGCCTTTAACAAACAACCATAGAGAGTCCCACCATTCAGCATGGGGTATCTGGGCCTGGACCAGCAGCATCACCTGGGAGCTTTGTCAAAAGGGAGTTTCAGGGCCCACCCCAGACCTACTACATTGAAACCTGCATTTTTTTTATCCCAATTCCCAGATGGTTCTTAAGCACATTCATTTGAGAAGCAGACATAAGGCAACTTCAGGATCAAATTCACAAAGGAGCTGTTTCCCATAAAAAGGTCAGCTTGGGACGGGACATGGGGGCAAAAAAAAATGCATCTTTTTTATTCTAAAGCCATTGAAACCCATATGAAAGATGGGCCTGCAGTAGAGGGGAGGAGTAACCTATAAAAACCAACCTCTTAAACCCCACCCTCTCCCTACCCAAGGGAACCACTTAGCACAAGAATTCTACTATAGCTCCAAGCTCTGAATGTGATCGGCTATCATAAGCTGTCACGTTCCTCTGCTCATCACTTCTCTGTGGGCATTAAGTCAACCAACCTGGGGACCATGCTATGACCAGTGGGTTACCACTGTCCTGGGGACAGGTGGATTCCACACTAAAGGGGGACTGGTAGAGCCTAGTACGGTCAGTCAGGAGGCGAGATGGAACCACATGTTGAAACCTCTGCTGCTCCCTGCAGAGACCCTGTGTCTGATGCTTGGGGAGGTCTGAAAAGGGCAGATGTCACCACGTGTATGAACTCAGCACCTTAACAAAGCATGTGGCACATTAGAAGGATAATTTCATCCATGCTGGCTGACGAGACTTATTTTGAGATTTAAAACAGTACTTCGCTAAAATGTAGAGGCCAAAAGAAGACACGTGGCTATAGGTCTCCAGAAACCAAAAAGAAAGGGGAAAACAGACTTAATTCAAAAAAGAAGAATTAAAACAAAATTTTAATTAGATAATCACATCTAACAGAATCTCGGGTCACGGGGAGCACCCCAAAAGCAGGTGCAATCAGTGAGATCCTATGCACAAGATCTTTCTTTCTTTCAGTTGTGTTTTTTTTTGGGATTCTGCTTGCCACAGACAATTGCTTGTATTTGTTGATCAATAGATCAAGGAACAGTCAAAGGAGATGGAGAACATCCCGGAAGAAGCGGCGTTGGCAGTGATGAATGTGGACAGGGCCGATGCAAATACTCTGTTCAGTTAGCATTTTTGTGGACCGAGCAATTTCTGGAAACTATTTTCAAGTCATAGAATACACAGGGAGCACCTGGCTCCATTTCTGGAAGGACTTCGGATACCCCTGCCTCCACCTGTTCCCCCGGTTCCCCTCCTAATCAGTTCTTGACCCTTTGTCATGCCAATCTTAACATCCTGCTCTGCCCCTCTTGCTTCTTTACTGCACTAGGGCTTCCGATGTTAGGAAGAACAGCCAACCCTTCACTGACCTTCCTTACAGAGTCCGAGGCACTTCACGTGTCTTGTTAAATTCTCACAACAATTTCTTGTTTACAAAGGAAATAACTAAAGCTCAGAGAGGTGAGGGAACCTGCCCAGGGTCACAGAGCTGGTAAGTTAAGGTTGCAGCATTCCATCCTTTATCTGTCCCAAACCCAGATCCCCCGGACTACATCATTCTATCCCTTTTGTTCCCTCCCTTCAACCTTACCTTTCCAGCCATTGGGTCTGCGTCGCTCTTACTTCCTAGACCCAGTCCGGAAGAAGAACCCATTCATCACATCTCAATGATGAGATGTCTCGTCTCTCCACTGGGGTTCCTCCCTGCTACAAGGCCCCTCCCACATCTGATAGCTACAGCTTCGGTGCCTTTTCATATCGAATTTTTCAGGGAGGTTTTGAATGGATTTTGCATTCCAAAATATATACGCAGAAGCTTAGGAATTACAGTCAAGCCCTTTGCCAACGTTCTTTTATGTTCAGAAAAATAATCAGGAAAAATAAGGGCAAGCTCCAAAGATGGCCAAAGCATGTTTATATAAGGCACTTCTACATTGGTCTATGGTGTTAAGCCTCACATCTTCTCTGTTCCATCATAGGTGTCTATTAAATTCCAAAACCCCTGAGCCATTTTGCCAAAAAATTACTAGTAGTGTCTTTATCCAAGTATAATCCAGCCTGCTGCAAGGTAGACACGCAAACCCTGAATACAGACAGAGAGCCGGGGGGAGAAGGTTATGTTAGAGCACGTCTGTTTGCAGAGGATGCCATTCTGATTTAGATGAAAGTCCCCTGTGCAATATTGTTTTCTCACATTACGCAATCACCAAGGAGGAAAGTTTCTGACTGAAAGCCAGCTGGAGAACGAATAACTTGCCAAGCAAAACACTGAAGATCTAATGCCAGCATCTCCAGATAATTTTTCTTGGGGCGGAAGGAGAGTGCTCTGTGATGAAGGACTATTTTGACTTGGTGAGTAATCGCAATTACTCTAGCCCTGCCTACAGGTCCCTCCTACGGGGTCCTCTAACTCCTTCCTTGCTGCCACCATCTATCTACAGGAGGGGCTCTCCCAAATTGCTTTAGTTGACAACAGACCAGGAAACTGAGCCAAAGCTCCAGATGAGACATCGACAGAAAGAGTTCCTCCTCAAACAAAACCTGTGACCTTCTATTTGTCTTTTAGCGTTGTGAAGGGGGTGGAACTTCCCCCCCAAAGACTTCATACTGAAAACAGTGGTCTTTATATCCATGGCCATGCACTGAGCACCCGCCGGAGATTTTAACCAATTCTCTTAACTACCTCGGAGGAAGTCCCTTCTGAAAGAAAAGTCTACGGAGTCCATCGATTCTCTTTTGGCAGGCTGACGACTCCTGGATTTGAACAGATTAAACACAGGGAAGGCTTCCTAGGCCAATTCAGAGAAGGTTCCCCGCCGCCAACCCCCCGCCCCCGCCGACCCCTGATTCAGAAAGCTTTTGGTAAACTCCAGGGAATGGAAACGAGAAAGGGGAAGGAAAGAAGGTATGGAAATAACCCACGGAGAAGACATATTTCCCCGAGCCGGAAGGACAAAACGATTCGGCTAACATATGAACTTTTATTCTATGACAGAGACATAAATAATTTTATGAGTTCATATGACCTGTACAAAAGACAAAATAAGATATTGCACTAAGTTTAGATATGGGATATTTGGATTTAATATTAGCTAAACAGATAAATATATACAATTGAAGGAATTAAGGCAAAACCAGATGATACTTTCAAACACAACAGAAGGCTTGAAAAATAGGTATAATTAAAAACAAGGGCATCCCATCTCCTTTTAATAAAGTGGTCACGTCCAAGGGAAAAAAATCCCTTAGGTTTTTAATAATGTGGTTATTATCCATCATGTTAATTCAAGCTGAGCAAGAAAGTATAAGATTTCCCAAAGAGGAGGGAGTTTTGGGGGGGGGGGGCTTGGGGGCTGAGCACTTAGAACTTGGGTAAGCAACTTTTTCCTTGTCAGACTTGTGATCTATTCTTCCTATTAGAAAATATAATTTGGAAAATATGACTCTTTCACATATATAATTAAAATACAACTATGAAGCGTTCTTTTTTGTAAAGGGAAGTCATGTCGGTGATCTCAGAGGGTAACTGCGAGCGGGCCATCCGTTACCCTATTTGTAGAGAAGACACAAAGCCAGTCACTGGGGAAAAAAAAAAAATTCTCCACTTACTGTAAGAGAACAGAACACACTAATTCCAAAGGAATAAAAAGGAGTATAATCGATATACCAACACAGCACAGAGTTCTTTGGCAGGATCGCACTAACTGTTGATTGAAGTCAGAACTTGAGTTTTCTAATTCTTAGACCCGGTTGCCAATCTTCTAAAAACAAATAAATAAAATTCCACATCTGCAACGGATTCAGTGATGCCAGGAAATTAAATTCAGAATAAACCTTGCAGACAGTTTTTAACTGTTACACGTGAGCACTGGTACATACAATGTCTGCTGTGAGTCCCCATCCAAGTATACCGAGACGCGCACACACACAAAATAATCGGTGAGACTGTGTATTGGTTCGGACAGGCCTAGAATCCTTAAAGAGAATCCATATTCACCCATGAGAAACCGATCAAAGACATCAATCGGATGATGAGAGAATGATCTTCCAACAACTCAGGGGTCGGAACGTCATGGAGAAATCAAATCCTATAAGGGAAACACCAGAAAGCCAGAGAACGTGGAATACTGCCAGCCTCCAACCAAGTTACCTTTCTCCAGTTTTAGGTAAACTTTATCCTCCTTATCCAGGTAGAGTAGCACGCCGTTAGTGGCAGCTTCGCGAGTAACATCTTTGTCCCCAGCAAAGGCAGATATTACTGGCTTTCCATTTAACATCAGGTTTACCTATGAGGAAAAAAAAATAAATCACTGAAAACATCTACCAGGGCTAATGAATAATGTCGGAGATGACAGACCTGGTAAAAGATTTGATGTTCAGCAAATTCATCCCAACGGCAGTGGGTGCACTTAGTAGGTCCACTGGGCTGATTTTTTTTTTTTTAATTTCCCCCATAGAAATTTCCTGAAATGCCTACAAAAGAATACTATCCACGAAGAGCAACCTCGCCTTGGGAAAACTGGCCTCCCTTCACTGAGCTCGCTGTTTTATTTATTTCTCACATTCAGTAGCAATCTTTTAGTAATAAAGAAAGTCTGAAGGGCACCTGGGTGGCTCAGTGGGTTAAAGCCTCTGCTTTTGGCTCAGGTCATGATCCCAGGGTCCTGGGATCGAGCCCCCATGGCACTCTCTGCTCAGCAGGGAGCCTGCTTCCTCCCTCTCTCTCTCTCTCTCTCTCTCTCTGCCTCTCTGCCTACTTGTGATCTGTCAGTCAAATAAATAAATAAAATCTTAAAAAAACAAAAAAAGCAAGTCTGAGGTTTCTCAGTATATTAGTAAAAAGAAGCCCAGGGCCCTTTGCTCTGATAAACCCAGATACAGTATGATTCTACCAACATCTTTTTCAGGTTACTGGTTGGCTACCACAGTCATAGTGGTGAAGACTATTTGAAACTATGGAATGTGTTTATGTGTGTTGTGGGAGTGTTGTGTTCTCTTTTTCTGTCCTCCTTGATAATGTGTATTAAAAATAATACATATACATTAAATGTGTATTAAAAATAATAATCACCACTGCTAGTGAAGATTTTAAAGATGGATACTTAGCAAAGAAGCCACAATTAATAAATTCAAAATTATTAACAAATCATAAACTCGAAATTTTCTCCCCACTACAATTTTGATTTTACTATGATAAATATTACATAAGTTTCTAAATATCAGAGCTTGGGAAAAGCTTTTCCAAGCTAGTAAATTTGTTTACTAGATATTCATTCTTTTTATGTCAAAAAAAAGTACCGCCTAAATTAAATCTGAGGATGATCGATTTACCCATTCTCTAGGATCTGTGAAAGTTGGTAGAAGGGTAATCCCCCTTCGCTATGGCCACAGTCTACAACACACACACGGAGCGTAAGATAAAAAAGAATGCTAGAATTCTAGCATTCTAGCATATTTGAATAGTATAGGAACTAGTCTTTGAGTGTAAGGTCAAGCCTATTACCTGAGAAATATGTTGCTAACTGTGGAACTGAAATTTTTTTGACTTCACTAGGATCAGAGTAACTGAGCATAAATTATTTAAAGCATATGCAGGGGATCACCCTTTTGTAAAAAGTACATTGAGTAGTTATTCCTTCATAAATTTGTTCTAATGGCTAGAGTAGCTCGTAATTTTTAACAATGATAGCAAATTTGTTTTATTTAATATGTACCTGTAAAGTTCTGCTAGTCTTAGAAATTTCTTCCTTACACGTTTAAATAATTTTTGCACAGGCATTAAATGAAATCAAGATCTTATCAAGAGATTGGTGCTACTGAGTTTTTACTAAGACATGTTTTTTAAATGGTGGGTTGTTATGAAGGTAATACATTCAACCATTTATTTTTCTATATGTTTCTTGTCGTAGCTTTAACGGATGCAATAAAGAAGAAAATTGGAAATTAAGTGCTTTAAAAATAAACTATAAAGATGGTTGTTTATTTTTATAATGAAAACACATCTCTGGCTAAACACTTACATACATAACCCACTGCCAATTGAACACTGCCGTTCGGGGGTTGAGAAGGAGAAGGGTCACAACACGTACCTGGATTGTTTGGCTCTGGTAGACTTTAATTACATGAAAGCTGAAACTGTAAATTCCTTTTCTTGGTGCTACAAAGACAGACTCCAGGGTGAAAAAATTGCCCACATTTACTAGGATCTACAAATAAAAATAATAAGGAACAGTAAATTATTACAATAGTCTCTTCTGTAAGTAAGTTTCCCTCCTGGCTTGCTTGCTTCTCGCCCACCACTCTTTCTCTCTCCCTCTCTTTCTCTTTCTCTTTCTCTCTCTCTCTCTCCTTCTGGCTTTCTTTATTTCTTTCATAAGTAGCTTAAGAAACCATAGAGAATAAAACATTGAGTTCTACTCTTTTCCTCTTTAGTGACTTAGAAAATAGATTTGTGTAATGGAAGGTTTTTCTGTCTTTCAAATGGTATAGGAAAAAAAAATAAAATAAAATAACTGCTTTGTATTCATGCCTCAATTTCCAGCAAGGCCTGATGGCTCTGGAAACATCTAGGTAACACGGAGGGCTTATAAATATTAGCTTTACCTTGAGAGTCAGATAAAAGGCATCTGCCCTGTATTTATATTTCCATCCTCTATAAGCCTTTGCAATGTCCAGAGATGACGTTTCCAAGACAGCCAATCGGCATCCGTGGGCTCTCTGCAGTCATTCCTGGACACATCACACAGAGGCCTAGGCACCCCCTCCACCCTGTGACATAATCCATGACACTGAACAGTGCACAGACTGATGTGAATGCCCGGCCCTCCCCTGAGCCTCCGCCAAACCTCTCCTAAGATTCATGGCCATTTTTCAGTCCTGTGCCATCTAGGCCTTAATTATAATATTTTGGCAATGACTCAGCCTTTGCAGGCTGCCAAAAAGTAGAGCATGAATAAGGACAGACTGTGAAACTGGTGGCTTTCTTGTGTTCCTGCCAGTGTTATCCATTATTCTCTTATCAATCACCTACTCTTTATTTAAACTCAAGGGTAAAAAATGAAAAGTAAAATAAGGCACTACTTCCTAAGAAAGCAGCAACGCATTTTGTATTCCAAGATGTGCAGCCTGTTTCTACTGCTTATGAAATTAACTCTGAATTTCAATATGTGACCTCTTAAACCAAATTTGCAAATGTCACGTAAGTCAGTCCCTTCTATGAGAAGGAGAATGAGAATGTTTGGGGGTGGGAAGTTTGTAAAGTAACTGGGATTTATTCCACTTCTCTCCAAGAAATAAATCTACAACTGGCATTCAAAAAAATCAGATGTCCCTGTAAGGATAGATTTCCACTGTATCAATGGCAATCTGCCACCATATCTTGTAAACTCGACATTTGCACCAATATTAGGCCTTTTGCATAATTCCCTAGAACCATACTATCGCCCCTGAGCAACGCACCAGAATATCATAGCGGGTCAAGTTGATGTACCAGGTTCAACCCTCGACTTAAGTACATATATGTGTATGATTTCATTCTGAGATTTCACCTTCTTCCAAACAATCCTCAGATTTCTTTCTCTGACCTGATGATTAATGATCTTTCAACAACCAATCACCAGCTTTGCAATAATCCCCAGCAGAGGTGTTACAAAGATTTTTGCAAGCACATTTAAAATAATTTGAGGTACTTAGCGGGGACTTTCTGACTCGGATACGAGTAGCATAATTCATTAGCAATAATGGAAACATCTGATTAGTGTTGACTACACACAAGGCTGGATGTTGCCTCTATATTGTAATTAGAGGCACATAGAGACTTATAAGTAAATGTGTCTTGTGGTCTCTGAGATGCATGTCTTCCCAAACAGAAGACATATCCTCTCCTCTTCTAATTGACAGAAAGGTCATTGTACAGTGCCATGTCCACAATGGTCCAACATTTAATTAATGCACTGAAATATAAACCAGGGGTGGTGCTCGACTTCATTTCCATCAGGATGGAAAGCACTGCACCAAAACCCCAAAGGGGCTGCTTCATTCCTTAAAAATTATGGCTATCTGATAGTAAGCCCCAGAGAAGCATTCTCTGCCTGGCCAGCTGGAGAGTGCATTACTTAGGAACAATTAAGTAAGGAATGGAAATGTCATCTCTTCCCTTCCCTGGCACACACTGCAGTACCACCTAACCTGTGTTCCTACACATGTGGCTTTGCAGACAACTGTGAACTACACAAGTGACTTTGCAATTGAAAATACTCTGGGTGCTGTTAAGGTTGAAATTACAACCCCAGAGTCAGTTTCCAGTTTTAAGACTCCCTGCTGAAGCTAAGCTGATAGTCCTGGGGTTTCCCACTAGCCAAACCCCAGAGCTCCAGGTCGCTCAAAAGAAGCCATAGACTTCATCAGTTCCTTCCCACCCCCTACCCTCAACCCCAAAGTCTGTCTTTCCCCAGTAATTTGCAATTCTCGGAAAGGACCAGAGCAGGGTCTGGGAGCACCAAGGCTCCCCCTGCGCTTCCCAAAGGGAGCTCCCTGCAGCTGCCCTTCTTTTCCCTCCACAACTTTTCGCCAAGTACCACAGAAAGGCTTTCCGCTGCAGTGGCGCCTGCAACGTGTGTGGGGATCCTAGCAGCAGAAAGGTGAGTGCGACCCAACCCACACCGTCTGTCGCTGCCCACTGTCTGCGGCCACCTGCTAGACCTCTGCAGAGAATGTGGGCCCCCGAAGCTCTCTTTGGGGAGAAGTTTCTCCACCTAGGGGAAACAAACCGTTTATTGGGAAACCCTGAGGGGACCGCGCGGAAACCGCCTGGGCGGGCCCCTGCGGAGGGGTCTGAGCCCGGGGTCCAAGCACTCGCCAAGAGATTGCGAGGTCCAGGGACCAGACTCCTGCCAGCTCCAATGGACCTGTTGCTGTGAAACTCGTCCGGACCTCTTGTAGCTGGGTTCTGCGCTCCCAGCCTCTCCCCCTCATCTCTCTCCGGAGGCCAGGAGGGAAAGAATGCGGGCAGGGGCGATGGTGGGAGAGACAGAAGTTTCAGACCCAGACATCTTTGGGAAGGCGAGTGCCAAAATGATCCCCCACGTCCCAGCCAGACCAACTTAGCCTGAGCAGGCAGCCTGGGTCGGGGCTGCAGGGAGGTCAATCCTCCACCCCACCAACACCATCCATACACACACTGGGTGCCCTGCATCCCTCAGGGTCTGACCTGATCGAAGTAAATGATGCGCGTCTTGTTGCTCATCTCCGACGGCTCGTGGTTGGTGCTCCGCACCGCTGAGAAGGCGACCTTGGAGTTGGCCGCCCGGACCGAGATCCCCAGAGGGGAGGAAGAGGAGCCCTTGGAGTCCGTAGCCGGGTTCGAGTCGCACACCACCAGACACTTGCCCTCCAGCACAATGGGCTCCGTGTCGTTCTGCGCCCAGACGGGCAGCCCCGGCAGGGTGAGGGCCAGCAGCACGGCCGGTACCACGGACAGCGCCCGGCTCCCGGAGCCCATGGTGAGCCGCGTGGGCAGCCGCAGCCGGCTGCGCTCCTGCTCGCGCGCTTCGCCTCCAAGCCCGGGACCCCGGCGCTCGGGAAGCTGCCAGTGGCTAGATCGACAGCGCTGCGGGAACGGCGGCGGCAGCGGCGGCGGCGCGCACACTTCCCCCAATTCCGTGGTTTGAAGTCAAAGTCTCCGCTCGCGCTCTCTCGCTGGTTCTGTTACCTTTGTCCTTTAAGGAGCTCATGCAGAACCCCCTACCCCACCCTCCTCCGCCCAAGAATCAGCCCTGCCCGGGGCCCCTGCACCCACCCTTGTTCCTGGACATCTAAAAGTCCGCAAACCCTCCCATTCACACCTCAAACAGGAAAACGGCAGTAAATTCTCACCCCAAACCCAAGCACCCCCAGGTGGACGACGGAGCAGGAAAAACAAAGGAGACGCAAAGAAAAGCCTCGGGGATAGGTGGGTGCCAAGCGGTGCGGATGTCCGGCTTGCGACAGGGACGGATTACAGAAGCAGAAGGTGTTTCCCGGACTGAGAAGAACGCGAGGCTCTGTTCATGGCCAGGACTCTAGCGACTCCCACTTTAGCCTCGCCAAAAATCCCCCACACCTCAGCGCCTCCCGGACGTCGGCAGGTAGGCAGCAGCCGGCCGGGTCTTGGGCACGGAGAGCACCGAGTCGCGGGATCGGTTCCAGGGCGCAAGGCGGCTCGGCGGCGGGGTCCTCTCCAGCCGCTGCCGCGCGCCCCGAGTCCCTGCGCACAACTTTGTCTGTCCTCGCGCAGCCGGGAGGGCGCCAGGCGAGCACACGCGTGCTATTTATAGGAGC
This sequence comes from Mustela lutreola, assembly GCF_030435805.1. Classification (NCBI taxonomy): domain Eukaryota; kingdom Metazoa; phylum Chordata; class Mammalia; order Carnivora; family Mustelidae; genus Mustela; species Mustela lutreola. The sequence continues at coordinate 6,301,926 of NC_081298.1, read as the reverse complement.
GCGGCGTCCGGCCGGGTTGGCCTCCAGCTCACCCCGCTGGCTCCCGGGAGAGGAGGAGCAGCAGTCGAGTGACCCCAACGAGAGGCTCCCGCCAGGCGGTGAACGCGCCCCGGAGCCAGCGCGGCGCACACCGCTGCTATCTGCCGAGGTCCGAGGCCACCCTGCCCGGGGAGCGCGCGGCGCGGGGAGTGTGTACCCGGAGAGACGCGCGCACAGCCCCGCGCTCGCCCAGCTCCGCGCCTGCTTGCTCGCCCCTCCTCGGTCTGGGCGGGCAGAGGGGGCTGCGGCTCTCCTCGCCCCTCCCCGGCGCGGGGCTCCGCAGCCGAGCGGTGAAGCCGGGCGGGCGGCAGCGCGCGGCCCAGGACCTGGGGACTCGCGGGAGTCCCGACCGCGGCTGGCCCGGAGCCGGCCCCAAGGAGCCCTGGCGCCTGGCGAGCTCTGGGGAGCCTCGGGGCGTACCAAAGCCGGCGGGGCCGCCGGGAGGAGGTGCCTGATGCCTTCCGCTCGGGGAAGATGAGCCTTGGAAGCTGCAGGGGCGTGCGCCTTTCCACCCACAGCGCGAAGCCACCCCAAGCCAGGCCAGAGGAAGAGTGACAGACAGTGAACCCGGCAGGAATAAATCCTCTGAAACCGTACTCCCGCCCCCCCCCCAAAAAAAAAAAAAACCCAACTCCACTGCTGAGAATACAGCACCTTCTTGACGGGCCGTCCTCCCCTCTGGGCCACCCCACTGCCATCTTGGCCTCTGATTGACAAGACTTCTCTTCTCCTTCCGCAGCCATCCCTGGGCCGGAAGGGCTTGTCTCTGGCTGCGTGAACTTGGCCAAGTCACTGACCCTATCTGTGAAGGCCGGACTCCACTATGGGAAGTCCTGTCAGCCCTCCAGTACTATCATGCGTCCGGGGCCTGTCACCCTCTTCCCAAACGCCTTTCAGACTCCAGCTGACAAAGGACAGGCACCGCATCTTCAATCAAAGATCACCCCCACCTGCTATTCCTGACTAATTATTAATCGAAGGGATGTTGGTTGAACAATGTCCCCCAGATAGAGGACTCCCCTGTTCCTTCCTGAGTGATGGGCATCCGCATTGACATGGATTCGAGCCCCTCCCCAGCAGGAGCCAGGCCTGTATCTCCAGTCTCCTCCCTCAGAAGGTCCCTCAGAAGGTGTTGAGCCATAAACACCACATTGCACCTCCAATTGTTAAAACCAGAAGTCTTTCTACCGGTTGGTATTTCCCTGGGCCATGCTCCCCTTTTGCAGCCCATGCCTGCAGCCCAAGGGACCCCCCAGTGCTCCTCCATTGGGACCAGTATCCGTTCTGATTGGCAAGTGCCCTTTGTCATAATGTTGACTCTCACCAATCCAAGCTACAACCAAAAAGGTCTTTCGAAGATAGCCACCAATTCCCCAAGCACAGAGGTCCGCCCCTAAGCCCAGCGCGGCTTTTCACATCAACTCTTCCTACCCTGAGTTAACTCTCGTCAGGCTCTTACACAGTCAGCCTGGAGAGCAGCTGCAATTTCCTCTCATTTGAGGCTGTCTTTTGAGAGCAGAGGCTGGATCTAATTTGGTGTCTCTTTCTCTCCTGTAGGGGTAAGCACCCTGCCTTCCTTTTCCAGGACAGTTGCTTGGTGACTGAGACCTGGTTTGTTCAACTTCCGGCTGGAAAGGGTTTGAAAAAAAAAAAAAAAAAAAGCTCTGTCGGTAACAGAATTGTTAAATACCCGACACGCTCTCTTCCCCACCGACCCCGATATATTCTCTGCATCTTTTTCTCCTCTGGGCACCTTCCTTCCTGCAAGAACTCAGATTTAAAGAAATCCTTAGCCGTTACTCCTCTCTTCCTCACCAAAAGAAATTTATTTCACAGCCCCCAAATCTAGCAGACTGATCATCTTGTGGACTCACTAATCATTACAGAATGACCAGAAGCTTCCAGAGAGAATGTAATTATCCTCCATTTACCTAAGTGGATATAAAGAAATCTCTCTGAGTAAAATTCAAATTTTAGGCCGCCTAGATAACCAGAGATGAAAATCTTGGTTTTCTATGAAAGATGTTCCCCTATTCAGGATGTTGTGACGAGGGGGAACACTGCATTTCTTGTCGACTCTTACTGCGAGAGGTGATCTGACGTTGTGAATCATAGGGTCCTGTGTCCCTTCTCACCACAGCTGACTGAACAGGGGTAGGTAGCCTGTGGGCTCTGGGGCTGTCAAGCCATTTGATATCAGAAGCCCATAAGCTTGACTGAGCTGCTGAGCTGGGGATGCCAGATTCTCTCTCTTTGGGATCTGAATGAGACACTGAGAGGCCTTCTAGTCAGCACTGGGTCCTGCAGAGGAGAGGTCTGTAGTCTCCTGAACTAGCCACGGGAGGGCCACATGCAGGCTAACACAGTGGAACATGCTGGAAGAAACAGAAGAGCCGACCACACTTAGAGGCCAGTTGGGAAGATTGCGCCCTTGTGAGACACGGGGTGGGGGAGAGCGAACAGTGCATCTCCAGTCCTGATTCCTACCCACGAGGAGCCCAGCAACATGTTCATCTAACTTTGGGTTCCTTGAGAACAGCCTGTGTCCTTGCAATAAAACCCATTTCACTTGAGCTCCAAATCGCCATTGGAACAACATCCCAGCAATCATACCACGTCCGGCCTGCCTCTCCTGCCAAAAGACATTAAAAAATCCAGTCTCCTGCCTATGGGAAATGTTGTCCTAACATTTGGAGAAAGGAAGCATCACCTGCTCCTCACCCTCGCCTCCAGGCCCGGCATCCCCAGGAGAAAAGAAGCAGAATCAAGTCCAAGTCCACAGCACAGATCTGTTTCTTTCTTTTCCTTTTTTTTTTTTTTTTTTTCCCAGTGTCCCTGTTCTGAGATCTCCTGATTGTACTTGATGCCCAGAAATTTTGTTCCTAGACCTTTAATGATTTCATTTCTCTGCAGCTGGGCTCAACTTATAAATTGGTAAAGTATGTTAGAATCTGACCTGGTCTTCCATAGGAAAGACTGCCCCTGAGGTCAATAAATTCCACGACTGATTGTCTAACCATCCCTCAGAGAAACCAAGTTCCAAGTAAGCCCAAGACAGTAAGGATCAAAAGTGATTTTTGGTTCCTGAAGAAAATGTCTCAAAGAAGGCAAAGGTAGACACAGGGTATTCACCTCGAAGGACATCGCCTGGAAAAGAACCTCATGGTTGAACACGCAACGCCTCTGAGCAGCATGGCGCACAGGGCACCCCAAGTTCAGTCAGGTGGAAGGTAGAAAATCGAGAGAGAGAGAGAAAGATTTTCACATCATCACCAGACTAAGGTCCACCGGGACACTTAATTACCCTTTACTCTCCACGGTGATAGTTATCAGCCCAAGCGAACATGATTCTTCAAGGGAGAATAAGTATCTTGAGGACAAAAAGGCTCTGGGAATAATGCGTATGATGTTAATCTGGAACGTTTCGGAGAACTGTTGAGGACGTCCCCAGAACCCCCTCTGGAGACAGCCAGACCACTGACTTTGCATGAAGAGGGTATTCTAGGGGCAAGTAGATGGGTGATTTAAAAATTGTTTCTGCTTAATTTTACGATTGAAGCATTGTCTGAGACACTCCATCTCTGCAGTCCCCTCCAGTCACCCACATAACAGGGTCCAGGCAGGCTTCTGGTTACAGTCGCAGACAGACACCACTGCCTCTCTTCAGCCTTGGCGTCATACCCTGTGCTCGTGCCATTCGTTATACGTTTCACAATTTTCTGAACTTGTTGATTTATTTGTTGAGTTTTCCATGCCCCCATACACGATCAACTCCTCAGGAGCCCAGGATTTAGCAGAGAGTCAGTAAGTTGGCGGCGGGGTGGGGGGGGGGGGAGGTATTGAAAAAGTAACGACTTACCACTGCCCATATCTCTCATGGAGGAAATGATGCATCATTCGCTCTCTACGATACAAGTATGATAGGCAAAGTGAAATTCTTTCTAAAATTTTGAGGGGCTTAGAATGTTTAATCCACCTGTAGGTAGTAAGAATGGAAAGCCAACGGAGCACAAAAGGGGATTACTGGAAGGACCCTCACAGAGTCCAAGGGCAGAACTGAGCTTTGGGAATGGAATGAAGCCTTACAGACAACCAAAACACCGCCCGCCCCACCTCCCTCCCTCTCCCCCTGCCCCTCCGTCTCATCGGATCCCCTTCCTTCCATCCCTCTCTCCCTGTCTTTCTCTCCCTCTCTCCTCAGCACATCTGTGTTATTCTTTTGCTCACTGCAAGCGAGTTTCCTCTGAAGCCTGGATGATGGACAGTGACAGCAAACACTCCCGACTTTACACACGCAGATCCATCCACCCAGAGGATGCCCCAGAATCCCAGGGAAGAGACTCCCTGCTCCATCTGATATCAAATGCTCGCCACCCCCCCCACCTTGGCCAGAGAAGCAGAGTTTGAGTGCACACCCCTGATTCCTGCCAGTGGGTGGGCTACTGGGGTGGCGTCATAGGGAGAGGACAAACCCTCCCTCATAGGAGGGGGGCAAGCAGTATGTAGCGACATGGAAAAAAAAAAAGATACGAACTCATCTGTATGGTGTGATCCCACGTTAGTGGTCTCTAAGCCTGTGTAGATACAGATATGCTTGAATAAGCAGAGGGAAAAACATGAAAAACTAGACAGCAAACTGTTGGCTTTCGAGGAGTGGAAAGAAGGAAGGGAAACCCCCTCTCAATGTGGTTCAGACGTTTATTACCAGAATGGCCACAGAAAACATACAAGATGTGGTCTGCATTTAAAATACATATTTTTTAATCCTTTAAATTGAATTCAAGTTTGGGAAGAAAAGGAACTAACATGCTCTCTCATAGGCAGGATTGGTTGAACAGCAATTTTCTTTATTTAGTTACATTGATCCAACTCTAAGAATCATTCACTCAACGTCTAGGAAGACGCCCAGACATAGAATGCCTCACAGTATACATTTAAGAAAAATAATTACATTGCAGCTGATGAAGAAAGCTCTGATCACATTTCAGATTCAACTCGGCTCTTTTTAGAACACGCAAGGGAAGGCCCAGCCCGGCGCACAGTGTGTGCCTGCCCACCGTCACTTTCTGCCGCATACCTAAGGAAGGTCTATGTGTAGAGTCCCAACCAACGGGCCCTACTTGTCAGCATCTCCCGGGAGGCTTATCATCAAGGCAGACTCTCTGTCCCTGCGCTGAAATGGTGGCTTTTGCCCATGAACTGGGAATATGTTTATTAACTAGCAGCTGGTGACCGTGAAGCAGATGGTGCTTTGACTTTGTAGACGCTGCTGGTGGGGTGCACCCACCAAGGGGCCATCTGCGGTCAGGCTGATTAGCCTTTTGGCTGAAAACAGAGTATTTAGAATTATCTTCATCTCCTACTAGTTCAGCGTCCACGGGGAAAGTTAGAAAGCTTCCTTTAGCCGGGAAAAATTCAATCATAAAAATAATATCCGGTTCCTAGCTCCCTGTGGGGACTGGACAGGGAAATGGTTGCAGGGCACCTGCAGCGCATTGGGAATGCAGGAGGTGCTTAATGAGATGTAGCAACGATTACCATTAATTTATGGAATCTATTAGTGACTGGAGGCGAGCGATGCACCACGCACCCTGGGCCAAGGCGCACCAGCTGCCCTGGCCCCCAGTCACCCCCACAGACATTGTAATGGGGAAGGCCACCGCATGCCCACCTGTGAGAGAGACCCTAGGTTCCGACACCCGGACAGAGACGGGAAGCAAAGCCGAGTTGTCAGCGCACCCACGTACGGCCACGGGACGGGACCCTGGGGGTGATGAGGCCAAACGGTAGGGCTCAACGCGCCAGGCAGATTTGTGAGTTCCTGGCGAGGGACAAGGAGCCCGATTTTCTTTTTCTGTCTTTCTTCCTCATCCTCTTCAGCAATGGGTCTCATCCCTCAGAGTATCTGGAAGAAGCATTTAGCAGAAATAGATTCCCCTAAGTGAAAATTATGCAGGAAGTCCAGAAGAGCTGGCCAGAAACCGTCATCACAGCAACAGCGGAATCAGAGAAATGTTGCAGGTGTCAAAATGCCCGGGGTCCTCAGAGCCGGACGGAGGTATCTTAAGGAGCTGGGAGTCCAATTAGTTATTTAGCAACTGGAGGGTCCTAGACACTTTGAACTGCTCTGGGTTTAATGGTGTGCACTTCAGGGAGGAAGGAGGGGAAGAGTATCAGTCCCAAAGTGACTCTCCTCGCCACCGACTGTGCTCCTCGGGCGCCTGCTGGAGTGAGTGTGAGGTGCGACACGCATCTCTGCAGAGATGTCTTCCTCTCTGATAGGAGCATCCTGCATCACCGAGAATGATTCTAGTGTTTATGGAGAAGTCCTTCCCCCACCATGGCTACTAAAAGCCAGCCAACCGCTTTATCTGATGCCCAGCGGAAGGAAGAGCAACCCGTTTGTACTCGGAAGGAAAAGCTGGCAGGGGTAGCTCCCAGAGAGGGGGTGCTCAGACACCACGGTGAACATTCCACAGAGTCTCCAGGGTAAGTCTGACTCCAAGCAGTCGCTCTCCCTTGTGCACTAACTTGAGAATCTAATCCTCAAATATAATATAATCCTCGAACATAATAACTCCCTTGGTTATTTTCTTTTGTTTGGGGAAACCTCAAAAAAAAATTGCTGATCATGTGTCCCAATTAATTGCCATGACTCATTGGGGAAACAGACCTTACGACCCCCATTTCACAGACAGGGAGACAGAGGGTCTGAGTGGCTGCTGCCAGAGGACACTCTGCCAGTGAGTGGTGGGGCTGGACTGGACTGCAGGACACCTGTCTTCACACCCAGAGCTCGTTCCCCCACAGCATATGAGAAAGGTTGAAACAAAAATGCAAGGGGTGGGCACCTGGGTGGCTCAGTGGGTTAAAGCCTCTGCCTTTGGCTCAGGTCATGATCCCAGAGTTCTGGGATCGAGCCCCACATCGGGCTCTCTGCTCGGCATGGAGCCTGCTTCCTCCTCTCTCTCTGCCTGCCTCTCTGCCTACTTGTGATTTCTGTCTGTCAAATAAATAAATAAATAATCTTTTTTAAAAAATGCAAGGGGCTTCTAGTAGGTTCAGAACTATTTTTTTTGCCAGTTGAATGACACCAAATTCAGGAGAGAAATTGCTTGTGTTCCTAGAATTATTAATATCAGTAGAGGGCATGTGGGAATGAACCTTACGGCAGAGGAAGAAGATAGGCTTGAAATCACAGAATGTTTAATAAAAGTTACCAACCATAAACGCAAGGTAGAGAAGCATATGTGTATGTGTTAACTATATTAAATATATATGTATATTTTATATTTATATTTATATGTATTAAATATAAATATATTTTAAATTTCTATATAAATATAAATTAAATATAAATATATTTTATATTTATATGTATTAAATATATTAAATGAACATATATGAAATATTATGTTTATAATTAAATAACTGGTTAGATCATCTTATGACCTTCTCGAAGCTTTCTGTGGTTTTCATTTAGAATGAAAATGGGAGTTTGACATTCCTCGTCTTATTATGTGAGTCAGAGAATCTACTACGCCAGACGTTCCATGAGGGCACAGGTGGGCTGCCTTCTCCTTGTCATGATCGATGCCCCCGGAACAGTTCACAGCACAGAGCACAAGTACTTTAGATATTCGTGGAAGCTCATGAATCAAGTCTTGGGATACAGAACCCAACTCTGGCTACCTTCTCTGAGTATATTTCCAATGATAACACTAGATAGTTGCAAAAATCAACGTAGGGTTTTCCTCGAATTCTCACTAATTATTGATGATGTGTAAGAACCCGTCCTTCCATACTTGGAATTTAATATGTTTCTGGAAAAAGTACTGCTCAGTTGCCCTTCCTTTCCCAGACACCCATTTCCACAGCTGTTCCTTGTTTTGCTGTCCTCCAGCTGGGGCGTGAGCATCTCCTGGCCACGCCACCAGCTCAGCCTCTTTCTTAACTATCTCGGGGGTTGGGAAAATGCCTCCTTTGCTAGGTTGTGGCCTCAGTGAAGCAAAATCTCCCCTGCTCTGTCCTCTGCCTGCTAATTGGGTACCTGCAGGATTCTAGGAACAAGTCCAAGGTGACGGGCTATGGCTTCTGAGTCCGCTGGCTTCTGGCTATTTCAGCTGGCTGCGAGCATCCTGAATGACAAACGGCACACCAACTAACTTGACTTTCTTGGCCATCTGTCTGTTGGCTAAATAACTACCTCTTGGATAGACCAACTCATCACTTAGGCAGCTGGTGTTTTGGCGATTGATTGAGCTGGGTCCAATATTTCCTGACCACAAAAAAAAAAAAAAAAAAAAAAAAATGAATTTCACAGAGATTTCCATGGGCTTTGTGGAGTCTTTATAAAGCAAAAATAGATAAGAAAAGCCAAATGAGCAAGGAAATAGATGGGCTGTGCTCTAGAGCAAAGCTTTTGAAGGCATGAGTCACTTTAAATTTTGCCCCTTTGTGGCTGTATTTTATTCTCTCTTCCTTTGACTTTCCCTGTTTCCTTTGCCTGTCTTTTTTTCTAACCGTCTTCCTATCATTTTTTTCTCCTGAAGTTCCTAGTCTTATACTCCCTTCCACCAAAATCTAATTAGGGCTTGGTGCGTACTAGGTGAGTGGCGAACCTGAGTGTCTCCAGGGGCTGTGGCAGGCACACGCTGTTCTTCCTGGTTACGGGGTTTCAGAAAGCCCTCCCCACGTCCACAGACTCTTCCTCCTTGATGAACCTGAGCCCGTCTCCCACCGCAGAACTCGAACGTGCCAGGTACTCCTAGTCTAGCTTCTCTTGCAGCTCGGGTGCGAGCATGGGACCCGCACGCGGCAAATCAGACACACCTGCCCCAGACACTGAATTTGAAGTGTGTGAGGGAGCAGGGACCTCCCAGAACCGCTTCTACAGAAGCAGCAGCGGGGGCCGGGGCTCTGGGGTAGTAACCAGCATCCCGGACCCACATGACAACGTGAGCAGCAGGCTAGGGGGTCTACGGTCGGGAGCCCCCACCCCACTTGGGTGGTCGCAGTCCTACAGCGGGAGCCAGGCCAAGGTGTCACCCCCACCCGCATCACCTCCAACCCGTGACTCCCATTCTCTACTTCAGGAGCCACTGAATAAATTCTACTAAATTCCTTTTCTACCGAAATGAATCAGAGTCGGCTTTGGGGGCCTGAATACAAGACTCCAGCTGGATACAGGATCCTGAAGCTGATCAGGGACCACGAACGGGTGACCCCAGCAGGAGAGAACTGTAAAAAGCCCAAGGCCCTGTGCCTCCTCTCCAGCAGGCAGCCGCCAGTAAACTTCGAACCAGATGAACCTGGCAATGATCTTTCAATAGAAAGATAAATTTGGATATTTTGGTGAAAGCTTCACTTTTAGATGTTATCAACTAGTTCAGAATGTTTGTGAGCTGTGCCCAGAATGTGGCTGTGAGCTACAGGGAGCTCAAGGATGGCCAGTGTGTAACCTCTTTACTTTCAACTTTTTACTTCTAAGAAGTATTCAGAATTACCTGCCATAGAAAGGCTTCCTGTTTCCCCTCTGTGCTCCACATTTTACAGGAACTCAAGTAAGTCACAGCTTTAAATAGATCATTGTCTGAGGACGAAGATGGAGTGAATGGGAAGAGCAAAGACTAATGTCCAATGACCACATATGCTCATGGCGCCCCGGCCCAAGCCACCAGCCAATCAAAATGTTCGAACCGTGTAAAATCTGCAGCCTCAGATACTGCCCTCTGTCTCAAAGAAGCATCCGAATTATCTCTTGATGTCCCTGGTGCCGTAACTGGGTGCCTTGGTCCGAGGTTAACCACAGGCTCCGTTTAGTGCCCTAATCCCCAAGCCAAGGTCTTAGGGTAGTGCCTCTCCTTGGCAGGACCTATATCTAAGCACAGCTGCAAGGGAGGCTGGACACACATGAGCCTGGCAATTTCAGCTTCTGAAGTGGGAGTGAGCCTTGCTCTCGGCAAGACTCTTAAGATGTGCAATTCCCCAATAGAGGGGTTCCGATGACGGTGGCCAAAACTGTCCCACAAGCCTGACTCCCCACCTGCCCCTTCCATCAGAAGAGGAAGAATCAGACAATAGCCACCAGAAATGGACTATGGTTTCTTAAGAATTAAAGTGAAATTATATATTATATTCTGAAAGTACATTTGGCTCGATGTCCTCTTTCTTTTAAGATTCTACACTTTGCAGTTGTACTGCAGCTGTACTCACTCGTGTCCTCCAAGTATGATCTTTACCAGAATAACCAAGAAAACTTAAAAATGCTATAAATTCAGGGATGCCTGGCTGGCTCAGTTGTAGAGCGCATGACTCCTGATCACAGGGCTATAAGTTCAAACCCCACCCCATGTTGGCTGGGGAGATCACTTAAAAATGAAATTTTTTAAAAAAAAATTTATAGGTTCAGGGGGTAAGTCCAGACCCACTGAATCAAATACTCCAAGGATGGGGTCCTGGGAATCCACATTTTACATTTTAATGCTTCCTTGGTGATTTTAATGTGATAATTAGTGATCAATGTTTAATGGTTTAATTTTAATATATCTAGCTAGTGCAGGCGTCTTCCACATTTGAAGATGGAGGAAGTATCCTTGGATTAAGTGGAGGTCACTTAGCGTGGTGGGTGGCCATCTTGTTTTTACATGCAAGCATATGTCTTTCCACTGGAAATCCGTTCCCCTCCATGCCAATGCTGCGGCTGACAGAGGCAATGCTGGTCATTGCCAGGAATGTTCCCAGGAGTGGACTGTTGACCCTGGCCTAGACAACCATCCTTCCCCAAGCTCTCTGTCAGAGTGGTTGATCCAGAGATAAACATGTCACCCAAGCAAAACCAAGAAGAGTTGTCCCATGATGATCTTATATATATGGAAGCAGAGGAGAAGGGACCCTGCCATTGGCTTCAGAGTTGGGCACCTGGGTGGCCAGGAATCACAGCCAGCTAGTGGCAGCTGTCTTTAACAGCAATGGTAAAGAATGATGCCAAGAGAAAGAAGCTTAGACAACAGAGAGATGGAGATGAAAATGTTCTCATGATGTCTTTGCCCCCTCACAAGAGCCTCTCCCTATCAGGATGTGTCCCAGTGGAGCCCACTGGGAAAGGCGGACTCATGAGTGAGTCTTTCAACCTCTCAGCCTTACAAGAACTGGTCATGGATCTGGAACACTTTCTTCCCACGAGATAGAGTCCTCACAGCCTGTGCTGGGCTTATCAACTTGAGCAGGAATATCTTCCTGTTTCAGATGCAATGTGTACTCCTTTGTTCTGCTTGTGTACATCATACGGCCCCTGGCCCACCCTCCACTTCTCTATCTGTCCCCTATGGTTAGAAGACAGGGTCCTTCTGCTGAACACGAGAGGGTGCGTGCAGGCCAACAGCCCTGTGTTGGCCCCCGGGAGGGACCCGACCGAAGCTGACCCTGCTGTCTCTTCTCTATGTAAGGAAAGTGTGCTCCATCCAGTCCTCGACGGCACTGTGTTTTTCTTAGCAGCTCTGATTACCAAGTTGCAGTGGGACAGAAAACAATGCCATTTGCCCGACATCCTGTACAACCTAATTAACTTTCAAGTGGCTCAAGTTGGACGTCTGTCCTTGGCAACCGAAATCTCGGGGGTTGTATTTTGCTTTCAGTAGTAAAGAGTAAGAGGATACAGGGGCAAACAAATCACCATGAGATGAACATCTGGCTCCCTATCAGGATGTGGGAGTATTCTTAGCTCTAACCAAGAAGCTACCTTGATTGAGTTTAGAAGAAAGTGTTAATAAAGAAGCCAGTCTGACTGGATACTGTGACAAGGAAGGGCTGAGTGGCTCAAAGTGACCTTTTGAGGGCAATTAAGTGAGGACTTCGGCCCCAGTGAGCTGGGGGGAAATGCCTGTAACTAAGACAATTAAGTAATCAATAACATGCCCCGGTCTTGGACTAAAGAAGTCACTGCTTGCTGCCTGTGCCCTGGTCGTTCTGCGGGCTGGCACAGGACCAGCCCCGTGAGGGAGGCGAGCCGCAGAGAGGGAAGGGAAAGACGAGTGTTGTTTCCCTCTCAGATGGATGTGGGACCTAACGATGTCATTACAGAGCCCACCGATTCAGTCTCCCCAGAGTTTCCTTTATAACAAGCTGGTGCCAAAGAAGCGCAATTAATGATTTTCCGTGGTTTGCCAAAGCTCCATCAAAACAGCCTCTTGAAAACTCTAAGTTCACATTGCTATGGAAACACCGTCAGGTCAAACACAAAACGCGCGCGCGCACACACACACATGCAGGAGTCATTCTCAAGTTCTAGACCAACTCTCCGATCTGTGGGTGTGTGCGCCCGCCACCACCTTCCCCCAGGCTGCCTGCAGACACTCCGCCTCTGACCGGGGTGTGCATGGGGTCGCTTTTCAAAAGGAAATGATTGAAAATCTGTCTTCACCTAGAGGATCTACAGACATCGTCTGGCTTTGGTCTGTGGTGAGGGGGTCCTGTCTGATCAATGAAATGTGGAAGATGGAAGTGTCATAAAGCTTCCATTCCTCTTCCAAAAAACACCCTTCCCGGTCCCTTCCTGGGTTTTCAGTACCTGCTTCACTGCTTTGCACTCCCCTTTGCTCTCAAGCGCTTGAAGCCCCCCTTCAGTCAGAAAGTTCTGAAATTGTAACTTTCTTGGGAATAAATAAGGCATCGGTATCACAGTTCTACCATACAGCATCTAATTCTTAAGTGAAAAGTCAGCAGAAACAGAGAACATTTGTCTGGAAGTGGGAGTGGGCACTTGTCTAACGATCCCCTAAAATTCCTTCTGGAAGATGGGTCTCCACTTCCACTGCACGGTCACAACCACCACTGGGGATAAGCAGCACCATCTCCTGAGTCCTGAAGGGCTTTCCAGGGGTCACCCCTGATTCCAGAGGGATTCCCCTCTTTTTCCTTCCCTGATGCCAGAGGGATTTTAAAAACACAACTTCGACCATATCATTCCCCAGTGAAAATGTTTCATTAGCTCCCCATTACCTACAGAGAAAATCCAAAGTCCTCTCCTGTCCTATGATGTCCGCTCGCCTCCACCAGCCTTGGCACAGTCTCTCCTCTGCTCTCCACCCTTCAGGTACAGCAGCAGCTTGCAAGTGGCCCCTCACATCCAACTCTGACCCCCTCCATCTCAGGCCCATGTGCACACAGGTCCCTCTGCAGAGACAATCCCTCCCCCTGCCTCTGCCCCGCCACAGAGTCACTCCTGCATTTTCTCCAGACTGCTTAAATCTCACTTCCTCCTGGGACCCCACCCCCATCCCAGATTCACTCACCTCCTGCAACCACTAGGTTTTGTTTTCTGGGTAACTGTCACAATTACCATAAATCACTATATTTTCTTTTCTGGTAGCTGATGAACTCCACGAGACCGGTGATCACCTCTGTCTTGTTCAGACTCATAATCCTTATACAGCACACAGCGCCTAGCACAGAGTAGGACTTCAATAATTTTTATTGAAAAATGAGTGAATTAATGGATTCTGGAAATTGGTACCTGTGCCATAAATCCCTTAAGGGATAACACCTTGGTTTCAGCCTGCTGCGGTATATAGCATACTGTGCAGGCATGAATCTGCATGACAGCAAGTGTCTTCCGCCAGATCTCTACCTGTCCACAACACATCTGTTAAGTCCCAACTTAGATATTGTCCAGATTTCTGCTGTCAAGATGAAGGCAGGGGACAGCAGGCACAGGGAACAAGCAAGGAGGAAAAACTGTCTTTGCAGATGGATTTAGGAGCTGAGAGGGAAAGATTCCAGAAGCCACACCAAGGCATGTCAAGAGAAGATGGTGGCCAAGCAAGCTTGAAGAATCCCCCTGGAGGTAGAAAGCAGATTTGACCTTGGGAAAGGCAGTCAAGGTCATAGCAGAAGGACCACAGGGCGCAAGTCCAGCATGAGATCAGGGATGATAAGGGAGAATGGGGGACACATGTATCAATAGCGAGTGGAGAAGAGCTTGTGACAAGTGATTCAGAACTGAATCCAGGAATGGAGAGCTTCCAAACTGGGGCAATGTTCACTTAATTCCCAAAACATCCTTTGGGGGCGCGCGTGCTCTGAGGAGCCCTGTTGGGATGGACTTCGTTCCCGGTGGTTTGCTTGATTCCTTTATCCCTCCTCCTCCAAACACAGAGAGCAGCCTACACACACCTCCTTCATTGCACTCAGCACACTCTGGCTCAGGTCAGTCCCCTCGTGGGTGTTCTGGCCAGCCGGGGAACAATCTGAGGTCATCTTGTTCAAATCTGCATCTCCTCCCGATCACATGGAGGAGCACAGAGCCTGACACATGCGAAATGGAATCCTGATCTCCCACTTTAGAGCACTGTGGGGTTAATTTCATGTGTCAACTTGACTGGGCTGTGGGAAGACCAGATAGCTAGCAAAACATTATTTCTTTTGGCTCTGTTTCTTAGAAGAACCCAGACTAGTAGAGATTTTGGCACCAGGAGTTGTTCTAGAGGAATGGAATTCTGAAGATGAGTTTTCTGGATTAGTGTCAGAATTTCTGGAATTGGCTCTCTATTATGACTAGGTCTAAAGACTCTATCTCCAGCAGTAAAGAGAGAATGATACTCCTTGGCATGAACTGTTTATAGACACATGCTAAATATCTTCACTCGATATGCTCAATCAACCCCTCATAAGAAGCAAGGAGCCAAGTGATTCTGTATCTGATGCTTTCTAACATTTCTGGGAAACCAAGAAATATAATGACATTGGTTGGTTGCTCCTAATGTTTCTGGACAAAGTAATGAAAGAATAGGGTGAGTTCTGGGATTCAATCACTGAATCCAACTGATAATGCTGATTATTCTGATAATAATGACCTAATTGGTATAATTAATATTGACCATTAATTAAATCTGATTGATAGTGCTGATTAAAACATTGATGTGAGTAGTCTGGGTCCCACATGATTCATTTTAATTTATCTTTTTAAAAGATTTTATTTATTTATTTGAGAAAGATAGTGAGAGAGAGCTTGAGAGGGGCAAGGGTTAGAGGGAGAAGCAGACTCCCTGTGGGGCTGGGAGCCTGATGTGGGACTCAATCCCGGGACTCCAGGATCATGACCTGAGCCAAAGGCAGTTGCTTAACCAACTGAGCCACCCAGGCACCCCCACACATGATTCATTTTAGAAGAGCCATTCATTCAATGACATCTAGTCAACATCTGCCCTGTGATTTACTTTCAACAATCAGACATCACATGTACTCCACACTCTCGCTACCTCTAATCCATTCTCTTTGCTGCAAAACAAAAACAAAAACAAAAACGAAGTGTTTAGGGGCACCTGGGTGGCTCAGTGGGTTAAGCTGCTGCCTTCGGCTCAGGTCATGATCTTGGGGTCCTGGGATCGAGTCCGTCAGGCTCTCTGCTCAGCAGGGAGCCTGCTTCTCTCTCTCTCTCTCTCTCTCTCTCTCTCTGCCTGCCTGTCTACTTGTGATCTCTCTGTCAAACAAATAAATAAATAAATAAATCTTTAATAAAAAAAAAAAGAAGTATTTAAAAAGCCAGATACTCCCATGCTTAGAATAATAAAGATTAAGCCTCGAACCCACTACTGCAAGGCTTCGCAGCTTCTGTCGCCCACCTTCCATCCTTATGCTGCAATACCACCGCTTTCCATCGGGTCCCCATGTGGACCACACTCCTCACCTCTGGAACCTTGCATGAAAGTTCACTTCCTAGATCACATTCACTTTTCCAAGCACCACTGTCCAACAGAACTCTCTGTGATCATGTGAATGTTCTAGATCTACACTGTCCAGTATGTCCAGCCAGTAGCAACAGGTAGCCATTGAGCTCTTGAAATACGGATAATGCAACCAAGGAACTCAATTTCACCTTAATTAATTTAAATGTAAATAGCCACATGTGGCCAGTGGCTGCCATATTGGACAGTGCAGCTCTAGAATTCAGTTCAGATGCCTTTCCTCACCCTCCAATTTTAGGAAGATATATAGATTAATTATGCTTTTTAATCAAAGGATTTATCACAGAAGTTCCATATGTTATTAGTATGATTATGTTTATCTTCAATTTCCCCTGCTATTCAGCAATTTCCATGAAGACAAGGAGCAGGTCTGTCTTGTGTCATAATGGCCCATAAGGCCTAGTCCAAGTGCCTGGTACAGAGTAGACAACAATATTTGTGAATGAATGAATGAGATTTTCTGAGTATATGACTTCAGAAAATCATTGCACATTTCTAAGACTCGATTACTTCAGCTATAAAGTCTATGGATCCCTTCAAGCTTATGCACTATGTAGAAAATACAGAAATGGGGCACTAGATAGAAAGTTCTAGATGTTAGTTAATATCATTTTGCCACCACAATGACTTTCTGTAAAGTCTTTCAGAAAATGACCAGAATTTGTACTTTAAACCAAATATGCTGGGGTGCCTGGGTGGCTCGGTCAGTTAAAAGCATCTGATTTCGGCTCAGGTTGTGATCTCAGGGTCCTGGGAGGGCACCCACATCAGGTTCCACACTCAGTGGGGGTGTCTTCTTGTCCCTATCTCCCCGCTTGTGCTCTCTCTGTCAAATAAATAAATAAAATCTTTAAGAAACGAAAACCAAACAGGTTCTGAAATTTTATCAAAGCACACTTCTGCCACTTCATTAAGGCACACAATATCTGTACAATCCATATTTGACCACTGAAACAATTCCGTGAAGTGACTGTTTCTATTTTGCCAAAATTGGTGAGATTTTCAGACTGTAAGTTAAAATTTGGGGCCTCAAAATGAGAAAGAGAGAGAGAGAGAGACTCCTGATAATCACTTCACCTCTGCTTTCTGCAACCAAGCATCTAATAAAACATGGATCAGGGAGATTTAATATCAATTTATAATTATCTTTTACTTCTTATTACTTTGGTAATAACTTTCATGGTTTTAGTATCACACACTCTTCTTCCAGAACAAAACAAACCACCCCAAAAGTGCAGAAGGGCTCATTTGGGCCAAGTTGTTAAATAAATTGTATAAAAAGTGGAAAGATGGAGGGTCGACATAGAACCTGACAAGGTTATAATGAATTTAAGGTTGGCAAGGGTCTCTACACAATACTAAGTTAATGGCCTATTGTTAAGATTCAGGACTTAGATACATCATAGTCCTCCTCTAGAACTAGTTTAAAAATCCATCCTTCTTTCCAGTATTGCCCCAGCCATGCTAGGGCCCTCTCTCCTCTTTGCCTGAGGCAAATCCTAATGGACGATAATGGGGACATCAAAGACAGCATAGCAGCAGTCAAATGCAGAGGCTTGACTGAAGACCGCTTATGTGTTAATCTCCACCTCAGTTTCCTCATATGTAAAATGGGGGTAATCAGAATACCTACCTCTAGAGCTGGCCTGGGGATCTGATGAGCTAACACATGTGAAACTTGACACACCTTATATATTTCAAAGAATATCAACTCTCATGACAAAAGTGACAGAGGAACAAGAGCAGATCTGTCTGCAAAGGTCAGGAACTCAGAACTTTGTAAAATAGTATTAAAAATTAAATTAAATTAAATCATGTTGTCAGTAAGCCTAATGTGTCATGCTTTCTAGTGGCATTTATGTTTAATTTAGTAGCTACCATTTATTACGCATGCACTAAGTATACGTAATCTTATTAAATCATCCCAATAACCCTGAGAAATAATAGTGGTTGTACTAGTAATAATAGTACTAATTGTAGTGGTAATCTGAATGGAATAACACTTCCCTGTGTACTTAGTGTGCCTGGCACTGTGCTGAGCCCATTACATACATGACCTCATTTAGCCCCTGCCCTTAGCCAACCTAGAAGATTAGAATGATTTTCTGTGAGTTACTGTCATTTTAGAGAACGTGGGCTACACTCCGGAGGGCTAGTTAACAAGTACAGGACTAGGTGGTCTGCATTCAGGAGAGCTGAGACAGGAACCAGGGTTGGCTACTTCCTGATAACTCAATTCTACAGTTTGGGGAATTTGGAATTTGAAAAGAGAGTATATTTTCATAGTCACACAGTGCTATTTTTCATTAAGTAAAAATATGAACCAGATTAGGTGAATGAGGGCTGGGGCTGGGATGAGGAAAACAAGTTGTCAGCAGTGCAAAATCCAACGAGCCACTCAGTTTCGGGAAGAACCAGAGCAGCTGGGGTGGAGCTAGCAAGTGTGTCACTTTGAATCATGCCAAGGGGAGTCACTCATCCTTCTACTCTTTGTTTTAAAACCTGTTTTCTGCCTGCCGGGGACACAGCATCATACGATGGACCTGAGTTAGGGTGTCTGTGGAACCCCAGACGATGCCTCCCCATCCTCTCAGGATGTCATCTCAAGCATCTTGAGTTGCATCTTTGAAAGTATGTTCTCTACTCTATCAGACTGGTGGTGTGAGGGGCTGCAGAAAGCAGTATGTCCAGAGCCATACCTCTGCTACTGTAAAGTGGTCCACCACCATATTATACAAGCTCCCGTGTTCATGGATCAATTATTGTAAAGCCCTGGGACATGGTGCTGGTAGAGACCCTGTGAGCAAGGACAGGAAAAGCCATCCTGGAATAGACATTGAAGTCAATCAAGAGGAAGTGTTGTGCCTTCCGTGTAGGAAGGGGACTGATGTAGTCATTTTACTCCAACTGGCTGGTTGGTTGGGCTTCTCATGGCATGGGACCCATCCGGGGCTCAGCAGGTCTGATGCTGGCAGAGTGGACACCCAGGAGCAGCAACAGCTGGGTCAGCCTTGTTGATCAAAGGGTCCTGCTTGTTGAGCCCATGCACTCCCCATCCCTGCCATTGTAGCTACTTCATCACGCACTCGTGCCAGCACAGGGCGGCCAACAACAGATACTGGCTGACGTCTACTAGCTGAGTTATTCTGTCCCCTCGATTATTTAGTGCTTCTTCCCTGGTGGTTACTCCCTGGTGTTATTCACATACAATTCAAGGATTTTCACACTTTGTACCCACTCCCATAATCCACCCACATGCCATATCCCCAAATCATTTTGATCCCATTCTTTCAGTCTGACTCCTTCCAGGCCCCCAACTAACCATTCAAACCAATCTTCACCACCCCAGAGTCCCTATTCTGTCCTTTGAACACAAAGTGGATAATGGAATGGACTGTCCAAAGCTCTACCATTAGGATGATTTCTCTTCACTAGTGTTTTCTGGAACACCCGAGAGCATACAACAGCTTGCTTCCATAAAAATGGGCCAACTAATCCATGAAACAAATTTGGTCCCTTTTGTTCCTTATCAGCTGGTCATAAGAGAACCTCCAAGTAGCCACAGGTGTGAACTGATGGATGATCAATGGTATAGCCCTGGGGAATGACATGGGGGACTGGGCCACCTGTTCATGGAGTTCACTTGCGCCCTCTGGCATTGCTCCTCCCCAACCCTAGACGTTCCACGCACATCTTACAGTGCATTGCTGCTGAGCCTGACAGATCTTGGGTCATAATGGGTAGCCTTGACCACATAGTCACTTGCTATCCCAGGATCAGGAAACTCATCTGTACCAGGATTAGGGGCTGTTTTTTAAATGGTGTACAATTCTCTGCTGAGGACAGCCTGGCTGTCCTCCAGAAACCTAGGGATCTGCATTATTATTTTTCTACTGGCATTTGCCATAAACTCCATTTTGCATCCTTCCCCAGAGCAAGTACTTCCAATGCCATATGGGCTGTCAGGTCATATGACCCAAGCAGCAGGACAACTGCACTGAATCCTGGATCTCTTACAGGGCCTTTTTCTGCTCTGGGCCCTACTCACTGCTGGAAGCTCTGAAATTATGATGCCCATTTAGTTTTCCCACCTTGAGAAAAGGGAGCCAAGCCTTTATACCACCTTGACAACAAGTCATTGGAATCAGGCCCCGTCCCAGGCAACGAATCTCTCTTAAGCTAAAAGAAATCCAGAGAGCAACTCAACTGAGAGCCACTGACCACCAGCACTTCTAGTTGCTGAAGAAAAAAAAATGCCTCAATGCCTAAAGGAAGGTGGCACAGACAGAATTAAGCAGAGCATGGCAAAGATAGAAGCCCATGTACTCAAGTGAGAGAGAGAATCAGAGACAGAACTGTTTCTCAGTTCTTCCCTAACAGGGGTTTCTGTAAGTATCCCATGTCTTTAAAATAACTTATTTTGGGGTGCCTGGGTGGCTCAGTGGGTGAAAGCCTCTGTCTTTTGCTCAGGTCATGATCCCAGAGTCCTGGGATCAAGCCCCGCATCAGGCTCTCTGCTCAGCAGGGAGCCTGCTTCCTTCTCTCTCTCTCTCTGACTGCCTCTCTGCCTTCTTGTGATCTCTCTCTGTCAAATAAATAAAATATTTTTAAAAAATAAAATAAAATAACTTGTTTTTCCAACTAACCTCATTGGGTTTCTGTTCTTTTAAGTGTCTGGAATTTTTAAACTATTGGCTTTAAGTAATTTGGGTGAAATAGTAAGAATTGAAACTTCCAAGGTTTGGGAATGGAGTTCAAAAATGAGCACAATATATTCATTGTTCTTTTAACGGGTTATTTTAGTTTTAATTCAGAGTTACATAAAATAGAAAATGAAACAGGCACATAAAACCAAGGATTGAACTAAAAATTAATACAGGTGATTTAAGGGCTTTATTTCATTAGGAGCTTGGCTCTAATAGCATACATCCAATTTATTTCCTAAAGACTATATAACACAAGACTTGTACATTGTAAAACAATTTTAAACACAAATCAGGGATAATGTCACTTATAGGATCATCTACCTGTGACTATTTATGAAATTATCTTGAAAATAAGCTCTGTTTCACCTTTATTCCCCATTAATAACATTATTATTTACTGATATTTGTAGCAGTTAGCTATTGCTGTGTAACAAACCATGCCAAATCTTAGTGACTTAACAGAACAAGCATTTAGTACTGCTCATGCATCTAAGGGTCAGCTCAGAAGTTTATCTGGTCTTTGCTGCACTTACTTCTACTTCTAAGATCAACTGACCCTCAGGTCAGTGGCGCTCCTTGACTGGGCTCTCACACACATTTCTAGACTAGGATGACCTTAACCGAAATGACTGGACTCTTTTCTATATGAATATTTATCTTCGAGGAGGTAGCCTGGGCTCATTTTCATGTAAGAGGCATGGATCCAAGAGACTGAGTTGGAAGTATTTAATGCCTCCCGCAACCTAAGCTTGAACTGGCGTATAGTCATGTCCATCACATGCTATTAGCCAAAGCAAATTACCAAGCAAACCCTGATTCAGAGTGGAAAAACAGACTCCTCTCCATGATGAGGAGGAGCATGATGAGGAGGAGCTTCAAAGTCACAATTGAAGGACATGGATACAGCATGGAGAATGTTTATGGACTCATTCTTATAGTCTATCACAGCTATAAAGATTAATATCCTATTTAACCACTTGCTAACTATGTGACTGTAAATAATTTAATCACCCTGCCTGGTCCTTGTTTTCTCAATGTATAAAATAGATAATAATATAAGCTTTATCTCAATATTGTTGTAAGTATTAAGTAAGGCAACACATAGAGTGCATATCATGCATATCACAATGTCTGGAACATATTCAACAAATACTAGTTACTATTTCTTATTGGTATTATTTATAAGCCTCCTCATGCATATATTACAACTTTCTTATAGATCCATAAGTGGGAAATGGGCACGAATGAAGGGGAGATGACAGTGTGCTCGGAAGTGAGGATAAGTGCCTTGACATTATTCCACCAAGCCAAATTCTCTCTGGCCTAAGCTATTTCTTGATGAGTAGATAATTTTATAAGTTATTTTATGCCAAAATAAAAACTTCACAAATGGTTATCCAAGATGGGGAAGACAGAGTTCAAAGTGCAGCTATGAAGATGTCAAAAATAAAAGCTGGATGAATTTGAAAATAAATGCACTACTTTTGCATTTGGCTTTATTTGCATTTTTCATTGGCATTCTGTATTAGTACAGAACAGTAGCTAACCTAATCTAAATTTACAGCTTGTAGAACAACTGGGTTACTAACAGGGCACAGGCACTTCCAAAAATATTCTAAATGAAGGGAAATTCTTCTATCCTAATTGAGAACAGAGACAGAGAAGATTATGGGCAAAAACAGACTAATTTCCAAATACAGCTTTTTCCCCATAGGTCCCCTTTAGCAAGCTGACATTACTTTGGACTTTAAATTCTTTGCTGAGTAGTTTCTTTGGCCTCTACTATTGTATCAGTGTTTATTCAAGTTCTCTTCTTTTTCATGATGACTAGTTGAAGTAAAAATTTAAAGTCAAAAGCTATATATGTATATTGGAAAGCATTTGAATATCAAACTAAAATTAAATATAAAAATATGATTTCCTATTATGAACAGCTAGTTGCCCATGAGTTTGATAACTTACATGAAATGGGCCATATCCTTGAAAAGTTGAAACTGCAAAAACTCACACTGGGTTTGAGTTGATAAACTGGGTAGGCCCTCTATTAATTGAACCAAAAACTAATAGCCTTCTAAGAAAGAAAGCACCAAGCCCAGAGGGTTTCACGGGTGAATTCTATCAAAGATGGAAGAAAGAAATGACACCAAGTGGCTCAGTTGGTTGGATGTCTGACTCTTGATCTCAGCTCAGGTCTTGATATTACGGGGTTAAGCCTACTTTAAAAAAAGGGGGGGGGGGGTGAATCCCACTACTGAGATTTATTCCAGATACAAAAGATTGATTTCACATTTAAAAATCAATCAGTGTAATTCACCATATCAACAAGCTAAAGAATATAGCTCATACAATCATATCAACTGATAAATATAAAAGCATTTGGTGGCACCAGGTTGGCTCAGTGGCTTAAGCATCTTCCTTCAGCTCAGGTCATGATCTCAGGGTCCTGCTACGGAGCCCAACATGCCTCTCCCTTTCCCACTACCCATCCCCCACTTGGGCTCTGTCAAATAAATAAAATCTTTTAAAAAAAAGATAAAGTACTAGACAAAATCCAACACCCATTCATGATTAAAAAAAAAAAAACTCTCAGAAAACTAGGGATAGAGAAGAAATTTCTCAATTTCTCAATCAAATTAAAGAACATACACTAAAAAAAAAAAAAATCTACTGCTAATATCATACTTACAGGTGCAAGGTAGATATTCCCCCTATGATTGGGAACAAAGCAATATTGTCCTCTCTTGTCACTCCTATTCAACATCATACTACAATCCTAGGTAGTACAAGAAGACAAGAAAAAGAAATAGAAGGGAAATAAATGGTATATAGGTTGGAAAGAAAGAAAACTGTCTTTATTTGTAAATAAGAGGACTATCAATGTAGAAAATCTGAAAGGATTGACAAAACAACAACAATAACAACAACAACAACAACCCATCCTGGAACTAACAAGCAAGTATCAAAAAAGAAAGACTTTAAGATACAAAGATAATATACAAAGGTCAATTTCATTCTTACATATCAGCAATTGGCATTTAAAATGGCAAAAATAATACCATTTACAAAAGTACCCAAATAAGTGAAATACTTTAGGATAAATATTAAACAAATATAAACAGGATCCATATACAAAGAACAAAATCTCTAATGAAAGAATTCAAGGGAAAACTAAATAAATGACAACACATTCCATATTCACGGATTGGAAGATTAAATATTAAGATGTTAATTCTCCACAATCTGATCTCCAGACTCAACATAATTCAATCAATATCCCAGTAAGCTATTCTATAAATAATGACAAACTGATTTTAAAGCTTATATGGAAAGACTAAAGTTTACCCAA
Organism: Mustela lutreola; assembly: GCF_030435805.1. Lineage (NCBI taxonomy): Eukaryota > Metazoa > Chordata > Mammalia > Carnivora > Mustelidae > Mustela > Mustela lutreola. The sequence continues at coordinate 6,278,092 of NC_081298.1, read as the reverse complement.
CAATACTGAAGATGAAGAACAAATCTTGAAGAATCACTCTACCCAATTTCGAGACGTACTCTAAGGCTACAGTAATCAAGACAGTGTGGTACTGGTGAATGAACAGACACATAAATCAAAGAAACAGAATTGAGTACCCAGAAACAGACCCACATATACTGAGTCAACCAATGTCAACCAGGGCAACAGCAATTCTTAACATGACCAAGAAGGTACCAAGCAAAGGTAGGTTGGATGGTCAGTCGTACTACAGAAGTCATGGTATGTACTTAGACACAACCCACAGACTGAAACACAATCTTTAGCCACAGCCCTCAGTAAATGAAACACAGAAACAAGACATGAGGACCTCCTGAGCTGCTATTTGGCCTAACAAGCCTTTTCTATAATCAGACTATGTTGAGGTTTCCTGGACTATGACACCTGTTCCACTTAAACAAAAATAATATATTCAACTCTCTCTTTTGATAAGGGAACTCTAGCAACAGAAAGTTTCAGAATCAAAAGAGATCTTTCCTTTTTTTTTTTTTTTTCCTTGTGGCCATTTGAGTTTTTAAATTCAAATAGCTAAATGAGAAATCAAGCTATATCCAGATCATGATGCTATCACGTATATAAAAGAATATTAAAAGAAATGCTTCAGAACCCAGGGATCCTTTGGACAAAAGGAATGAACACAGATGTGGTCACTTGGAGAATCTTAAGATGACCCCTACTCTCAGACAAAGTTAATGGGACCAATGTATAACTGGATAGATCTGATTTAGTTTTAACCTTCCTTTGTCCTTTTTTGGAAGCAATGACACAATCTGCTTATGCCGTCATTCCATGGGCATCAATGATGTGTCATTCCAAAAGCAGAAGAAAGGAAGTTTCAAAGAGAGAGGAAAATCAAAGGATGTTTATAATGAGAAAATTACATGTTAAAGAGGAAGGCAGCAATTCTTGACAATATTATAAGAAAATTCTTAAAATAGCAGCAATTTTTTCTTGTTAACAGCATTGGAAATAAGAGAGCAACAGTATTTTGGTGAGCATGATATTTTTATGTTAGTAATAAGTTGCCAAGAAGATAACTGGGAAATTGCAGACTTTAGGAATTAGGTTCATTGGTCACATGTACCATCCTTCCCAGGAAGAAAGATTTGTCTGAACTTTTCAAAAGAGTGAAAGGAGCCGAGATAATCCATGCTTATTATTTGTTCAGATTCTGAAACTTAATTGATGTAAATGTCTTTATAGGAAGTGAAGTCTCCATGGGGACTTCCTATCTCATTCTGACTCTATCCCTTATATGCTCTGGAACTTTCGAAGCCTGATGACCCATGTCAGGCTCTGAGCTCAGCAGGGAGGCTGCTTAGGAGTCTCCCTTTTCCTCTGCCTCTGTGTCTCCTCCCAAGCTCACTCACATTCCTTCTCTCTCTCTCTCTCTCTCTCTCTCTCTCTCTGTGTGTGTGTGTGTGTCTGGAATAAATAAATAAATCTTTTAAAAAGCAAGTTCTGGGACTTCAGACTGCGTCTTTAAGATCTCTGAACCTTAGCATCCTCACCTATAAAAGGGAGAAAATACTACTACTTACTTCCTAGGGGTGGTGGAAACCTTAGATAAAGCACCTGATACGGTGCCCACCACACTGAGAGCCAGCATTCAAAACCTTGTGTGTTCTGACTGCAGCAAGAGCAGCTTGCCATGCCTCATAGACCCTCTCTTGTTCCACCACATGTGTCCCATTTCTGGTTTCCTGTTTTACATCCCTTTCCAAATGATGAATGTTGGAACTGCAAAGATGTGGAAATGAACTGTGAACACGCACCAAAGCCTAAATACCCACCTGGCTTGTCTGTTGGATTATTTTTGTCTTCCCTGCACTCACTTGTAAAGGCTGTGCACTTCCTTCCAACAGCGGGGCCATTTGTCAAATCCTTGGAGAGGTAGTCCAGGGATTGCCTTCCGTTCAGCTCAAATCTTCACCAAGACAAACCTCTTACTGTGTTATAGGAACCCCTTGTTTTTGATCAATATGGCCACATGGAGTTTGTTAAATCCCTTCTTTACCCAACTAATATTTAATTGAACACTTAGCTACCTGTGAAGAGCTAAGCTTAACTGAGTATGTATTCAAATAAAACAGACACAGTCCCTGACGTTTTGCCACTTACAACTTAGCAGAGGGAGAAACAGTAAGTGTCAAGTGAATAAAATTACAGTCCTCCCTTGTCCATGGGGGATATGTTCCAAGACCCCCCAGCGGATGCCTAAAACTGCAGATACTACCAAACCCTATGCATACTATGTGTTTTTTATCTGTACATATCTGTGACAAAGTTTAATTTATAAATTAGGCACAGGAAGAAATTAATAATCGACTAGAACAACAATTATAACAACATACTGTGGTACAAGTTATGTGAATGTGATCTCTTTCAAAACATCGTATCGTTCTGTACTTATCCTTCTTGTGATGATGTGAGATGATTAAATGCCTTCGTGATGAGATGAAGCGAGGTGCATGACACACACACTGTGACAGAGCTTTAGGCAACTACGGGTATATCTGACATTTCATTAGAAGGAGGACCGTCTGCTTCCAGGTGGCAGATGACCACAGATAACTGAAACCACAGAAAGCAAAACCACAGCTAAGGAGAGGAGGGAGATACTGTAATTCTACATTGGGGTAAAACGCTACAAAGGAAGTGCACATGACACAGTAGTAGAGAGTAATTGTAGAGGATGCACCTATTTAGATCGCAGTGAATGGTAATCTCGTAAGGACACAGGGAAATGACTACACTGATTTAAGATGGGGAGTGACAAACTTGGATTTACATTTTCCAGCAGGCACCCTGGCTGCTCCATAGAAAAATGAACAAAGTGCCAAAATGTGGGTGAGGAAACCAGAAAGGAGCCTATTACAGATATCCGGGAAAGAAACGATCATAGCTTGAACAAGAATTCCACTAGGAGGTATAGAGAGAGAACATATGCATTTGAAAGATATTTTTGAAATAGAAAAGGCAGAATTGGTTGTTGAATGTGAGGAGTGGAAAAGAAAGAACCCAGGATAGCTGCGAGGCGGAGGTGGGCTTGTCATACGAGACCATAAGCTTCAGGTCCCTTTAAATAGAAAGACCCCTATCCAAGGCTTTGGTGAGGGTCCTAGCAGTAAGTTCATGTGATCATATTGTTGTTAATATTTACCAAACTAAGATACTGTGCATACTTTTTTAAATGAAGTGTCTTCAGATTACATAAGCCTTAAGACCTCTATCTACCTGTTGCCAACTTTGAGCTTTTAACAGCAGGTGGACTGGGGCACACTTTTACGGAGATAAGGCACAAATTGGTTGGGAAGGCTAGAGCTCCATGTGCGAGAGTGGAGATATCCACCAGGCATTCTGGTCATCAGACACTGGGATGGAAGCCATCCTCAATGGCTTCCAGATCTTTCCAAACATCAGATCCACTTTCAAAAAAAAATCCTACCATTGACAATATTTAGCTTCTAAATTAGTGCTTCTTGATCATTTAAAAGTATTCTTGGGGCGCCTGGGTGACTCTGTTGGTTAAGCACCCAACTCTTGATTTCAGCTCAGGTCATGAACTCAGAGTCATGAGATCGAGCCCCGTATAGGGGTTCACGCTGGGCAAGGAGCCTGCTCCGGGTTCTCTTCCTCTCCCTTTGTCCCGCCCCCGCTGCTCACTTGCTCGCTCTCTCTCTCTCTCTCTCTCTCTCTCTAAAAAAATAAATAAATAAATAAAGTATCTTTAATAATTTAGAAAATCTACAGATTTATCCTCTCAGAAAATGCACATACACCTAACACTTTAATTCAACCTGAGCCAAGAGCCCATCTTATCTCTACATGTAGTCAGGACTCCATGGGAGATGCAAAGTGTAGATATTCCATTTTCTTGAGATTCTTCTGATGGGCACACATTTTTTAAAAGCAGGAATTTTAGAACATTTGTTACCAATCAGCCCCACTACCTCATAGTCATGTCTTATTCCCACGATGGCAGTACATTTGAGGATGCTGGAGATGGCAGGGTTTCAGTGCTCCAACCTTCTGAGAATGTTTATTTTCAAAGCACATTTCTCATCTTTTGCGTGTTCCCAGGCAATGCTATTTTAAAGAATTGGATGTATTTCCTACGCTCAATAGCATGTGCCATTTTTTAAGAGCATCAGCCGGTCACTGGAGAAATCCATGAATACTAACTATTGCTCTGCAGAACGCCTTTTGCTGGCTCCCTCCTCTGGTGTCACTCATGGGTCCTTTTGTTTATTCACTGGGTAGTACTACAATGCCTCTGCCTTTTCTACATAATTCTGGGATAAATCTGAGAATGGAAAGTACTGGTAGATGCTCCTGCCCCACGTTGATGTTGGGAAAATGAAAATGTTATTTACCAAATCATCAAACCATTGACACAAATTCTGTGAGGACTTAAATTCAGTATCCTTTGATGACAGCAGCTTCTGCAAGATCTGCCCATGGAACTCCATCCTATTTTCCTAGGCAAGCTTCCCATCCATCCATCACCTCCACTAGACAGAGCGCTTCTTGAGGACAAGGGCATCCATGAGCCTACCTTCATAACCCCCACTTTGCACGTGGTAAATATGGAAACAGATACAAAGGAACTGAAAATGGTGAAACTGGTGTAGCTCTTTGACCTCACAAACTGCAAACTGGTTTGGCTCTTCAGCTTCATGAATTGTTAAATCTATGGTTTTTCAATTTTGTTTTGTTTCTCAGCTACAATTTTTTTAGGCACCTGCTACCCTGAAGGAACTTTACCAGGCATGTCTCATTGATTGGTTGTTGATGAGAATCATACTGGTGATATTGTCCCTACTTTGCTGATGAAAAAACAGAGGTTTTGAGGAATTCTGTAACTTGCCCAGATTACTCAGTATCCAAGAAGGCTTGCTCAACTGTCAAGCTCATGCTGTTTCCACTCTCCATCCACACTCACTCCACTGCTCTCTCAGTTGCTGCTAACCTGGCCTCTTGAATGCCTGCCAGATACTGCAAGCTTCATCCTACCTAGCTTCATCCTACCTTCATCCTACCTACCTCAGGACCTTTGCACTTGCTCTTGTTCCTAGAAAGCTGTTCTATATACCAGCAATCTATATATTTACATCTTCACATCTCAATATCATTTCACAGAGGCCATTCCTGACCACTCTATCCCAAACTGCTTTTTCTCTTCTGGCCAGTTCCTATTCCTCTGCCCTATTTTATGGTTGGTTATAGCACTTAACTATGCCTATCAGTATGTTACATTATGCAATATGTCTGGAGTTCGACTATTTCCTAAAATTTTAGAATTCAAGGCATTTGCTAACTGGCTTCAGATGACTTAATTTTGTAGCAATTGAGTTTTTTTCTGCCATTTGTTTTGTGTTCATAAGTGACATTTTCCCATTTACCAGTTGATGTGGTTTAAGTAGATAATAGAAGATGCCAGCATGAAGGCGTGCAAGCAGCATTGCCACCCTTGTGGAACATTCTATTGCATTCTTTTTGATTGGTCGGCATTTATTATTTTCTGTTTTTTTCTTTATTGCTATTGGCACCATTTTCCACCCCAATGTTAACTAAAAATTAATCCACAAAAATATTAAAATGTGATATGTTCCCTAAGCCTTGTTTTCATTTATCATCTTTATGTCCTTGCCAGTAAATTTTTTTGGCACTTGTTTTAACTTTGCATTCAATGAGAATTGATGGAGTGTAGGAGCATGAATCTGGCTGCAATCAAAATTTCACAAAGGGATGTAATTAATACCAAAAACAGCAATAAGGACGCTAGCTGGCATTTAATGGGTCTGTGCTACACGCAAGGCAGGGTTTTGCGTGCTTTATGGGTGTTTGCAAACAATCCTTAGAGCAGGCTTGTCCGCTACGTGCTGTTACTCCCCCCAGTACATGAAGATCCAAAAGCCTAAGAGTCAGAGAAACTTGGTTAAGCGGCAGCGGCAGAATTTGAATCCAGGCAGTCAGGCCTCATTTGTGCTTACCTGTTCTGTAAGTGCACGGGTGACCTGGGGAGCTGCTGCTAGTCTGCCTCTGGGATGCTTCCTACAGAATTCATAAATGCAGGCAGAGAGCTCTGCACACAGACCCAGGGACCTGATGCACAGCGAGTCAAAGTTAGATGCGCCCTGGAGTTTCATATTTATCTGGCGCTTCTCTAAATGCTTACATGTTCCAATTAAGTCTTTCGATGTCCCCATCAACCCAAGTAGGCAGGTGCCATTAGTTCACTCATTTTAATTTGAAAGGGACCGAGGCAAGAGAAGGATCGATCACATGTCTACATGTGCCCAGCTGGTGAGAAGGGGAGTGAGGAGTCAGACCCTGGAAGCTGGCTCCTACCCCATGCCTCGTCTCAGTCCTTCCCAGACGGCAGTGCCTTGTTAAGATGCAACACTCCGTGGCGACTTTTTATTTATCTTTTTCCTTTTTTTCATCTAGGAAGCTCGAGGGACAGACTGTGCAAGGAGCCTTTAAGCCACGAATGCTCTTTAAAACTTACAACAGTAAAAAATAATAGGAGAGTAGGAAAGAAACAGTTCTCATAAATCAAGGTGGTTTTTTCTTTCTTTCTTTTTTTTTTTTTTTTCCTTTGTCTGAGCGTTTCCAATTGGCAGGGAGTTTCAAGAACAAGTTTTTGTATTTGTGGGGGATTTAGATTCAATCAATAGCCTCAATTTTCACATTATTAAAGTAATTCTGAAACTGTCAAGAATTCTGACCCATAAACCACGTCTTATGTGTTCAAACTGGATCAGCCACAGAACAGTCCAAAATCTCATTTTTCAATCCACTTCATCAACCAGACAGTAATTGACAAGAGTCTGCCAGAATAAGCCAGCTCATTTGTAAAAACAATTAGAGGAGAAGCCGTTTGGGGATCAAGAAATGTTGGCCAGAGGGGATGAACCATCAAAGCCACGTCTTTAAGTATTTCTACAGGGAGTCCTGTTGCCATTTGAAAGCAGCTGGGACTTGTCAACAAACGCCCATGTCACGGTGAGAGAAAACTAAAACACTCTGGCCTGTAGGTATTTTGACACGGAACTGAAAGGTCAGGTAGCAAAGTGCTTCACAAAATTAATGTGCACAGGAATGGGATATCCAAATTCTAGTTAAAATGCAAATTCTAATTCAGTAGGTCTGGGTCAGAGCCCAAGATTTTATATTCCTAACAATCGCCAGGTGATGGGTCACCTTTTGGGCACAAAGCTCACATGGTGGGAAGTCACAGACTCTGAAATCAGACAGACATGGTTTAAACCCATCTCCGCTGTTGCCTGCTTGTGGGACCTTGAGGAAAACCTCCTCTCCGAGCCTCCATCTCCTCATTGGTCGAATTTCTACCAGACAAGATAGAAGCTACAACTGTTGTGCCTCGTATGGAAAAGAGCAGAAATTCAATAAATAGAAGCTATCCCCATAATAATGCACCTTATTATGCACATATTAATAGCTCCTGTTACCCAAAAAGATTAGGGCAAAACGGGAAAAGATGTTAGAAATGAGGATGTGAATGGGATCCCCAAACCCGTCAAATAAACTTCTTCTCTTCATTTATTAAGCATCCTTCTGTGCTAGTCATGGCTTGAGTACTTTCCATGGATAATTCTTATGACTGAAAGAGCAAATCACTTCATTTCATTATCACCAGGCCCCACAAAGTAGGTGCTAATACCATCCGCGTTTCACAGAGAAGGAAACTGAGGCTTAGGAGTTACTCAATAACATACGCAAGGTTGCCCAAAAGTGACAAAGGAGGGACTTGAATTTGGTTCTCACAGCTCGCAAGCTCTTGCTCTTAAACACTAGTAAATGGTTTTGAGTATTCAGCTGGTAGTAAGTGGAATGAGCTCGGCCCCCTACCTGAGAGGAGCTCCTGTTCCCCTGTGTGAGGCTAGTTGAGGACAATTGGAGATGCACCTCCAATCGACAAAACCATTTCAATTACTCTGAAAGGATTGGAAAGTCCCTCAGGGAAACATCCGCTTACACAGATTGGCAATGAAAGTCGGAGCATTAGGGTGTCCTTCGGAAGAATCTGGGTATATGCTGAGCTCCCCAGTTATTTTCTAGAATCCTGGTTGTTCTGGAAGTAAGCATTCATAGCACTCTGCCAGCACTCCCTTACCTATTAACTGGACCACCTTCATGGAATCATTCCACTCCTTTCGTGGTAAATTGCTTTTCACATTTCCTCTAGTTCCTGCCTACGTAATCCTGCAGATTTCATTTGCTGACTTATTGATGCTGGACACAGGTGAGAGACCCTAGCAAATAAAGCTTGGTTCTCTGATTGTTTGTATAACTCAGGGCTCTTTTTGCCACAAGTGACAGAAATTCAATTCAGACTAGTTTAAGGGGGGAAAAAACTATTTATTAACTCACCTACCTGACTCAAAACCTGATGGGTTGGCTTCAGGAACAGCTAGACCCAGGGGCACAAACAATGTCATGAAGCCCTAGTTCCTCCATCTGTCAGTTCAGCTTTCCTTTGCATTGGCTTAGTTGTCAGATGTCTTCTGATGGTGACAAAATGGGGCACAGGAACTCTGTGCTTATGTTCGTATCACAGTTTGTGTTTCCCTCCCTGTGGTTTGGGGAGATATCTAGATTTACTCCAATGGATGAATCTGAGACACTACTTTGTGTCTCTCCTTGAATGGGTCACCATGGCTAAGGGAATGAGATATGCTGACTGACCAGGACTTGAGCATGTGACCACCATCCTTAAGGCATGGGGCAGGGTCATCCAATGACCATGCGGACGAGGTGTGGGAAGAGGTGGTTTACCAAAATGCTGCCGTCCAAAGAAGAGAAAACAAATGTTCGGCAGGTGAAACATCAGAAAGCCACCATGGTGCTTATGGACAGGCTCTCACTAGATGCCAGGACATCCGAAGGGGACTGGAAGGAGCTGCAGAGTAACATGGTTAGAGACCCACAGGTAAAAAGATGTGTCCCATCTGGCCTGGTGACTGTTTCTAACCACATAATACAGGTACTGCTGTGGTGTGCATGAAGGAGATTCACACCGGTCAGGGACAGGCTGATGCTAGGGGATGGGGGTTGTTATGACTGCTAGAACTCCTGCTCTAAAATGGTACAGCTTGCAAAGCCGACTCTGGGTGTGGTTCTACCCACCTCCCCTGTGACCCATGGGGTGCTGGAAGATGACAGAAATTTCCTAACTTCATACCAAAGTGATTCATCTTTATCATTGACCCTTTCAGGTTTCTCCAAGACCCCAAACAGCAATGAGTTCCGTACAAGAGGTACTTCCTGAGCGAGCCAGTGGGATATTGAGGCGGACCCTGGGGCTGACCATTCTGGGTGGTGGAACACTTCCTGACTGCCACCAAGTCAGTCTGAGATTGGGGGGGGGGGGACCACAAAGCATCTGGGCCGTTACATGCACATGCCCACAGAGTTTTTCAGAAATCACTCGGTTAAATGCAGTAGACCGCCAAATACAGAATAGTTAAGCCAAAGTAGAAACAGAAAAATTATTATGACCAGCACAAATTCTGCTCAGGGCCTCAGGGATCTGGGTACCATGGAAATAGCAATTGTGTTCAAGGCTATTTTACATGATCCACATATCAATGAAGAAGCTTCATATTTGGGGAATTTAATGATCCACAGAAAATTGCCAGCAAGTTAAAAAACTATATAGTGTTGATTACTGTATTGGATTTCCACATCTTTTTCAGTTTGATCTCTTCACCGGGGAGACCGAAGGACAGGTGAACCCAACAAAAATACTCCGGAAATTTCAGCAGAGAGTGCAAATCGAAGGTAAATGATACCAGAATTATTTTCCAGGATCCCGACTTCTACAAAGTTGGCCTCTTTGCTTAGAGAACTCAATACTGTTATGAATGGCCAGGAGCAGAAACCCCAGTCAGATCGGCTTCAGGAGGAAAAGACCGTGGATGGCGTCACTCAAGAATCCTGGGAAGGCTCTGGCTATGTCAGGGACTCACGCAATGTCGTCAGGAAAATCAGAGGAAATCATTATCTTTTAAAAAGGGCTCAGGCACAATGAAATCATCCATGAAGACCAAAGGCAAATGGCTACCCCTAGATGGACAAGGACAGCAACTTTCTTACTTTCCCAGACTCCCGTCCTTTTGTGTTGTTTTTCCCCTGGTGACCCAGTCCACTTCTCCCCTGTCTGAAAATCAAACTAGACTCCCCAGTCCAGAGCCCACCATTAGATGGACTTCCATTCTAAAGAGAAAAATGAGCGATTCTGAATTTTGTAAATGATTTCTCCTGTCTTGGGCAACTCAACCAACCACCCTGAGGTCATTTCAATTAACTAGAAGTCACGCAGGTACTCAGCCTTAGATCAAATAATAAGACCACTGAAGGCCCCGTGAAGAAAGCACCGAGAGCGAGTCTCCAGCACACAGAGCTGTAGGTTTTATAAGGAGCATAGGAAAGGACTGTGAGAAGAATGGGGTAAAATCCAAATTTTGTGTCCTTTTGACACAAAATGGAGAAATTAATTCTTCTTCAGCAGGGCACAGCCCACACACATTCCCTTTCCTTAATCAAAACTGAGCATGAGTAAGTTGGCCATTAGTACACCTCACAGTAAAACTTCGAAGACCTTTCATATCTCTTAGAAATCATACCTCTTTAAATACTGGCCTGAAGGTTCCCAACCTCTCACTCTATTCTTGCTGTGAAAAATAAAAATAACAAAAAAACAAATAAATAAAATTTTTAAAAGACCAAGAACACACAGTTAATTATTTCTAAATGGGCAGAAAACATACTAAGGGAATTCCTTTCTGTGGGGTAAGACACTTCTCTAAAAAGGAAGAATCAGTTTGTAATGTGAGTGACCCCTCCCAAAACTCCAGGAATAACAAATAGATATGCGCCCGCTCTTCCTGATTCAGGGATCACTGAGACCGGGGGTCAGCAAACTTGTTTTGTGAACACCTGGAGAGCATCTATTTTGGTTTTGTGGTCAACCCTGCCTTTGCAGTACAAAAGCGGCCATAGACAATATATAAAGCCAAAGAATGGGGCTGTGTTCCAATAAAACTTTATCTATAAAAATAGGCCCTGGGCTGGACTTAGCTTCGCAGGTCAATTTGCTGACCCCCGATCTAGAACACTGTGTTGAGAAGGATGTTGGAGTCCTGTCTGAACTCAGGAGGAGAGACTGTCAAGTCAGTCAGTGATGTCTGCCACAGGCTCAGGGAAGAAAGCCTACGGCACCATCCTGCAGGTCTGCTGTCCCGGCAAGCCCATTGGTTTGCTATTCATCCACGTGCCCAACATGTCCCCCGGGTCAGGAACTGTGAACTGGCAGCCCAGGGTGATAGACGTGATCTGGGTTTTCTCTGCAGGTTAACTAACTGTCCCCAGATAGGGATCCAGCTCATGACCTTGGCTTTGTAGCACCAGCCTTAACCTGCAGAAATAATCTTGCTCCAGATCGGGCTCCTAGAACAAGCAGGAAAAAATAATGTCCTTGTTCTTTTGAAATGGTAGCAACTCACACTGGGAAAATGGTCATTAGGGGAATGAAGAGTTAGCATCTGTCCCAATTTAACCTCTTGTTATTGGATCACCTTAGCTCTCCTATTTCAGGGGCTGTGGATTCACGAAACTTATAATCAGCGCGCTATACCTCCAATAAACACGGGCTGCTGTTCCTTCCTCTGCAAGGCACATAATGCACTGTCTAGGAAGAAAACCGGAAATCATTTCCAAACTATGTAATATGGGGAAAATGAAAAGAAAACACAGGAATTCATAACATTGTGAATTTTTTTTTCTCTTCCAACTATGTCATCGATGGAGGTTAAAAAAATAAATAAATAAACTTATTTTTTGGAAGAGATCTAACATGAAAACAGAAAACCAGGCATTTCAAAGATTTTAATTATACCTGTTGCTTTGGGGGGGTGGGATCTTTACACAGACTATAAAGGACGTTAGGAACCATTGGTAGAATGCAGGAACCAATGAATCCTACTTCTGGAACAGGAAGCAGAGCTGGCTTCACTGGCATGTGGCCCACGCGTCACCCAGGACCCAGCATCCGTTAGGGCGCCCGCGTTCAGAAGGGCCCTAAGTTTGGCTCAATGCTCACCTGTCACCATTCAGAAATTCTTAATAATTTTTGAACACAGGGCTCCATGTTTTCAGGTTGTGGCCAATACTGATACACAAGTTACGAAATATAATTCAGTTCTAGTCTGCTCTGTATGATTTGGTGAAAAGCATCCAGAGATTACTCTTAATCCCTCATTCATTCCTTCTTTCATTTTTTATCATTTAGTCACTGAATGGTAAATCTTTGAGGCTTCCTCTATGTCCCCCGCTGTTTCAAGCTCTTTCTATCTAATCTGATCATTACCACAACTCTGTACAAAGGAGAAGCAAAGACTCGGGCCACATGGCTGCATGTGTCAGATCCGGCACATAGCCCTTAGCCTGTGGGATTCTCGAGTCGGATCTTTTCATGACGTTTCAAATCTTATCCTAGAAAAATCTTGGGATGCCTGGGTAGCTCAGTCAGTTAACCATCTGACTCTTGGTTTAGGCTCAGGTCATGATATCATGGGTCATGAGATCGAGCCCCGTACTGGGGGGGAGACATGTCCATGCTCAGCAGGGAGTCTGCTTAAGATTCTCTCCCTCTGCTCCTTCCCCTTCTCTCTCTCTCTAAAATACATCTTTAAAAAAAAAAAAAGTCTCAAATGAGGTGATTTTTTTTTCTTCACATCAGTGTTAGTCCTTAAAGTACTACCCAAAGAGTGACGTTGACCTCTGTGGGGCCACTTCTATAATTCAAGGTAGGGGAGCACACCATCAGCACCGCTTCGAAAGCCCACTTAGATGAAACTCGATTCCACAGACATACAAGCTAATGTAAGCTGCGGTTACACGACCAGGCACCAGGAACCAGAGGTGACTGGAACCCAGCATTGCTCACCCGGCCTTCCCTACTCACAGATAAAAATTGAAATCTAGCCAAACAGCTCGTGGGACTCCCTGTCCCTATTCCCCAAATTGTTGCTGAGAATAGAAAACAAAAACAAAACAAAACAAAACAAAAAGCCCTAAATTTTATTGTTTTGCTGTGGTAGATACTTTCAAGCTTGTAGATTTTTGAAGTGCAAAACATATTCTGTTCGGAGTTTGAGACCCTTATGCCCGTAACATAAACAAGAGAATAAAATTGGGCTCTTCAGAAATCCCCCTTGAGAGATTGGAGGTGCTGGGACAAGTCTGCCCCACACCAGTGCAGCCATTAGACTCCACGCCTGCTGGCGGGGGCCACACATTTTAACAGGGCTGCGTTTCCAGGAGCATTTCTTCTAACAGGCAAGAGAAACAGGAGTTTAGCTCTCCCCCACTAGTATACTGGCAGCTTTTACCATCAGAGTTAATACTCAACACATTTTCTGCTGTCGCCATGTCACACTCATGCTTGCTCATTCATCTGGTCAAAAGAAAACTTACATGTTGGTCAGAGATATTCTGAATAACTCAAAGTGTCCCCTTGGCCCCAGATGGTCCCTAAAGTTAACCACCCAGGGCTGTCTGGAGTCACCACACCCAACCCCCAGCAACACATCAATACAATTCAGAGTGTGTCACCCTTCTCCAAATCAGAGGATCCTGATGTCTGTGCAAGGACCCTGTGCTTACAACTTTAGCCCTAGACACAGCAGCGTGTCCGGCATATAGGATGCTCAGCAAATATGTAATGAGTCAATGGTTAAATATACTAAAAGTACCTTTTTTTTTTTCTTAGCTCAAAGTGATAATGTCCAGAACCCCGAGAAGATCTTCCTTGCAACTCGGCCAAGCTTGACCAGATGTGAACACTTAAAAAACTACGAACAAATGGTGACAAAGACCATTCTTCGATGCCTACTATCTCCTAAACGCTTTCCAGGTACCATCATATCTCATGTTTATAGTAGCCCAGGATGAGGTCCTGTGTTTAGCCCATTTTAAAGATGAGGTGAATGAGGCTGGTTATGCCAGTTAGACATAACCAGACTCTGGGAGAGGATACAGATCTTATGGAAAATGTATTCAACTGGGGTCCCTTTTCATGGAAAAAAAAATGGCAAATACAAAACTGGAGATGAAAGGGAATACTCAATCTTGATTGAGAAGAACAACCACAACAGTTTTCTGGAGACTTAGAGATTCACTTCCCTTTCTTCTAAGAGCTCTTGGACAACATCAGAACTACTACACAGAAATGCCTCCCAGTTGTACCACCGCTTCTCCTTCTCCCTAGAATGTCCCACGAACTCAGACTCCCAGTGGCCCAGGCAAGAGAAGGGCCTGGATGTTTGAGCTTTGGTAGCTTTGGGGTAAATGTGCCTCTGCCCAGATCTGATTGCTCTGAACCCTTGTTTTCTTGTCCACAAAATGGAGGTTACAACAGTACCTACCTTCCAAGGTTGTCGGGAGAAATAAAAGATTTTAGTACATGTAAAAGTGCTTAGAATCATGTGTGACCCTAGAGAGCATTCAGAAAGAAAGGCCGGGAAGGAGAGAGGGGCAGAGGAGGGAAAAAAATCCATCTTGACAAACGTGTGACCCTTGGCTAACTCCTTCAACCTGTTCCCAAAGCACCTGGTTCCCACTGTTCAATGAAAAGACCCAAGTAAGACATGGGAATCTGTTTAGAAGAGCCTGAACTAACTGTCGCAGCCCATCATGACGATGAGGGTGATGACCAGGAGGGGTGATTACCATTTGTTGGCTGTTTACAACCTCCATCCACAGATGAACTCCTATGAGCCTTACACAGGTTCAACCACAGGCATAGGACCGGCTTAACGCAGTCAGAAAAAACTACAAGGTGGACGTTCTGCCTCACTCCTCACTTTGGAGTTTTGGGAAGATTCCTCCTTGGCTCACAAGGAAAGATGAGGGAGCAGCTCTTACAAGTGGAAACTGACTGGATATTGTGTCTAGCACGTGGACTCCAGCCCTTGTGACTCTTCACTTAGATCCCTCCACCACTCACAGGTCACGACCACAGAACACAGACTCTACCCTCTGTGATTCAGTTGCATCATCTGGAAAGGAAAGATCCTCACCTGATCTGACCTGTCTTTCTAGTTTGTTGCGAAGATCATGTGAGATAGTATGTGTAAAGTGCCTCCTGGGGTCTGCACACAGTGATGCTTAATTATGAACACTTCTGCAGAATCATAGAAACGTACTTTCCCTCTTGCCCAGTAATTGAACTCCAGTGAATTTTCCTTAAGAAAAATTAACAAAAGAACAGAACTATAGGCACAAAGACATTCCTTGTGGGATCATCTGCGTTCATGTTACTTTTTAGAAAAGTATCAAAGACGCTCGTTATCCATAACAGCCAATAACTGGAGATGACCTCACTGCACAACAGCAGTGTCATGTTGGATGTGTTATGGCACATCAATACAATAGAATATTATGAGGACATTAAAAATGACAATTATGAAAACAGCATAGTGACATGGAATGGTTCTTGGTACAAGGCTATACACAGAAATGGAAGGCACGGTGACACGTCTGCTCTGTGATAACTGGGACTGTATTGGTCCCGCTCACCGAAGCACCACCGGCACCCAGTACAGAGCATGCACTAAGTGAACAAGGACTGAATGGACTAGGAAACCAAGGACCTGGACTCGGAAAGTCAGGTGCCTGTTTTCATTGTTTCTACAGTTAAAGATGGGGGGGGGGGGAGGCAGCAGAGAAAGGGAGGGAGGGAAGAACTTCAGAGAGCCACTGCAACACGATGTTAAGAGCTGAGACCCTGGGGTCACACAGACTTATATTTGACTCTCAGCCCCATCCCCCAACGTTTGCCTGCCTGAACAAGTTGTACAAGTTATAATTTCTCTTAAATCAAATGCACACAGATATGAAACGGACCAACAGACGCATTAATCTCTTGGGATTACCACGAGGAATAAATTAATTTATGCTAAGTACCGAGGATACCCAGTCTTGGTCCTGCTTTTGATACTCGCATTAGCATCATTTTCTCATCTTACAAAAATATCTTCTGAGCCTCTAACATACAGCAGAGAAAACAAATAATGATCAAACTCCCAGGCAGACTCTGGGAAAGAGCCACACAATACCACCAGGGGACACGGGTGTCCCACCACCACCACCTCTCTGAAGCCCCTTAGTGATGTCAGAGAGAGAAGTACAAGCAACCCTTCCCGCTTAAGGAAGTGTGTTCTCACAGACTCACTAAACCAGTGCGTTTTCTCATCAAACAGTTACTTTCACAGACCAACTGCCATGGTTCCATCCACAGAAATAATTAACATGCCCCTGGCAGCCTTTATTGATATTCAGTTTGTAAAGCAGTGACCTAGAGACTGGGCAGCTCTTGCAGATTAATGGCCCACAAGGGTCATTACTGGTGCAAAGGCCCTTCCAGGGGCTACCGATTCCTTTCTGCCGGTTGTTAGCCCACAGTTCCAACCACCAAATGCTCCGTGCACACAAGGGTCTCCATTAGCGGTTGGAGTGGGCATGCGGTAACAGGATTTGCCTTCCCACGCTCCACTTTGCATTTTTCAAAGCCAGGAGAGAGGGGCTTAGTATTGCAATCAAATATTTATTTATGCTGGAAATCTTCACGCGAAACAACCCCGCTCGGCAGATACCCACTACAGCGTCTGTGTCGCCACAGCTGGGATGGCGTAGTGCTTGGCCCAAACCCGTTCTCCTTTCTTCTTTGTAACAGAACACCGATGACACTCTGAGCCAAGTTATGCTCAGCCAAATGACCACATTCCCCAGCCCTCCCGGCGCCCGGAGGAGCTACGGAGACACAAGCAGAAATCACCTTGTGGGACATCTGGAGCAACTCTGGTGCTGCCTTTCTCCAGACTCCTACCTGGAGCCCCAGCAGGCAGCCCTTGGCCTTAGGAAACATTAAAGCCAGCAGAGCCGGAGCTGGAGGAGCCGGGCGGCCGCTGACTGTCTCAGCGGCTACACCAACCTACCTGCCGCCCTCTTTTACGTGTGGGAGGAAAAAAAAAACCTGTCAAGAACGGTGAAGGGTCCAATATTTCACCCTCCTCACAAGATAACCAGGGAGCCTGCCAGTTTCAAGGATTCTGGCAGAAGAAATGAGACTCCTAGGTCAGAGACAAAGGAATTTACTGCTCACAGTACGGCTCATGGTCACTCTTGTTTCCCTGCGCCCCCCTCCCCGGGGTCCAGCAGCCCCGGGGTGGGGGTGGGGGCGGATTCCAGGCATGCAGCAGCTTTGCATCAAAGCCAAGGAACCCCAGACTCAGGAAATCTGATTTGGGCGGGGCAGGGGGGGGCACTGGCTGTGAACACACCTGCCCAACCTTTACCTCGTAAAGAGACGTTATCTTTATTATACTGCACGACAAACACATCTTCCCTGTGCCCCAGAGGGAAGCACTTCATCTTCCAAAGCTGCAACCAGTATCCTGGCGAAGACATTCCAGAACAAAAGCCCTCAGTGCCTCTGTGCACAAAACACGAGAAAGACCCGTGGAGGACCCCTCCCCACAAGGAGCGTCTATTTTGTTTAAGCTCCCCTTAGTTCCAATCTGTTATCAGCCACTGAATGGAAACTCTCACCGATTCTTTCAGTAGCCACACTGTCCTGTCATTTTCTTTCACGCATAATACAATGCTGGTCACCTGAATCTCTCCTAGATCCAGAGGCCACGGAGGGGAGAAGAGAGCAAAGAGCTAACTCTGGAACCAGACCGCCTGGCTTCTGATCTCAGGGTTACTGCTCGGTAGCTGTGTGACTCAGGCAAGTTACTTAACTTCCCTGTGCTGGGTTTACACGTCTGAAAAGCAGGAATTCTAAGAGCAGCTGCCTCCGAGTCATGCTGAGAATTAAGTATTTACACACAGAAAGTACTAGACAGGGCCTGGCATTGTGAAGTGTGAGCTGTGGAGAAGGACACAGCGGGCACAACCACAGTAGGAGAATCGCAAATCTGAGAGTGGTGCTGGGTAAACATCTCAACCACTTGAAAATGTCTTTATCCTGCAAAGTCACATGCTTCCCTCTGAGAGCTCAGGGGACAGAAGAGGAGAAAGCTTACAAGACACAGAGCACCATGCCCGGCACTGGTGAGCACCCTTAACAGAACAGCCGCTGTGGTTACTATTGTTCATTTCATGTTAGTCTTCAGATCTGTCCTTGGAACGTTTAGAGACATCAGAAGACCTTTGTACTTCTTACTTTATCACGTGAACATTTTTAGTCAAACATTATTAAATTTCTCTGATTGCAGACCCCTTTAATCTTCGAGTTTCATTCTGACCAAGGTCACCTGGGGTTGCCCCAAACTCATCAAATTCTCCATCAATTCAATTGCATCATAGAAAGATACAGGTGCTCCGAGCCAACCATATTCATGCTTCCAAATCAGTGAAAAAGATTTGGTCTTTCTTCTTTTAAAAGGTCTCTGAACTCCATTTGTTCTACATAATACTTTATGAGAGGGATCCAAGTACTAATTGAAAGCATTTCATTCCCCATATATTAAATAAAAATGAGATCTGAACTGCTCATCTACACTAAAATCCTCCAATGCTATTCACATTTTAATATGAATCTAACATATTGAAACAATTTCAGAAATTTGAAAGTTGAAAGATTTTTATAGATTTTCTTAAAGTAAGATTGATTTGAATTATTTTTTAAATACAACATTTACTAGAATGTCACTATAGAATTTCTTCATTTCATCACATCTTTTTGACAGCTAAGAAAGGTCTCCTTCATACTTCTAAATTAGATCCTGTAATAAATGCACAATCTTGACTTGAGACAGGTTTATTACATGACCAAAACTCCCAGCAATAAGCTCATAATTATGCAGTAATATTAGTAGACAGTGAGCTTGGGCATGTGTCCCAATATTGTGCAAAAATCTGAAAAGAACTGAATGTTGGGTGATCAAAGGATTTTCCATTTATTAAAGTGTTCGGAATGATATTTCATCCCAGCAAGCTCCTACAGGTGCATGTCTCTTCTTCCTCATTTTTTCTGACATCACCCTTCCGAATTCTCAAATTCACCAAAATAAATCTTGGGTTCCTTCTGCTAATATACTTTTCAGCAATAGGGCTGTAAAAAACACTTGGAAAAACAGTCTCAAGATTTTTGAGGCTTGCCATTAGTGGGCCAGGAGTAACAAAAACTACACCAGAGTGTGATACAATGCAACAAGTATTTATTGAGGACCTACATATGAGGAGTGCTCCCTTAATCATCCAGCAAACTCCTATTCATCCTGCAAGGAAGACGTTCTCTCTCTAGGAAGGCCTGGATTTCCCTTAGCTCAGCATAGAATAGGCATAGGTATTCCTCCTGGGTCATCTCATAATGCCCTAAGCACATCTCAGCCATTGCATTTATCCCATTTGGTGTGATTTTTTTTTTCAACGTTTTTGTATCATTCGTTGGTATACTAGGTATTAATGTCTGGCTTAGAGCACAGCAGGGGCTCTTGTCAGGGCTATGACAGTACATACATGAAATATCTTCAAGGAGTTTGATGCAACTAGAAGAGAAAACAAGTTTGAGGTAAGGCATGGGGGACCCGCAGCTCTAGAGGGGAGACAGGAGCAGGCAATAAAGGAATGGCATGACCTGTGATGGGCCAGGATGTACACAGCAGTCAACCGTCTATAGCACACTCTGTAGTAACAGAAACAAGGAGAGTAGGCTGGGTAGCACTACAGGGACTTGTGGGGTCTTTGGCAAAATGAACAGAGAAAAAACCCAGAAAGCAAAATTTCCTAATCTCTAAACAAGACCCATCTTCAAACATGGCAGATCTGGCCACCAGCTGGAAACCTCTGAGAAGTTTTAGTTCCCAGTCCTAGGTTCCAAGTGCAGCCTCTTCACGAATGTGCTAGCAACAAAAGAAGACAATCACTCATAGACCTGCAGGCCAAAACAGCACACATTTCTTCTTTTTAATAAAGATAAAAACAAAAATAAGGACTTCTGTCTCGGATAAGGTGGAATAAAAAAGACCATGTTTTCCCCCAACATTAAAAATCGAGAAAGCCAGCCAAAATATATGGAAAACTCATTTCCAGACATTGGACAACAGGCAGCATAGGACCAAGAAGAGAAACAGACAAGGTGAGCCCTACAATTGAACCAGCTCACTACCTGAAAGCTGCTTCTAGGCTGCAGTATGAAGAGATCCTGGTGATCCCACAGAAATGAGGAAGGAAAAACCAAAGTTGTAGAGGTCAGGGTGACTGGAATTTAGTATCAGACCATCAGAATATACACAGAAACACAGCTCCCGAGATTTGCAGACGTGTCCTCAACATACTGAGAAACACGTGCATGAGAAGAAACTAGATAAGCCCAAAAGAAGAACCACTGAAAAGATGAAGAAAGAAGTATTTCCTTTTCTGACACAGGGCTGGGTTTACACAGGGCTGGGAAGAGTTTGTCTTCCTAAAAACCAGAGAGGAAAGATTTCATAGAATAGAGGGTGTTGGGTGCAATCCTCAGAAAAGTATCACATTAGTAATTAAACTAAATTAGCCGGAGACTAATGGATACTCTTGTCCTGACTTAAACGAACCTGAAAGCAAATCTCATAAGAATTCAATGATTCCAAGGAACTTAATAGCCTTCTGGAACAAAAAATCCAACACTATCTAAAGGAATATTTAAAAAAAATCAACTCCAGCTACCAGCAATATAAACTTTGCAATGGGCAGCATCCAATAAATAATTACAAGACAGGAAAGGAAGCAGGAAAATAAGATCTAAAATTATAAAAAATATAAATCAATAGAAATAGAAGAAATGGTGGAATCAGAAGAAAATGAAGCGAAAGTAGCTGTTACAAATATGTTCCACATGTTCCAGAGAGGACAGGAAAGATGATCATAAAATAAAGGAAAACATGATCATAAAATTAAAAAAAGTAAATGAAAGCATGATAGTAGAAATGAAAGCATAAAGGAAAGCATGATCACAATATAAATAAAGGAAAGGAAAAATATACAGAAGATGCAAGTGGAATATAAAAACTGAAATATACACCAACTGGAATTAACAGTTTGCAGACTTGAAAACACAATAGAAATAATCCAAAATGAAGGATAGAAAGAAAAGAATATATAGAAAATACAAAGGATTTTCCTCTTTCAGGGGAAAATGGACAGGATAACATTAAGATATATACATTGATAGATATAAGATACATATATATATGAAAGTATATATGTATGTGTGTGTATATATATGAAAAATATTCCCCAAAGTTTCAAAATATACAAAGCAAAAAAAAAAAAAATTCTAAATATTAAAGAATAAATAGACATAAACACAATTACATGTAGACATCTCAATAGTCATGTTTCAGTAGCTGGTAAAACAGACAGAAAACCAATAAACATCAAGAAGAGTTGAACAAGTTGTCATAATTAGCATTTATTAAACACTCTGCCTAACAAAGAAAGTCTGCATACAATAGAAATAAATTGAAAAGCAAAATTTACCCACCCCCAGATATTTGGCAATTAAACCACACACTTCTTTTCTACTTTAAGATTTTATTCACTTATTTATTTATTTATTTGAGAGGGCAGGTGTTCAACCGACTGAGCCACCCAGGTGCCCCTAAACTACATGCTTCTAAATATCCCATGTTTAAGGGGGAAAAAATAACACCAAAAAATTGGAAAAGCTTTTTTTTTTTTTTTAAGATTTTATTTATTTATTTATTTGACAGACTGAGATCACAAGTAGGCAGAGAGGCAGGAAGAGAGAGAGGAGGAAGCAGGCTCCCTGCTGAGCTGAGAGCCCGATGCGGGGCTCGATCCCAGGACCCTGGGATCATGACCCGAACCGAAGGCAGAGGCTTTAACCCATTGAGCCACCCAGGTGCCCCGGAAAAGCTTTTAAACTGAATATAAATGAAGACAGAATACATGAAAAAGTGTGAGATGCAGCTACAGCAGTGAATAGAGGGAAATTTATAGCATTAAATTGCCAATATTAGAAAAGAATAAAGGTCTCAACTCTATCATCTAAACTTCTTCCTTTAAAATACGTGAAGAACAATATTAACCTGCCCAAAAAAGCAAAAGGAGAAAAATAATAAAGAGCAGGTAGCAATGAAATTGAAAACAGGAAAAGAGAAAATCAATGAAACAAAATCTGGTTCTTTGAAAGATTTTTAAAAACTGACACTCCTCTGACTCCACTTATCAGGAAAAAGAGAGAAGACACTGATCACTGAAATCAGGAATGCGACAGATGGCATCTCAACAGTTCTTAAAGAGAAAGATAACAAGGGAATAATATGAGCAACATTATGCCATCAAATTTGCCCACTAAGATGAAATGGTCAAATCCTGAAAGATACAAACACAAAATACTACTCAAGAAGACACCGACAGCTCCAATAGCCCTACGTCTACTAAAGAAGTTGAATATAGCTTGACACCACCCCACAAGGAAACCTCCA
Source organism: Mustela lutreola (assembly GCF_030435805.1). Taxonomy (NCBI): domain Eukaryota; kingdom Metazoa; phylum Chordata; class Mammalia; order Carnivora; family Mustelidae; genus Mustela; species Mustela lutreola. Next base: position 6,255,524 of record NC_081298.1, on the reverse strand, counting down.
GACCAAACAGCTTCGCTGGTGAATCTACAGACTTTCCAAAGACCGTACGAAGAGGTGACACATCCAAGTCATTCCAGCAAACCAGCATTATATAGCTAACAATGCTAGAGAGACAGAATTTTAAGCAGAAAACTACCATGCTCATGCAGACCACAGGTATAGGTGCCAAAAATCCTTAACAAAATCTTAGAAAATTGAATCCAACATGTAAGTCAAGTGAGCTACATCCCAGTAACGTAAGATTGTTTTAACTTTCGAAAAGCAGTGTCACTCAATATATTAGCAAACTAAAGATGAAAAACCCAATGATGTCAAAAGATGTAAAAAAAAATTTAACACAATTCCATACCTGATTCCTGATTAAAAACCCGTAGCAAATTGGGATAGATAGGCATCTCTTCAATGTGATAGAAGGCACCTGTGGAAAATCTAGAGCCGAAACACACTGAAATGTTGAAAGACTATACCTTTGTCCTTAGTATAAGGAACAAAGCCAGGGTGCCTGTCCCCATACATTGTTGTACTGAAGGGTCTCACTATTCTAATGTAATATAAACAATGTATATGGACTTTAAAGGAAGTAAAACTCTTAATCGATAGACAACATGGTTCAAATTCCTAAGGAATCTAAGAGAAATAACAAGTAGAACTAATAATTGACTTTAGAAAGGTTTCAAAATGCAAGGTTAAGGTACAAAAATCATTTATATATCTAAATACTAGCATCAAGTTTATAAAACACTTTGAAATAAATTTTAAAATAAAATATTGCTAAAATAGTTTTCAAAATACTTAAATAAACAGAGGATACACCATGGTCAAAGATTGGATCTGTATATATCACCAGATTGATCTATATATTCAGCAAATTCCCAATCACACTCCTTGCAGGAATTTTTAGATAAATGAACAAAATGATTCTAAAACTTACAGAAATGCAACGGACCTAGAATAGCCAAAATAATTTTTTTAAAAGAACAATATTAGAGGATTTATAGAATGTACTATAAATCTCCACTAACCAAAACAATGCAATGTTGGCTTCATAGCAGACGTACAGATCACTGAAGCAGAAGAGATAGTCCAGGAGGACACCAGCACGTGCATAATCAATTGATTGTCAGCAAATATTCCATTCAGTGGGGAAAAGATAGTCTTTTCAACAAATGGTGCAGGAACAATCAGATAACCCATATTCAAAAAAAAAACTTCATCCAGTAACCCACAACACATGGAAATCTTAACTCAATATGGATCACACACCTAAAGATAAGAGAAAATTGTAAAACCTATGAGTAGGAAATATAGAAACCATCTTTCTGATAATGATTTAGATGTGTTAGATGGGACACAAAATAGGAACTAAAAAAGAGGAAAATTAATAAATTGGGCTTCATCAAAATTTAAAATTTTGTTTTTCATAAGATATCAGTAATATCAAAAGGCAAACCACAAATTAAGAGCAAATTAATAAGCACATATCTCATGAAGGAATTATATCCAGACTATATAAAGAATACACATTCATGATTATATCCAGAATATGTAAACAACTTGACCTAAGACCAAACATAATAATAATAAAAGGGCACAAGATTTGAATAGTTACCCACACCATAAAAAATATATGAATGAAAAATATATACATAAAAAGATGTTAAATTTCATTACTCATTAAGGAAATGTATTAAAACTCATCAAAATGTACACTGGAAAAAGTTAATACTATTAAAAAAAATTTAATGCTCCTATGTGTAAATTAAAAGTAAAGAATTACAATGAGGAATCACTACACACCAAATAAGATTTGGGGGCTACAATTAAAAAGACTTACAATACCAAGGGCTAATAAGAATATGGAGCGACTAAAATTCTCATACAGCATTAATAGGAATGTAAACTATTAGAGTCGCCTTGATAAACAGCTTGGTCGGTGTCTCATAACAAACTTGACTCCACAATCTGTAGGCATTTACCCGAGATAAATGACGTACACTCACATACAGAAATGTACTCAAATGTTCACAGCAGGGGCGCCTGCCTGGCTCAGCTAAATAAGCCGCTGCCTTCGCTCAGATCACGGGCCTGAGGTCTTAGGATCAAGGTCCTTGCTAAGCAGGGGGTCTGCTGCTTCTCCCTCTCCCTATATGCACCGCCCCCAACTTGTATTATCTCTCTCTCTCTCTCTTTAATGCATAAAACCCTTAAAAAAAAAAATGTTCATGGGGACGCCTGGATGGCTCAGTCGGTTAAGCATTTGCCTCCGGCTCTGGTCATGATCTCAGGGTCCTGGGATTGAGCCCTGCATCGGGCGGTCTGCTGAGTCTGCTTCTCCCTCCCCCGCTTGTGCTTGTTCTCTCTCTCTACAAATGAATATATTTTTTTTAAATGTTCACAGCAACTTTATTCATAACTACAAAGTGAAAACAACCCAGATGTCCATCAGCAGGCAAACGAGTAAACAAATTAGGAGACAACCTTTCCAAAGAACACTCCCTGAGCAATCCAAAGGACTAACCACTGACACACGCCCACGCGGGTGAGGGTCAGAGCCAGGATGCTAAGTCCTAATAGCCAGCTGCGAAAGACTGCAGTCCGCATGGTTTTATTGATAAAAAATTCTAGAAAAGGCAAAACTAGGGTGACAGAAAGCAGATCAGTGATCGGCTGGGCTGGGGGTGTGGGAGGGAACTTTGGGGGTTGTAAGGGCCCATTTAGCCAGAGGGATTCCATCTTGGGTTAAACAGTGATTTTGTTGTTTATGCAGTAAAACTTAAACTCACCCTGCCCCCCTCAGGGAACTTACTTAAAAGCAAGTCCAGGAAACCAGTCCCAGGTAACAAAAGATGGGTCAGGCCAGGTGGAGGTATCCAATCAGTGGGTGCACACTGTCTCCCTAGCTACCAAGGAGTATGGGCCCTGCCTTTTGGGCACCAATTCTGACCAAGGTGATAGGCTAGTTCAAATATCTACTAGGGTAAATTGTAATTCAATTGGGCACCCGTGTGTGACCTAGCATGACTGTGCAGCTTTCTCTGTGTTACAGTTTCATTGGCCACCTGTGCGTGGCCAGGCCCAACCACATGGCCTTTGCCCTTAAAAGCTAGTCTGTAAGGCGGAGAGAGGTCGCCCTCTCTGTAAGAGGCGTGGCCCCGAACGGTAGGTTTGATTCTCCGTGCTTGGCGCGAAATAAAGCTTTGCTTGACCTTCACTTTGTCTCGGTCTCGCTCCCTTAATCACGGACCCATTATTGGGGGACCTTTCGGGGTGAAGGGTGTATTCTGTCATAACTGGGGAAGGCTTGTAACTCCACATATTTGCAATTTTGTTAACCTGTTTTTAGTACATGTCCTTTTCACCTTTCTTCTTTTGTCTAAATTTCCTGGAATCTGTACTTAAAGAAATATTTTTTTTTTAAAGTACCAAAATACTAGTGTGTAAGGAATTTACAAAAAATTAGGAACAACCAAAATATCTAACAATGCAGAAATAAACAAAGGATGGTTTGTCTCTTTAAGGGACTATGATGAATGTAGCCAATAAAAATCACATTTTCTGGGGCGCCCGGGTGGCTCAGTTGGTTAAGCAGCTACCTTCAGCTCAGGTCATGATCCCAGGGTCGTAGGACGAAGTCCCACACTGGAATCCCTGCTCAACAGACAGCCTGCTTCTCCCTCTCTCTCTGCCTGCTGCTCTGCCTACTTGTGCTCCCTCTCTGTCAAATAAATAAATAAAACCTTAAAAAAAAAATTCCATACAGTATTTAATGACATATGGAAATATTCATGATACAACATAAAATACAGAAGTAGCAAATACTTTATATTCAAATATCTTAACGTTGCTTACATACACAATATATGTATGAATACATGCATACAATTGTGTGATTTCTTTGTTCTAAAATAGGGCAACGCTACCTGAACAATGTAAAAAATGCCAAGGAAGTTCCCAGAACCAGCACTTGAAAGGAAATCGTCATCTGAACCAAGGTCAGTCGAAGGAAACAATCACCCAGGAGCCAGGAGGGCACTTGCTCAATCTGGTTACTTCTGTTGCAGGACAAGAAACACCTGTTTACTGTTTATTATTTACTATTTACACGGGGCTCACATGCAGTACGATGAAACATGAGAAACAACAATTAGACAATAAACTGAAATTAGTCAAAATGCAAATATGCCTGAATGAACTTGAAGCTGTATTTTAAGGACTGGGGCCTCACGAACCCCTAAATCCTTGTCCTAAGAGGCAGTGTGGTTCCCTTGGAAGGAGTGTGTGACTTACAGCTCCTCGAGCAACTCACAGAACCTGAGCTCATCCTCCTCTTCTAGAGAACAGGGGAAAATACTCCCTCTTATCCCCACCCCTCTGAGTTATGGCAAAAATCAAATTTACTGATATATGCAAAATGAAGTTTTAATTTACAAATTACAAGTCCAACGTGAGGTAGTTTCATCACTGTGATTTTTGGGCCATGAATGTTTAGCAGCCACCAACAATAAGCAGCCGCTGGAATGTACTCTGACTCAAACTTAAATGCATTTAAATGCTTCGAGGGGAACAAACAGGGAATCTTTGGCGCTCAAAGGGCAAACCAGCTAGTCATTGTGGCCGTCCCCAGATGACGGTCAAGAGACGTACAGCCGCAACCACAGAGGAAGAAGGGCTGATTTCAGGACCCCATCCCCAAACCTTGGCCCTATCAGGGCTGCCATATTGGAAAGACCATGGCGAATGGAGCTGGACGGACCTAAGTTGGCTTTCCAGCTATGTGGCAAATGATGCACTGTTCAATTTCACTGAACCCCAGTTTCATCCAGTGCGGAATGGGGATGAGAACTGTCCCCAAGGCAGCGATGAGTAGTAGTAAGATAAAACATGTTGTATCCTTGACATGTTAGGTACCAATGCATGCCCACTCTCCCTCTTGACGGGGGCTTAGAGTCCCCTAAACTTCTCTAATTAATAACTGCCAGTGACTACCCTTTACACGTACAGGCATCAGCAAAGGATTGGAGACAGAGACGGAAACAGAGACACATGCCTCCAAATGTTCAGACAAAAAACCAAAATCAGTCTGTTAGAATTTCCAAAAAGTTCGTAGGTATGTTGAGGGAAGAGAAGACCGGCTGAGGAGAAAGCAGAAGGCTGACACCCTCCACCCTTCCCCCACCCCCACTTCTAGGTGGGACATCTGTGACATTCTTTAGGAATCTCCCACCCATGTTGATGTTAATACCTTGCAAGAGAGCAAAACCACCTTGGCAATGGCAAGGCCCTGCTATCTGTAGGTCTTCTTTAGCATATGAAGTTCTACTGAAACCTCCCTTTTCCTTACAAAACCTGCCACCCCTGACAACCCCAGGGCAGCAGCTCTTTCTGCCCACAGGTCCTGTCCCCGCACTTTAATAAACCACCATTTTGCACCAAAGATGTCTCAAGAATACTTTCTTGGTCACCGGCTCCGGACCTCACCCCACTGAACCCCACGTATGTTCTAGAACCCCATCAGGCATGACGCATTCAGTTGTGAGATGCTATGATCCTACTTGTTCCAAAGCTTTATTTAATAAATGAGGATAAAGTCCTCAAAAAGAAAAGAGAACAAAACAAAACCCTTCAGTGACTTTCTCCAGGGATCAACTGTTGGTTGCTTATTGGGGTCTAACACAAGAGCGGTTTCCAGCTCTCCTCGTTCTGGAAAAACGTGGCTAATTCTGGCTGGTGCAAAAGATTTTGTGGGACAAGGGCACAAATCAAGGTGGCGCTCCTTTCCTTTCCTCAAAGCAGAGATAACTACAAATAGAATACAGCGATAATAGGCAGGCGGAACTATTAGATTCTTTTAAAAATTGGGAACAGCAGGAAGTTGATAGCTCCTAGGTAAATGTGACAAGAACTAAAAGCACAATGGAATCCAAATCCATCCAACTGCCAAATTCGGTAATATCCTGATGAAATTCGTTTTTTACAAAAGAATATATTTTCTCACCGTCTCGTCTAACCTCCTCGTTCTCCTCTGTGGAGAGTCTCTCCCCAACGGCACCTTAATTGATGGCCACTGACTGGGATCTGAGTCACTCCAATGGCCACACTTGGGCCCCGCCCCTGAGGGCCTTTTTAAAAGCAATGGATTTCAGCAATGTGCGGTGTTCATGTAGATAGCAAGTTCTTAATAGAATCTGGGAAGATGTTCTTTGGCAGAAAATGATTTCGTAGACATTTTTCATTATGATAGATGTGGTATTACAGCCGTTATAAAAAATTTCAAGCTGTGTGCGGCTTTGTCACTAGTGTTATAAATCACTCACTCGTATATTAAAGTCTGTGGAAAGCAACTGAAGGGAAGGGAAAAAACCCTCGTCTCCTATTTACAGACTAGGTATAATTTGGTATTATTCTTAAAGGTTCAAGGCAGCTCAGAGAATCTGTATTCAGTACTTATGTTAGGATCAGGAGATCACATTCCATTACTGCTGAGATGGGGAAGGAATGGACACGCAGTGAGTTAACATTTTCCGCCGTAAATCTTGATGTGAAAGGTAAAGGCTGTGCTTCCAAGAGATGGAGAGAGAAGCCCACTGCCATTTGCAAGATAAGCCAGTAATGGAATTAATTAAGAATTAATAAATTACATACATTAGAAGCCACTCTGTGCCATTATGCAATTTATTTCAGCCACATGGAAGTTTGTGTGTGCATTTTTCTATCTAGGTCTGCCTTTCTAGGCAACTGGAATATCTAAGTAAATGCTTTGATTTCAGTTGGCTGGGGAAGGTCCTAATTACACAATTGGAAAATTTAAGGATGACCTCCTTCTCTAGACCTTATTGGGTTGGGGATATTTTAAACACAAAACCACAGAAATGGCGTGGAGAGGCAAAGACCCATGATAGTGTTCCATCCTTTCTTTTGTATCAAAAGCAAATATCCAAATTCAATGCACACTGCTCTCGTCTCTCCTCACCGACGTGGCTTTAGGACGCCCAGTTTGCCTCCTTGTTGGTGAGGAGTGGGGGGGGGGGGGGGGGGTAATATCTGAGGCAATGTCCCCCCCACAATCCGAGCCAAGCTTCCAAACCAGTGTTTGCAGCCAGGAGTGACCCTGTCCCCCAGAAGGCATGGGGCAGTGTCTGGAGACCTTTCTGGCTATCACACCCAGGGGTGACTGGTGTCTAGCGGACAGAGACCAGCGATGTCCCTGTACATATTACAACACACACGAGAGTCCCTGACCACAGACAATGCACAAGCCCACAGCGTCCAGGGGGTCAAAGTGAAGAAACCCTAGTCGGGGGCTAACCAGACCAGTCTTCCAAACAAAAAAGTAATGATCTGATCTTTTTTTATTACTATATGCAGAGATGAATTATGAGGCCGGGGTGAATTCTGACACTAGCCTCATTTTCATTACTTGGGACACAGCTTTATTATTCCTGGAGATAGAAGAGCTTCGTATTTCTGAAAAAGAGGGGCGCTCATCAGGGGAATGTGGGCATACCTCATTTTCCTCAATGCGGACCTCCAGATACCTTCTCAGAAACAGTTCAGTGACAAGAGCTTGAGAACAGTGGTCACAGTCCCTCCCAAGAATGTCCCTCCCATTCTTCTAGTAAGCAAGCCATCATACGTGGTGCCAGGGCTCCAGCATTCCAGAGCATTCTCTAGAACTGTAGGACCAACACAGTTACTAAAGGGAAAAGAACGGACAGGGAATACAGAGAAGGGGAAGCAGGAAGACCAGCATGTACTAAGGCCCACATCCCAGCTGATTTTCACAACTCCTGAATTGGGTTGTGTTTTGTGTAATTTGTACCAAGACAGACATGAGGCTAAGTGCTGTCAGGTGACTTGACCCAAGCTCCACTCCCAGTAAACAGAAGAGCTGGGATTTAAACCTGCTATGTGAGAATGCAAACTTCCTTATTTTTTCGATACTTTGTCATACCATGGAAGAGCACACTGGAGAGTCATTCCTATGCTTAAGCCATTCTTGAGTCCAGGAGCTAGCACAGGAAGTGGTGACAGACGGATTCACTGGTTTGAAATACAAATTTGATAAGATGTAAACATGGCTGTGAAGCCCAAAGGGACTTGTTGATTAATTAGAAAATCTTCATTAATTCTAGATTGCCCCTGAATTAAACACCCCATGGGGAGAACACACAGAGCCAGTGAGGAAGTGCTGCTCCCCTGACCCTCTCAAAAAGCTTCTCCTGCCAGAGTTTCCACAGAACACAGAGGCTCCATCTGTACCTAGTGGGACATTTCCTTTGTGATTTTGCCCCTAAAAATGGACTTGATGGTTGTTTACAACTTAGTACTCTGCTTCCCAGCTAGAGTAAGAAGACATACAATTTGAACCTCCCCTATGTGGTTTAAATCACAGTCCCACCGACAATTTCCAATAAGTATTCTGATGCATTAGATCAGCGGTTCTAACTCCTGAATATTCATCACATCTGAGAAAAAGTTATGAGGCGCCTTCTAAAAATATTGCTATTGGGGGCTCTGCACAGCATTTAAAAGAATAAAGCCTTTATTCCAAGTGCACTATCTGATCTCAGACCACACTCCCCAGCCTCTCCTTCCACTCTCTAGCTGCACTACTAACTCCTCCTCAAATCCAGCCCCACAGGCTCACCTCTGTACCTGGCTCTCTCGAACCACCCTGTGTAGGAGGCCTCCCCCTACCCCCTTAACTTAAAACTGACATGGGAGCCCACCCCAGTGGATCTAATATGGGCTGAATCTAAGCTAACATTTACATGGCTCATTGGTCGAGCAATCGTGAACGCAACACACACTGACGAATTTCCTCCACGAGGGTGATCTGCTTGCACGTACAGAATTCGTCTGCCCCACTAGACGGTGAATGCCCTGAGGACAAATACAATGCCTAAATTCACCTCACGAACTCAAGGATCATGCCAGGCCTGGCTCCTGGCAGATCTACAATAATATTTCAGATATCACTACTGCTTTCTCTATACTCATGAGATTCTGGAATCAACAAATGTCAACCATTGAAGAGTAGGTAAATAAATCAGGACGCCTCAGAAAGTATGCTATGAAACAGTTAAATGATCATTACAAACACTAGATGCCTTCTCCTTCTGAAAATCAGTCACACCAATCCTACCCTCTCCAGCCTGGAAGAACCGCCTTCTCTCTACTTTGGCCCCTGTTATATGCCCACAACAGACTTTGAACAGAGCCCTGAGAACATTTGAATTCTCCTCTTATGGGGGGAATTAGAGTTGGGAAGAAATACTTTCATAGGCCACTTGTATAAACAATGAACCCCCAAAAGTCTTCCAGATTAATCAGAAAAAAATTCTAAACTACTTCCTAAAGAAAACGGACCCTGTTAACTTGTGTAGCATATAGACCTTCAAGGTCGGGGGTAGAACTGAATTGCTCAGATAATAGGAAAAGACTGAATGCTCTAGAGAGGAAGGAAGGAAGAAAAATGCCAGTGGAGATGGATGCAGGAGCAGAAATAAAGGAACCCAGTAAAATGGGGTAAACATTTGAAGACTTCATTATCAGGTGTGTACTAGAAGACTAACTCTCCATTCCTCTCTTGTGCTTGTGCTTCTGCTCTGACCTTTGCAATAGACTATCTTTTCAAGGATAACTGTCTGCCAGAGAGCTTTGGAAAATCGGGATAGTGCCTCCCTTCCACGCAAATGGCATGTCTGTTCATTTTCAGTGCAATAAAGACAGTATCTCCCTCCAGGGCAAATGTCCAGCAGGTTTATTGCCATTAGGAAATATCCGAGTTCCCTAAGTTGGGAGTTCCTATCCTGTAGTGGCTCAGGGAACCAATGCTCTGGTTACTACTACTGCGCTGAGAAATCATACGTTCTTCTGTCTATGACCAAGAGTCTCCTGTATTCTGCCGACATCCATGAAACCATGGCAGGCCACTTGTTAGCTCAGACATAGGCTGAAATGTTAGCTCCTTTGCAGATCCTGAAGGTGTGTGATAAAAGCCCTCCCTTAAATCCATCTGAGGAGATCTTCAGTAAATTCTGTGCTATTTACCAAGGTTTCTTTAGACAGCGTCTAAATCGGTACTGGATGAAAACAAGAAAACTGCCATGAGGACAGCAGACGTCAGCAAGAGACTTCCATCCTGCAGGTCTTCCTACCTTATTACTTATTATTCTTGAAGGAAGACATCATGTTCCAGCCAATACAGAGCCCTGACGCTGGCCAGCTGTCTGGCCTGGAACATCATGACACTCAGTAAGTGCCAGACGGCTGAGTGACCCAGTGGCATTTGAGACCGTGCTTACAGAGTGTCGTTGGTAATCAGCTCCCAGAATAAATTATGAGCCCGATCATTCTAAAATATGAACCAGATCATGTCCCTCCTCGCGATTCATCCACGACGTTCCATCATTCTCAGAATGAAATCCAAAGTTCTTACTAAGGCCTATAAGGACCCAGGTGATCCGAGTGCTGGCTACGTCCTGGACCTGAGACCAACCACTGAGGTTCACTGCCTGTGCCGCCCCACACACCGCCTTGCTCTTCCCAAACACCGAAAAAGCTCCCATGTCAGGCCTTTTGCATTCCTGTCCCATTCGCCTACATGTTCTTCCTCAAGACGTCAAATGCACCGTGGCCTTCATTTGATCCAAATTTCGCCTCATCAGAGATGCCTTCTCCAAGAGCCGGTAGAAAACAGCAAGCCTGTCACTCCATCTCTTTATCATGCTTCTTTTTTAAATAACTTCTTCACTCTTTTTTTAAAAAAGATGTTATATATTTATTTGACAGAGATCACAAGCAGACAGAGAGCCGGGGTGGGGAGGGGCGGGGGGCAGGCTTCCTGCTGTGCAGGGAGCCCGATGCGGGACTCCATCCCAGGGTCTGGGATCATGACCTGAGCCGAAGGCAGAGGCTTAACCCACCGAGCCATCCAGGTGCCCCAACTTCTTCACTCTTGACAGTCCCTAACATCCTATCACATACTGGTTTGTTTGCTTATGATCTGTCTCCTGGACTAGACTGTCACCTTCACAAGGGCAGAGAACGGCTGACTCACCAAGTGCCTCCTCACTGCCTGAAGAGTTCCCGGCATACAGCAGGTGCTTAATAAGCATCTATGGTATTAGTGGGGTCTGGAGGAGGAGGAGGGAGAAAGGAGGTGGAAAGGGTGAGAAAGAGGAGCAAGTAGGGGTCAGAGAGAGAGAGAGAAGAGAGGAGGGGGAGGAGGAGCTGGAGGAGAAGAGCTGGAGGGGGAGGAGGGAGAGTTGGGGGAAAGAGGAGCCAGAGGAGAGGGAGGGGGAGGTGGGAGAGGTGGGGGAGGAGGAGTTGGAGGGCAGTAAGGGGAAGAAGCAGTGCTGAGCCAGGCATCCCGAAGAAGTCGGAGTCGACCTCCCAGGTCTGGAGTGTCTGGATCCTGGATGTGGAAGGCGGACCCTTCGCCCTCGGCATTGCTGGTCAGAGTCTGGGGCGCAGCCCCAGGGCCCAGTGGGTGTGCTCCAGGAGTGCCCAGAGCCCAGGCCCCTGGCAGGGCAGCCCAGCTCACTCTGCAGAGGGGAGATAATGGGAACCCTTTGGCGTCCCCTTTCTCAGCTTCATATGTAAATAGTTACTGATGGCTACAAGATATTCTAATAGCGCCACAAAGGCCTGGCTGGGCTTGGGCTGTTTGCACGCTTGAATTTTCTGCTTTAATAGCTGGAACACAGAAATCTTAGTTAAGTTTCAGTCATAAGCCTCGAATAAAATGAATCCTTTAATCATGGAGAAAATTCCCCAGCTGAAGTAAACATGCAAGTTTTAAACAGTTCTATATATCTAGGGTTTCACAATATTCTCAAAGGAGATGTTTATAGAAATTATAAATATCAAAACTAATCCTGGGTCTTTGGGGCTTAAATAGAGCCCCGACACTAGTGAATGAAAGTCAAGTGTAAAAATAATTGAGCCTTAATTGCATTAGAACAGCTGCATAAAGTAAGGGCCACGGTCGCCAAACTGTAGAAAGAACGAAGATGCCCTTCAACAGATGAATGGATCAGGAAGATGTGGTCCATATACACGATGGAGTATGATGTCTCCATCAGAAAGGACGAATACCCAACTTTTATAGCAACATGGACGGGACTGGAAGAGATTATGCGGAGTGAAATAAGTCAAGCAGAGAGAGTCAATTATCATATGGTTTCACTTATTTGTGGAGCATAACAAATAGCATGGAGGACATGGGGAGATGGAGAGGAGAAGGGAGTTGAGGGAAATTGGAAGGGGAGGTGAATCATGAGAGACTATGGACTCTGAAAAACAATCTGAGGGTTTTGAAGAGGCGGGGGGGTGGGAGGTTGGGGGAACCAGGTGGTGGGCATTAAGGAGGGCACGGATTGCATGGAGCACTGGGTGTGCTGCAAAAACAATGAATACTGTTACGCTGAAAAGAAATTTAAAAAAAAAAATCATTTAGAGTTGCACCCAAAATAATAAGATACCTAGGAATAAACCTAATCAAAGTGGTGAAAGACCTGTAAACTATAAAACACTGATGAAAGGAATTGAAGATGACAAAAAGAAATGGAGACATTCCATGCTCATGGATTGGAAGAACAAATACTGCTAAAATGTTTAACCATCCAAAGCAATCTATACACTTAATGCAATCCTTACTAAAATATCAAGAGCATTCTTCACAAAACTAGGACAAATAATCATAAATTTGTATGGAAACACAAAAGATCCCAAACAGCCAAAGCAATCTTGAAAAAGAAATGCAAAGCTGGAGGCATCACAATTCCAGACTTCAAGTTACATTACAAAGTTCAAGTGATCAAAACAGTATAGTCCTGGGGCACCTGGGTGGCTCAGTGGGTTGGGGCCTCTGCCTTCGGCTTGGGTCATGGTCCCAGAGTTCTGGGATCAAGCCCCACATTGGGCTCTCTGCTCAGCAGGGAGCCTGCTTCCGCCTCTCTCTCTGCCTCTCTGCCTACTTGTGATCTCTGTCTGTCAGATGAATGAATGGAAGCTTAAAAAAACAAAACAAAACAAAAAACCAGTATGGTCTGGCACAAAACAGACACATAAATCAATGGAACAGAACATAAAATCCAGAAATAAATTCATAATTATATAGTCAATTAGTCTTCGACAAAGCAGGAAAGAATATCCAATGGGAAAAAGACAGTCTCTTCAACAAATGGTGTTGGGAAGACTAGATAGCAACAGAGAAAAGAATGAAACTTGACCACTTTCTCACAACCTACACAAAAATAAATTCAAAATGGATTAAAGATAAAAATGTAAGACCTGAAACCATACAAATCCTAGAATTTGGATAGGCAACAATTTCTTTGACCTTGGCCATAGCAACTTCTTTCTAGATGTGTCTCCTGAGTCAAGGGAAACAAAATAAAAAATAAACTATTGGGACTACATCAAAATAAAATATTTCTGCATGATGAAGGAATCAATCAACAAAACTAAAAGGAACGGGAAAAGATATTTACAAATGATACATCTGATAAAAGATTAGTATCCAAAATACATAAAGAACTTATAAAACTCAACATCCAAAAAAACAAATGATCCAATTAAAAATGTGCAGAAGACATGAACAGACATTTCTCCAACAAACACGTTCAGATCGCCAATAGACACATGACTAGATCCTCATCATCACTGATCATCAGGGAAATGCCAGTCAAAATTACAATGAGATATCACCTCACACCTGTCAGAATGACTAAAATCAGTAACACAAGGAACAACAGGTGTTGGAAAGGATGTGGCAAAAAAGGAATACAAACTGGTACAGTCACTGTAGAAAACTGGATGAAGGTTCCTAGAAAAGTTAAAAATAACCTTATGATCTGGCAATTGTACTGCTGTGTATTTACCCAAATAATAATTTAAAAAATTCAAAGGAATATATGAAAAAAAAAAAGAACAGCTGCATAATTTCAACGTGATGTTGGCTCAAATCAGGAAGGCGGAGGCTGTCCAACTGTGTCGTGGGAAACACAGTGAGCGCATTTGGGTCTCATCCAGTCAGACAGACATTTCCGCCCATTTTCCTGCTTGCTTGACTTTTGGTTGGGCGGCTGCTCTGTCTGTTGGTTTTCTGCCTCCTTGCGGCCAAGACCATCTCCAATGAATCTCATTGAGCAGGGCTGCAGGGCAGGTTGGGGTACCCAGCACGCCTGCTTGGTGCTGACAGAAAGGGAAGGAAAGTGGTGACAGTCCCAGAGGCCCCTAACCGAGGTCCTGTGTGATAAGAATACAGAGCTCCACCTCAGGGCAAGTTCTGAATCCAGGAGCTGAGAGACAGACATTTTCAAATCAGTCCATCTCTAAGTTAGTTTCAAGCTACTCAGGATTCCCTTGGCTTTAAGAACTATAAGCCAGAGATCAAAACCCTTTAGTAAACGGCCTCTGAATAATGCAGCGAATGGCATCTTGAAGCTAAGGCAGGATCATTACAGAACGAAGAAGCAATATTAAAGTTGGAGCCTTTTTTTTTTCCAGGGAAAGTCTCATTTCCTATAGAGAATTTTTACAATATGCATTGGGCCCCTTAAATGGTATCTAATTGATGGATTTCAATTATAAAGGAACCAAAAAAAAAAAAAAAGGAAGCATAGCTGCTACTTACAGGACGGAGATCATTCGAATATCCTGGAAATCTTATCATTAGAGGAGGTCCAACCTTTGGCCCAAGTGAGGAATTTTACTCATCTACCCGGAACATGATTAAAAAGAAACCCAGAATATAATGAGCGAATTACTGCTGGGGCCAGCATGCCCAGAGTGGGTTTTAAATAAACCATGAGTTATTCTCAGCTATCCAGCCCCTATTCAGGGGAAGCAGCCAGCCAGGGCGACAGTACAAGAGTAAAAACCTCTACCCGGAGACCCCCACGTCTGCTCCGAACCCCAGCCCTTCTATTGTGAGTGTTCATCAATATTTCATTTCCTTTTTCTGTTCTCTTCCCATTCCTGCGGCCCTGTGTTCCGTTCAGCTGAATGACGTTGCTATCATATTTTAGACACCAATAAATACTGAGAGTGAGGCTCCCGCTAATGGTGCCTCATTACTCGGGGCATTCTCTTCGGTTCCAGAAGCATTCACTGAGTGCCTACTATGTGCTCAGTTCAGAGAATACAAAGAGGAGGAAGATACAACTCCCAGCAATTATTAGGAATCCAGCTCTGGAGCCAAACGTCAAGGTCTTGCCTCCTTTCCTACCTTGGGACGTCAGGGAACATTTCTCGTTTGCAAAATGCAGGTGAGCCAGTCTATTCTTCTGGAGTCAGGCAAACATAAGCATTAATATACATAAAGTACTCAGAGTAGTGGCTGGCGTACACAGTCAGCGCTCTATAATGGCAGCTTTACTGCTGGTTTTCTAGACGACCTCAGACTATAAGAGAAGCAAGAACAATAATTTCAACCTTATGGGATAAATGTGATATTGATCAGCACGGGAGCTTTGGTGGCGCAGTGGACGGCCTGAGTGGAAGAGAAACCAGGCTGGAATAAGGAAAGATTTTCAATAAGACATGAAACTTCACTGAAAAATTTTTTTAAAAGAAAGAAAAACCCAGCTGGTAGCTGGGACCTCTCTACAGAGTTCTGCTTCTTCCTGGAAAATGAGGGTTTTCTCTACTGCTCCATCCTTTTCTCACGACAGAATGCCCAATATTCGCTCAGGGAGAAGGTCTCACGTGTTCTCACCTCCCCGCCCCAACACACACACCCAGACAAAAGTGGGAGGTGACGGATGTGCTAATTAACCTGACAATCATCTCACAATGTATATGTATATTAAATCATCACATCGCCTTTAAAAAATCACACTGTGCAACCTAATATACACGACTTTTATTTGTCAGTCATCCCTGAGTAAAGCTGAAAAGCAAGAACAAGGCTTTCTGAGAGAAATAATGCATCGGTAGGTCTCCGCCCTAGCTCTGGGCCCAGGTAAACCACCAGTGGTTATGGATGCAAGGGTCCTGGGCGTTAAAGCCCTAATTGTGTCACCTGCTGACTCCAAAACCTAGGATAAGTCCCTTAACCCTGTAGTGACTCGATTTCCTCACGGGTAAAATGGGGACCATACCAGTGCCCACCTTCAGGGTGCTTATGGGGATTAACTACATGTAAAGCATTTAGAACAGTGTCTGGCATAGTATAAGCCCCAAAAAATAGTGACAGAAAAAACTATCTGTGTCCCCAGGATCAGAAGTGACAGTTAGGGTCAGTTCAGTCTCTAGAAACCTGTTGACCATCCTAACTCGTTTTTTAACAGTTTTAGAGGTTTTATGTATTAACCTAAGAGGGGAGGGGCAGAGGGAGAGAGATTCGTCCTAAGAGGACTCCACACTCAGTGCGGAGCCCAACATGAGGCTTGATCTCATCACCATGAGATCTCCCTTGAGACAAAATCAAGGGTTGGATGCTTAACTGACTGAGCCACCCAGGTGCCCCAAAGTATCAATTTTCATCTTATTTTTTTAAGTGTAAAATTTTAAGACTTTGGTATGTGTGTACCCTAAAATCCACCACCACAGTAAAAATAAAACTTTCTTTTGAAAACCCTCTCCAAGTTTCTCGCTTCCCTCCCCCATCCCTAATCCTGTGTTATCACTACATATTCGTTTGTATTTTATAGAATTATAGAAGAGTGGAACTGTCAATATGTACTCTTTTTTGCCTTCTTTCTCTCAGCGTTCAGTGTTTTCCAGTTCACCCATGTGTGTTATCAGCGGTTCACTCCTTTTTCTTAATGATGCTATTTCATGGTTGTCTGTCCATTTAGCTATTGATAGTGTGTTGTTTCCCGTTTGGCACTATTATAAATAAAGCTGCTATAAATATTCTGTTACATGTTTTGTTATGAACTATACGTTCCTTTCTCTTGAGTAAAGGGCTTTATCACATAGCATGCATATTTTTAAATTTTAAGGAACTCCCAAATTGTTTTCCAAAGTAACTGTACCATTTTGTACTCCCGCCAGTAGTGCAGAATAGTTCCTGTTCCTCCACAACCGCACCAACCCTTTGCTTTATCAGACTGTTTTTTTTTTTTTTTTTTTTTTTTTTGGCCATGTTTTAAATTGGGTTGTTTGATTTGATAACTCATTAGTAGGTTTGGAGAGTTCTTCATATAATCTGGACATAAATTATTTCCCAGATACATGGCTTACAAATACGTGCTTCCAGTGTGTTGCCTGTCCCCTTGTTCTCTTAACGGTGTCTTTTTAAAAGAATGTTTTCTCATTTTGATGAAGTTCAATGGAGCAATTTGATTTTTTATGGATAACGTTTTTGGTCTAGTATCAAAGAAATCTCTGCCCAACCAAGATCTCAGAGAATTTCTCCAGTTTTTTTTTTTTCCTAGAATGTTCATGGTTTTAAGGTTTTTCATTTACATCCATGAGCCAGTTTAAGTCAAATTTTATATTCAGTCAGAAGTGTGGACCGAAGTTCATTATTTACATGTGGATATCCAATTACTCAACATCATTTGTTGAAAGATCCTTTCCCTACCAAACTGGTGTTGTACCTTTGTCAGAAATCAATTGTCCGTCTATCTGGTCTATTTCTGGACTCTCTATGCTCTGACCCTGATATGCTTATCTACCTTTTTGCCAGTCTTGATCTTTTTTACACTTTCTTGCTTACAACAGGTCTGGAACAAGCCTTGAAATCAAGTAAGATTAGTCTGCCAAGTGCAGTCTTTTTCAAAATTGTTTTATCTATTCTAGGTCCTTTGCATTTCTGTAGGGATTTTAGAATCAGCTAACGGATTTCTACAAAAATTCCTGAGATTTTGATCAGCGTTATTAAATAGTTAGATAAGTTTGGGGAGAATTCATACCTTAACAAAACTGAGTTTTCCAACCCATGAACATGGCCTATTTCTCCATTTATTTAGATCTATAATTTCTCTCAGCAGTGTTTTACATCATTCTCATGCGTAGGTCTTTCATGCATGTAGCTTCAATTCATAAGACTTGTCCCAACTACTTCATATGCATGATACTATTATAAATTGTACTCTTTTTTAATTGCCATTTCCAATTGCATATAGCAAGGATATAAGAATCAATTGATTTTTGTATATTGATCTCAAGCCTACAAACTTGTCAAATTCACTTATTAGTTCTAATTATTCTTTCGTAGATTCTGTAGGAGCCTTCAAACAAAGGCAGTTTTACTCCTTCTTTTCCAATTTGAATGTTTTTTGTTACTTTTTCTTGCCTTATTCTACTGGCTACAAGCTCTATACAGTGTTGTATGGAAGTGGTGGGAGCACACACCTTTGTCCTGTTTCCAATCTTAAGAAAAATCATTCAGTCTTTCACCATCAAGTATAATATGAGCTGTAGGTTTTTAGTAGTTGTCTTGTATCAGGCTGAGCAAGTTTCCTTCCATTTTGAATCCACATGTTCTAGTTGGTATTTGGCTGGACACTCGGATGGGCCCTTCTGCAGGCAGTTCTTGCCATGTAAGCTCTTTGCCCTCTGACACATCACCTCACAAATTCTGCCCACATGGTTTCCTTGTACTCTTACTCCCCTCTCCCCAGCTCCAGGATCTACTAGGTTCCACCTGGTTTCTCTCTCTCTCTCTCTCTTTCTCTCTCTCTCTCTCTCTCTGCCACAGTCTGGAAACTCCCTCAAGATAGGAAACTAAGGCAAATTTGGGTTCACCTTCCTTGTTTTCCAACTCTCAGAGATCACTGTCTCTCACCATCTCACCTCAAAAACCCGTTTAATATATTTTGTCTCTTTCCTAATGTTTCAAGAAGGAGGATACATTTTTTTCATCTTAGTTGGAAGTGGAGGGCTCTGTCTCAACTTTCACCTCTTTATATTCTTGTTTCTAAAAAGGACTCGTTATTTTCCCCCACCAACTGAGCTCCATGCCTAGCACTTTCTAGTATCGTTTGTCTCTCTAGTTTGGCTCAAAGAAAAACTAGCCTTGGGTTCGGGAATACCTAGGTTCAAGTGCTAGCTGTTGGGCTTACCATATTGATTTATTTGCCCATCTATAAACTGAAGTAACAAAACCTACTTTGCAGAATCATTGTAAAGATTAAATGCTATCACCAATAAAGTAAGTTCTCCGGTGACTGGTGAATAACAGGGACTCGATAAATGAAGGGTGTCATTACTATCACTAGACTTCTTGCTCTTGCTTATTCTCTCTCCTCCTCTTCTTCCCTTGCCTCCACCTTCCTTCCTCCGGATCTGCTCAACCCTAATATGTGATGACTGTGGGCTGCAGTGACAAATTACGCTTTAAGTTAAGTATGGGCCCCATGACAGCTGAGTCATGCCATCAAGAGTCTGAAGAGTGGGAATGAGTCCCAGCCCTGAAATATCAGGGTGTGTGGGTGGTTTCTGCAGGAATCACTGACGAGCACCTGTTAAATATTTTACTTTTCTTAGACAATCTGCAGTCATTCACTTTTAAGTCTTAAAACCAAGCCTCTCAACACTTGACAAAAGACCAGATACACTTGGGTCACCCCTCAGATCGTTCTAGTTGTTTCCTGTACGACTCTATAAGGCACGAATCATGCTATAGGCACTGTGCCGTGGTAGAGTTGTGACAAGTGCCCAGCAAATAGCAGCAAAGTGTATTGAGAAAGGACACCTTTTGCTTATTTTCGTAAGTAGACTTCTGGCTACAGAGAAGTTGAAAGTGGTTGAAATAGGAACAACTGAGTATCCCAACACTCTTATAACAGAATAAAGACGTTCATCTCCCCACTGGAAGTCTTCTTCACTGCCCCTTTTGGGGATTTTTTTCAGCTATGGGAAATACTCCACAGACCTAGAGGCAGTACCGTGTAGCAGCAAAGAACCCGGGTATTCAGATCAGCCAATACTGCATTGCAATCCAGTTGCATCATTTACTAGTACTACTACCTTGGGTCACTCGTTTGATCCCTCCGTGGATTTTCATGTGTAAAATGAGAGTGACGACACCTGTTTATTTGAAGTTTATGTAAGGTTGGCCCGAGATAGTATCTGCAAAGCGCCCTGTAGGTTATGTGCGCCCTGCAAACGGTAACTGTTGTCATTACCACTAACGCTGACATGATTATTGTTACCGTTGTTGTCATCAGCAGTTTATCAAACCACTGAAAATCCTCCAGTACAACACTGTGCGACAGAATTTTCCATGATGAGGAGGTTCTGCATCCTCGTTCTGCAATATGGCAGCCACTTGAGCACATGCAGATGTCGAACTCCAGTGCTGGATAACGAACCCCTGTGGAATCCAACTGCCCCAAGTCTCTTCGAGCTGCCGTAACAGCATATAACCTGGCTCCTCAGAAACAGAAATTCATTTCTCACAGCTCTGAAGACTAGTCTGACTTCAAGGCACCATCAGATGTGGTGTCTGCAGAGGACTTCTTGGTTCACAGAAGGCTGTCCTCTCAGAGTCCTCAGTGGCAGGAGGGCTGAGGGAGCTGGCCGGGAGCCTAGGGATCACTTTGGGAGGCCCCACCTCCAACCTTCTTATTGGGGATTAACTTCTGATATATGCACTGGGGACTGGGGGGCACAAATATTCAGTCCATAGTATCACCAAAGGTAATCACTGGAAAAACTCACAAACATTTTGCATCCCCACAAATGGAAGAAATTCCCAGGGGTCAAGTCTGAGGAAAGAGCACCCTTCCCAGGAAAGCTAGCAGATTGCACTTGGGGCTTAAACTGGTATTCAGGGGGCACGTGCG
Organism: Mustela lutreola; assembly: GCF_030435805.1. NCBI lineage: Eukaryota > Metazoa > Chordata > Mammalia > Carnivora > Mustelidae > Mustela > Mustela lutreola. Next base: position 6,234,774 of record NC_081298.1, on the reverse strand, counting down.
GGGCTCAGTCAGTTAAGCCTTCACCTTTGGCTCAGGTCATAATCTCGGAGTCCTGGGATCCAGCCCACATCGGGCTCCCTGCTCAGCGGAGAGCTTCCTTCTCCCTCTCCCTCTGCCCTCCACCCTGCTCGTGCACACGCTCTCTCTCAAATAAATATATATATATTTTTTGAAGACTTTCTTTATTTGACAGAGAGAGAGAGACCAGAGAGGGAACACAAGCAGGGGCAGAGGGAGAGGGAGAAGCAGGCTTCCCGCCAAGCAGGGATCCCGACGAGGGGCTCGATCCCAGGACCCTGGGATCATGACCCAAGCAGAAGGCAGGCACTCAACGACTAAGCCACCCAGGCCTCCCTAAATAAATATTTTTAAAAATAATAATAAAAATAAATTAATCAATAACCTGATGCTTAGCTGGAAGATACTTGCCTAGGGCACTCCCGCACCTTGTTTAAGTCCCTACTCAACAGCCCATCTGGAAAAGGCCTTTCCCTGACCACGCACCCCTCTACCACTCACTGCTACTCACGCACTTTATTTCTTAGCACAGAACTCATCACTGACACTGAACCTTTTTTCCTTTTTCTGGTCACTCTGTTGACAGTTTTGTCTCCTTCCACTAGAACATAAGCTTCGTGAAGGTAAATTCATTTTCTGCTTTGATCACTGCCTGGTGTCCGTATCCAGAAGCTGCCTGGCACATTATACGTTTCAGCAACCACGTGGTGAACTTACTACAGACAGGTTATTTGAAAGAAGGCCAGAGCCTGGCATCTTGTAAGAAGCAGAATAGTTTTGTGAAATTAAAAACACGCCCCTCCCCCCCACTTCAAGCTTCCTACCTCCACCTCCTGCACGGTCAGACAAGGGCTTGGGGATTCCCCGGAGACCACCGACAGCGGCTCTATAATCCTTCACCCACAGGCAAGGAGCTCCCTTCCCAGTGCGGGGAAAGCGTTTTGAATTCCAAACAAGACCCGACATGGACCACCCCTCGTTTTTCTCTCTCAACCGTTTGCTCCCCTTGCACCTAATGCAATTAAGCATTCACAGCAATGGGTGTGCATTTTTATTAGGGCTCTGACAAGTGATTCGGAGGTAATTAAGCAATGGAACGTTTCACAGAATGCCCACTCCACTTAACGAATAAACTCTACATTTTGCTGGATTAACCGGCAAACAGGTGGAGGGGGGAAAGGCATTTGGAACATGTCAACTACTATAACAAACAACCATCAGACCTACTGTTGGGTCTTGGATGATCCTAAGGAGGTAAAATTTTTCATTTATACAGAAGGATGAGAAAGATAAGAAAAATCAATAAAAAGATATATATCACATGGTCAGTTATTAAAGCCCTATTTTTCTTTTTTATAAGAGGCAACATCTTAAATGTACACCAATAATGGATGAGTGAATAAATTGGAGAATTCACAGAATTTTATGTAGCACTTAAAAGAACGAGGTACAGTGATAGATACCTACGTGGAAAGATGGCTGTGCTACGTTGATAAGGAAAAAAAGCTATGTGATAGTTCTCATTTTAAAAAGGCATTTATTCAGTACGTGTGGGTTTCTATGTGTATGAAGAAAGTTATTCAAGGACACGTGTCAAACTGTTGCAAGCGGTGACTTCTAGGAAGTGGGCTTGGGCCTGAAATGAGAACAGGTAGGTCTTAAGTCTGTAGTTAAAATGTTTTAAAAATTAAGCAAAAGCAGAAAAGAAAAACACAAACACAAACAAAACCAGGAACCGGAGAATCGCAGGAAAAACCTGACTGCTGCGAGGAAGCCGGGCCACTTCCACAAGCTGCTTCCCCCTCCTCCCTTCTCTCCCAACCCCCAGACCCCTTCTTGCCCCTAAAACACAGCTGAACACAGGGGAACTGACTTGTCTGGTGCTCAAAGAAACAGCGGTCCGTGCAGGTGCACGAGGAGGAACCGGCCGCGACAAACAAGCTGGGCCACACTTGTCTCCGGCAAACCCCGAGACGCTGTTGTCAGGGGTCGGTTTTGCTCTGTGTTAATTTTACCTTCTGCTCTGACACCAGACTCTAACTCCACGTAAGATCCAACTCCACTAAGGCCTGAACTAATCCGTTGCCACATTTTTCAAGGGCCCTTGACAAATAATTGATATTAATAATAACGACTACAATGTTTCGTGTGTCCACAATGTGCGGAGCCACGTGCTAAGGCACCATGGGGTTCATGCAACCTAATCCTTCTAGGGAATCCTGTGCATTGGTATTACTATCCGTGTTATGAGAAAGGAAATGGAGACTCTCAGAACTTAGTGACCCGTCCGAAGTCACACAATAAACAGATGGTAAAGAGAACACCGCGGCCCCAACCCAGGTGAGACACGGATCTGCCTCACTGAGACCTGCCCCATGGCACGCAGGGTCCAGGGTAGAATGAAAACGCTGGGAACTCTTGTTTGAACAGTCATCAAGAATGTCAACACGGCGACTGCAGAGCCTTGAAACAAGCATGAGATCCTCGTGGGCTCGGACTCCCGGGAGACTGTCTGCCCGTGAAGCCGGCCCCGGATCTCGCCCTCTGTGTGTGCAGACGTGGCACAGACGTTCTATTCTGGGGCCCTGAGGACCTGCTGCAAGGCTCTGCTCTGGCAGAATGAACAGGTAACAGCTTCTGCCCCAGAGAGCAGTCTGCCTCGGGCCTCGAGGAAAGGTAGGCAGGCATCGGGATGCGTCCCGAACTCCTGCTCCACGACAAACCTTTGGGCAGGCTTCATCTGCGCCCCCCCCCCACCTCTTCACATCAAAAGCAGATCCCCAGGCTCTCCCCCTCACCCCACACACACCTCCATCGCTGGCGGCCTCCCGTCCCCAGCACGCCAGGCAAATACTTTCCCCATAGATGGGTGTAAGTCAGCCACCCCCCTGCTCCGGACTTGTCACGATGTCTCCGGGGAATACACATGGATCTGGCCACTCCACTCGCGGCAGAAATTATTGCTCTTTTTTTAGGCAGAAACCAACCTCACCCCCATACACTGAAATAAGTTTCCAAACTTCCAGGGAATAAAGTGTAAACCAAGAGAAGAGAAATGATAAAGTCAGCTACGTTTGAATTCAGCGTTTGCTGGGAGCTAGATAGCAAGGCAAATGTTCTACGTGCATGTTCCCCTTTCCTCTACACGGGAGCTCTGTGAGTCAGTTCAGTTTCTTTCCCATTTTACCCACAAGGAAGTGGAGGCTCGGGAGGGTTTAGGTAACCTACCCAAGGTCATGCCGCTAGCGGCTCGGGATGGCCGTAACTGGAAAGCGAACCCAAGCACCTGCCCACGCACTCCATGGTGGTCACCATTAACTCTCACCTGACTGGGGAAGGGTTGTCTCAGTACGATACCAAGCATGACCGCATGCGGGCATCTGGTAGACTTGACAAGACACACACACACACACACACACTGTAGACACTCACATGTCAAAAAATGAAAAACAGTGAGCAAGGTTGAAAGACAAACCGTATCCACGGAAGGGTATGTGCTGAAGCACGAATCCCTTACTACAAATAAACCACTCACAAATGAGTATGGGATAGGAAAATACCCCTTCTGAAAAAAGAACCAACAAAAGAAATCAAAAGGCGTTTCACAATAGTAAGTAAAGAAATGCAAACACCTGGCCCGCTCTCTCTGCAAGGGAAGTTTAACTGGGGCACAAACATGCTCCTTCAAGTATGTGTCGCCTACAGCTGCTTTTGCAACAATGAGTTGCATCAGATCACATGATCCACAAATGCCAAAATATTTTCTTTCTTATCCTTTACAGAAAAAAAAAAAAAAAAATCTGTCACCATCTGGCTTACAGCAAACGTTTTTAAGTGACACAGACCTGAGTTTGAATCCTTGGCAAGTTATTTGCGTCTCTGAATTCCAGTTTCTTCCCCTGGTGATTGGAAGGACGAAGTGGGGTGACATATGCAATGACTTGAACCCTGTGCCAGCTCCTAATGAACACGCCATATGCAGCCACGAAGACGACGGCTGCTGTGGTAACTGTCCTTGGCACTGAACATTTCGGTCACTTCCAGTTTTTCATGGGATTCGATGAACATGATTCAATCACCTGGTTCCTTAGAATAGGAGAATTCGTGGAAGGAAGAATTCCTAGGTGGAAAAGCATACACACTTTAAGGATTTTGTGGCAGTTTGATAAATTGACCTCTGAAAGGTCTGCACCAGGAGGGCTCCCGTCCCACAGGCCCACACTATGTATTATCACGATAGCAGACAATAGACTTGCCTACAGGGCAGGCAGGCTGGCAAGTTTAATCTCTCAGGTATGCCTGCAAGGAATAGGAAAGCCAGATTTGATTAAGCCCAGAAACCTTTACAACAGCAAATATGAGAGTGAATCAGAGAAATTTCATATTATTTCCTAGATAATTAAGCTCTATTTATAATGAGCAAAAACTGAAGATAAAACCATTATGCATATCGGAATTCTTCATTTGAAAGGTATTTATTTATATAGGGTATACTTAATTAATAAAATATGCCGCATTCGCCAAAATACATACTGTATTTACCTGGACTCGGGCTACACCCAGCTAAATACACCTCCCCACCACCACCACCGCACACAAGCTTTCAGGTGGTTTATCTGGCTTTTAATCATCATGAACCAAATGTAAGAAGAGCCAGTTTCGGCAGGAAATAAGGCGTGGGAGTAGAGGGTTGCATGGTTTCAGATTTCTTTGATGGAGCAGTATATAGATCACTTAATGGGAAGACAGGAGGCAGCAGAGAACAAGTCCCCTCTTGTTTAATCCCTAACCTTGAAAAAAAAAAAAAAAAACCACTCAAATAGTGCGTGTTTGAGAGTTCCCATGACAACAAACTCACCCCATCCTTCCCTCCACAGACGGTGAAGTCATCGATTAGTTTCACAACTAGATTATACGCTGCATGAAGGCAGAGCCCACGTCCTGGGGAAGAGCCTGGCTCAGGAAAGACATCAGCCCATACACACTAAGTAGACTCCAACTGCTTGAACGGAATGGAAGAGCCGATAGGCTTCAAGGCGGGTCTCGGAAGTGCAGGATTCTTCTAGAGCATGAGACTGGACCCTTCTTTGGATGAGTGAGAAGGTCTGGGAAATCCATCCACTGTGGTGTTTCTTGCACCCCACCCTAACTGGCACCCTCCCCTTCTGATAACAGTGGGCCCCAGGTCCCTGTCCTCAGGCTCAGTGAGGAGACTCAGGGTAGAGCACATGACCTTGCCCTACCCAATCAGTGCATCAGGTGCCCTTGGCCAGTGGTTCGGAGGACACACAGCCCAAGTCAGTCCCAAGAGCGTGAATCTCAGGAGTTTTTCAAGAACCACAGGGAAGATCCTTATTCTTCCCCCCGGACTTAAATGTGAGCAGACACAAAGCCGCAGTCACTGGAGCTATCCTGACACTGTGGGGGGCAGAACAGGCCGAGGAACGCCAAGAGCAGGAGAAGTCCAGTTTCTGCTAAAACAGCTTCAGTCCGGGAGCCCATCCTACCCCTGGATGTTTCTTTTTCGCTAAGTAATAACTCTGGTGTTTAGGTCTAACTGATAGAGCATGCTTCACTAGGAAGACCAGCAAGTCCTGGACATTTCCTCATTGTAATTTTTCAGAATTAAATAAAGCCTGGAGATGGGAAATTGCAAGCTCCAGGGTCCATGTCTGCCTCTTAACCAGCACGATCGCTGTGAATCTCTGAAGAGACCTCCCCACCCGGGCCCCACACCAAAGACTTAAGAATGAACATGAACTTCTCCAGATACCACAACTCCTCGTCAGGATTTGGGTCCAAAGGCAAGTCTCTCCCTTACGTTTTGATTTTCCTCCTATTTACTCCTTCACATCTCCCAGCTCGCTGGCAAATGGCCATATAACCACGTAGGGGTAGCAAAATGTGAGCAGAAGGGATGGGTGTCATTTCTGGCTGAGGCATTAAAAAGTTCAGACTCGGTTCTCCAGTATTTTTCCCCCTCTCTGGCCAACAGGGGAAGCCACGTATTCCACATGGCACGGCTGTGGAATGATGGCAAAGTCATCAGCCTGGGGCCCCAGCAACCCAAGAGAGATGTGAGGCCTGACTGGGAGAAAAGGAACCACTTCCATTAGGTTGAGCCACCGAAATGTGGGGGCTGTAGGTAATAACCAGCCCATCTCTGCTGATAGAAGGAGGTGTGGGTCCATAGTTTTCTTCAAGCGCATGTCCCCACTACCTTAGAAAATATTTCCCTTCGATATCAAAGTTAATACTAAAACCATCAAAGAGTGAAGAGCATTTCCAAAGAGCATTTCCAGAGGCCACATCGATTGAGAGATGACATTGATCCAAATAACTACCCACAGCGGGTAATTCCAAAGTACTTGTTCGGGAGACACATACAGAAAATACAAAAATGAGACCAAAACCCTTGACACCAATAGGTAAGGATTTTCCTTTCTCATAGGGGAAAAAAAGAACAACAGGCAATTCAAGAGACATCCGTCTTCTCCAGCAAGGGAAACGGAGGTCATCCTGCCTACAGTCATCAGCTGGTGAGTTCCCTCTTCCCACACGTTTTCATGTGTAGACCTCCACATACTGACCAAGGACAAGCCTATCTGTTTCTGTAAAATGGAAGTCTCACCGGATTTTTAGGATGTTGATGAAAATAAGCTGTATGACGTCATATAAGAAATACATACGAAGTACTAACAGTTTTCAATATTTCCCTAAGTCAGAACTGAAATTGATGGTATTCATGTGAAAAAGGTCAGGGGTCCTGGTTAGGTTAATAGATTGCACTTTCTTGTGTATGTATAAGTTGTATAATTTTAATGGACTTCAAAGCACTCATTTTTAAAAAAGGTTATTTTAAGTGAGGCCCGTGTTGTACGGCACGTTGAGACAGGCAGCGAGACAAAACGTGCTGTGAGTGTGTGCTCATTAGAAACCAAATCCTGATGGTAGCTGTATTTATGAAAAAGGAGCCCAGAACAATAATTTAGGTAATAAAAATGTACTCAAGAGGAAAACAGTAAAGTGGCAGCAAAGCCAAGTACAATGTCCTGTGATGTTGATACTTTTTCTGTCCATTATTTTCATCAATACTTTTAAAAGTTTTGCGGGGTAGCTCCTAACTAAGGCGAACCCATGGCAAATTTCTTGTCTCTTCTTTCTTAGAACTAGGTTCAGAGCTTAGTGGAAGGTGAAGGAGAGAAAGAAGCAAATCGTTTAAACTTTGAAAACAAGGTTTTTGTCTGAGTCTGAGACATTTACTTTAAGTTCTCATTTTTGTTAAAAGAAGGAAAATCTTCAAAGTTCACAGGATGACTAGGAGCTAGCCTTTTTGCCAACATTCCCAAAGGAGCCCTTTAGCAAGAATGGTGCCTTTTCAAGTCTCTCCAGGAGCTGGTGCTCCCACACAAGCAGCCTGATCTGGTTCCATCGTCACCAGCAAATTGGGTCTCATTTGCTACGGGACCAGGTCCCCGGCAGAACCGTGTGGACACTGGCACACTGTCGGTGAGGAGACGCTCCCAGTCTCATCAAGGGAGGCCGTGGGTCCGCGTACATTCAAGTTTAGCTTGGGAGGCCTCCCTCCCCCTCTGCAGGCCGACCGCACCGGGGTGCAGCTGGGGGCAGTCTGGAGGGTGGTGTCAAGGCCAGAAAGGAAGCCGCAGGGCCAGCAGTGGCTTTGACCAAAGATGTCCTGCAACACAGACCCCACATGTACCAAGCTCCCATATATTCTACTGCTGGGAGCTCCTGAGTCACCAGCAGATAAGCCATTCTTTCCATGGATTCTTCCCTTGGTCCCATCTGCCCCGGGGGAAGTAATATGTCACCCTTTCCCACTTGCTGGAAGGGTAACCTGCTAGAAGCTACCATCAGGCCAGAAGATCACAAGCAACACTTCTTTGTAGATCCCTAGGGAGCACAGCACCACTGAGACCCTCCCAGACAGATGGCCGAAGGCAGAGAGGGCTCAGGCATTGAAACCCGTCCTGTCTCACACCGTCCTAAAACAACCATCTCTTTGGTAATTCCCTTCAAATTTAAAAAAAAAAAAAAAAAAAATCGAAAATACGGCCTAGCCTCAAACACAGAAACAGCCTCAGGTTTGGAAAATCTAACACTACTTCAGTGGAAAAAGCTAGCAGATTGACTAACAAGGGAGAGAAAACTAGAAAATGATAAGAAAAGTCAGATCAGAGGTACAGAGGAATAATAAGGAAATATTACTAGATTAAATAAATATAAATTAAAGAGAAATAATAAGGAAATACATAAGGAAAGATCTTTTTCCTCCTTCCCCTAGATTTCCAGAGTGAATCTGAGGGAGCCCTGTACATGCACACACGCACACACGCATGTGCCCACGCACACACGCCCACTCGCACATGTTGTCTGCACAGCCATCAGCGGGAGAAGCCAGGCGTCCGGTGGCTCTCGCACTCCCCCGCAGCGCTGTGCACAAGCCTGGCCCCACTGACCCTGCCACAGCTCCTGGGATTCCCTCCTCCTCGCTACAGCCCAGTGCCACGGCTGACTCAAGTTTGGGTTTGCCTTTCGGGAGTTTAGTCCTTATCAAATTCCTTACCTCAACCTTTTGGCCAACAGCAAGGCTCTGATTTTTGTGAAGTTCTTTTATCCTCTTCCTGTTCATTTCTTGAATTTTTTTTTTTTTTAATGCAAAAATACCAGAGCACTTTGTGATTACATGACCGTCCTGGATATTTGGGGAATCATTCTATTTCCTACTAAAATGTTACTCTCATCGACTTCCACCTTATTTTGAGGAAGTGTGTCTCCTTTTGACAAATTACAAAGTAAAAAAAAAAATTGCGAAACAATGCGCCCCAGTTAGAAGATAAACCCCTTCCTTAAAAATAGCTGCAACCTACATAGTACCAATTTTCACCCAAAATAAAACTATCTCCTCACAATGCTCTTCATTCAAGAAGAAAGAGGAGGTGTGGATCTACGGCCTTGGCAAAGTTTCCTCTTCTCTGCCAAGGGGATGAAACTAGAAATGAGGTGCTCCCATGGTAGGGGGTCTTGCAAGATGACACCCCTTTTCTCCGAAGAGCCCCCCCACCCACCCACAGGTCCTCTTCTTCTCCGTCTTCCTGTCGGGGTCGCTCCCGCAGGAGTCTGGGACTGGCATTCGGACACAGCCAGGAATGCCGCTGCAGGAGGCTCGGCGTGAGGCCCTGTAAACTTGCGAACCGTAGAAGAGCCTTCTCGTGTCGTGTCCCCGAGTGACCGAGCGAGCTGGTCGGACGCATAAATGACTCGGGCGGACATGCGGAGAGGTCAGAGAGAGTGCGAGGCCCAGCGTGGCTGCCAGGGCGCCCGACGGTCCTCTGCCTCCCAGCTCCGCTTCCTGCAAGGTCTGACGGGCTTCGGCATTCAGTTTCCTGTACTGCAATACAGATATCGTGCGCTCGTATAAAAGAAAAAATTAGTCTCGCTTAAAAAAAGAACAGAATTATCTCTCCCCACTTGTTTTTTTCCAACATAAAACCACCCTGATTCGTGCTTTCTCAAGATCCAAGCCGCTGGGGCAGTTCCTCCAGTTGGGGCGAAGGGGGCTGGGACTGTCCTGGGGACTCCGCATCTACATGGCTTCGGTTTTATTTTTATTCAGGTATAATTAACTCAGTGTTACGTGCGTTTCCAGCGTACGAGACCCAACAATTCTAGGCATTTCTCCATGCTCGTCCCCCAAATGTACTCCGGATCCCCTTTGCCCCTCCCCCACCCCTCCACCCACCTCCCCTCTGGCAACCACCGGTTTTGTTGCTCCGCGTTGAAGAGTCTGTTTTTTTATTTGTCTCTTTTTTTCTTCATTTGTTTTGTTTCTTCATCGGCGCATCGGAGGGAGATCATATGGTATTTGTCTTTCTCTGACTGACTTACTCCACTCGCATGATACCCTCCAGGTCCATCCGTGTTGTGGCCAGAAGAATTATAATGAAAACACAGAAGGGCAAAAATGCCAACGCACGTCTTTCTTCACCCACGCGGGCTCTTCTGAGAGAAATCTGCCAGCCAGGGCCGTGCGTCCAGTCCATGCACGGATTCCAATTAAAGTGAAACACGATCTTTACCGGCACGTGATCATCGATATGCATAAAGGTGACACCGAGCCAACATCGAGGACCCAATGACCCACGTGTCTTGCTCACGTCACAGCCTTTAAATAATCCAAGACTCTCTGGCAAATCATTTTCTTCAGGGAAACGAAAGGCAACTCTGCACTCGGATGATTCCGTATCCACTTCACAGCCCCTCCGAATCGGTGGAAGAGCTTCCCATCACCGGACGCACCAGGTCAACGGGGTCCTGTAAAGCCGTTTTATGTAGCTGGGCGAGTTCGTCCCAGCTCGGGCCCTCTTTGGGTTCCCAGTGACGGACAAGCAACCTGTCACTTATGAGAGGCCTCAAGGCAAGACCTCTTCCAGTTCGCTCTCTGAAAGGAGTCAAGCCTGGGGACCGCTCTGGTCACAGCCTGAGGCCCAGATACATTGTAACAACGGGACGTGCATAAGGGCAGGCCCCTCTGGAGGCTAGTTGAGGGGACTGGGGAATATCTGCGTGTCCCTGACCCAGCAGTGGGCCAGTATGGGGCCTCTAAGAGATGGAGAACGTCATGAATGATTTCCGGGAGCACAGAGGAGGCCAGCGTGTAGCTGACTGATGAACTATTTGCTACTGCACCGGTGCTAGCACAAAGAATTCTCTTCATTTGCCTGCATCCACAGTACTCGGCCGTATGTGTCCCAAGTGAACCCATTTACCGGTAAACTTGCTCTTCGTTTAGAGACTGGATATTCATCCTCACTCTGCAACCAAAGGGCAAGCAAATTTAAGACAGTCTGATTTCAATGCAAATCAACTTACTATGCTGTATTTCTCACGCATAACTTCTCTGGGCCCCTTTTATCAGGGGAAACACAGTTCAGTGCAGAACCCCCTACCTCCCAGACACCGGCTCAAAATCTAGACTCTGGCATAGCCTGGCTGTGTATAGACTCGCAGCACGAGCTTATGTTTAAGAGGACAAGCTTCCTGCAATCTAGTTAACACTCCGCACATTTTTAGGAACATGGAAGAATTCCCAAGAAGGGTGAGGTCTCTTCAGTGGTAGAGGAGAAGAAATCACACTGTCTTTAGCTGCTAGAATGTGTATTACCGGTGCGCTGATTTCTGGTTTCACCTCCCTCAAGTAAAGAGTTTGGAAGCTGTCACTCCCGTCCTTATAGCAAGAAACAGCTCAACAAAGTGAAAAGCGATGTCTGGTCTGGGACCCAGGAGAGAAGTGAGGCCACAGGACAAAGCCACCCTGAAATCTGAAGAGGGGAGAATTCAAAGGAACATGGCCAAGACCTCACCTAGAACAGAAGCCAGGGACCTGCAACAGACAGAAGAGTCAGGCGGTCGTCGGATGAATTGCTGGAGGTTAAGAATGGTTTAGCAGGTGGGGAGGGGAACCATAGGGGAACCCCACGATTTCATGGGCTTTACCTCTAGAAACCCCACCATGTTCTCTTGATGAAGACAGGTAGGATCCGCCGATGGCTCTGACTGGAGAAATGTAATCCCTGTGAATTACCCGCAGAGCTTTCCTCAAAACACAGATGGTTTTTGCCCTGAGCCCCAACTGCCACACCCGCCAGAGGCGTCACGATACTCTTGTCGGCGGTAATGCTGGATGGCTGGATGGACGGATGAATGAATGGACGGTAAGTCATCCAAGGCCCCATGGAAATTATAATACAGAAGCTCCTAAATGTGTCCCTCGTAGAACACCCTTGCTAACACCTTTCAACATTTAATAGCTGTGCCACGGTGTTAAAAAGTTCTAGTATGTTCAAAAAATTGGAGGGAGACGCTCAATTTAGGAAGTTAAACAGATTTCTTTACTCCAGGAGACCGGATCCCAGGCACCTTTCTCTTCCTAGAATTTTGGCACAGCTGTTATTAGACACTCGGTGAAATAATCAACAGGGAAAACATCACAGAACAATTCACGCATAGTCACTCCGCAGATGCTCACGGAGCACCCACTGTGTTGCAGGAATCGTCGGCATCTTGGAGGCAAAATGGGAGCAAATGTGAGCAGAAGTTTGCAGCCGAGGAAACAGACATTAATCAAGTCATCTCACAGCTAAGTGCAAACGCACAGTGGTGACCCTCGTGACCGTGACCACGGAGGAGGAGATGGAAAAAATACAACAAAGCGAACAGCTTGGTCAGGGAGGTTAGGGAAGGTTAACAACGGAGGTGAGCATTTCGGCATTAGGAAAAGTTAATGTGACCAAATGGATGGGGAGGGGTGGGGATCCCTGGGGATCTGGCAGAGAAAAGTGGTACCTAATGCCCCTGAGTCCTGTCGAGAGAGGGAGCCTGGCACCTGCGGCAATGGAAAGGGAAGCCAAAATGGCTGGGAGTAGGGACTCTACCCTGCTCTTCAAGGACTGTAGTGACTTGTCACACAGCAGTGGATGCCTGACACAGGTCACTGGCTCAGAGAAGTCAAGGTTTCTGTGCTGAATATGCTTCCTGGACCCTTCCAGAGAGAGTCCCCACCGCTCTCCACCTGCTTTCTGTCCTGAACATCTTGTATGAGCTGCATCAACCAGGCCCCCTTGCCCTCTGGCTGTTACGTGGGTTTGGCCAAGGGGCAGCACTGGGTTAAAGGTCAGAGGGGGGGGGGGCAAGTGAGGTCAGCCTATCTGTCCTCTGCTCTCCCAGCTGAGATGCAATCTGACACTGCCTCCTCTCCCCAAGGCCACAGCTCCTAGTGTGTGGTCCCCTGCTATAGCCTCGGGTCTCCCTGGGTTCCAGGACACTCTCTCCCCCTAGCCCCTGGGGCTTGCAGGCATGACTGGCCTCTTGCTCTCACTGTCCATGGTCACTTCCCCCACACCCACTGTTCCCGTGATTAATCCCAGCCGCGCCTTTGCAAACGATCCTTTCCACTGACCCCTCATTCGTCCCCTTCGGAGGTTCCATCTGATTCGGGCGGACAGACCCGACTGCACTACAAAGTAGCAGAGCTGGGACACTACATTTCAGAAACTTAAAATTATTTTTTTAAAAAAACTAAAGTATGGGGGCGCCTGGGTGGCTCAGTCAGCTAAGCGTCTGCCTTCAGCTCAGATCCTGATCTTGGAGTCCTGAAACAGAGCCCCGCATCGGGCTCCCTGCTCAGTGGGGAGTCTGCTTCTCCCTCTCACTCTACCTCTGTGACATGTTATCTCTCTCTCTCTCAAATAAATAGTTTTTTTTAAGAAGTTAAAGAAACTAAAATATCTGTACCTTCCCTCAAGGGATGTAAGCCCAGAGACTGGAAATAAGTCCCTCGGGCACAGGCCACCACGGGTCCAGAGCTTCTGTGGGGAAACTGACTTAGCCTCTCTGGGCCTCAGTTTCACATCAGCAAGAAAAACAAACAAACAAAAAATAAAAACCAACAACAACAACAAAAAAAAACAGGAATAATACCTACCGGTCACTGCACAGAAATGCCATGAGAAATGAACACAGAAATTGTGAGGCACACAGTCCACAGCAGCAGCCGGGAAATGACCACTACTAAAATGCCATCAACAAAATCCCTCATTTCGCTAAACCAACCTGACCCCACACACGCTCTGGTACTGCCAACAGCCCCGGGCTCACAGGACTCATCGGTTCGGTCTGCAGGCCCGCCGGAGAACACTAGAGGCATCCCCAGAGATGTCACCTGACCCATGCTGCTGGCACCCAGCCCCTGCAGAGCTGCGGGGCCCGCATCCCTGGCCCACGTCCTGCACAACTCCTTGGCTCAAACGAACCTACTCAGCTCCTCCGACCACCGTCATTGTTCAGCGTCTCAGTGGGATTCAGAGACCGGAACAGGTCCTCGAGTCCTGTCACATCCAATTTCCTCCTCCGGGGGGGTGGGGGGACCATACATTACCCAGACAGTTCTTGAATGTGCAAAAGCGTGAGGGAGGGATAGAAGGAAACAGGAACCCGCACTTGGTGACATTACCAGAAACACGTTCTGACTTCAGATGATGGTTCTGAGAAAGGGCGGCGTAGGTGGGAAGGAACGGGCACATTTTGGAGGTGTCGGTGACAGGACTCACGGAGGGACTGAAGGGAAATAGGGAAAGAGAGGAGTCAAGGGTGACCCCACGATTTCCCACCTGAGCAGTGGGAACAGGCAGTTGCCATTTACGGAGACGGGGCGACCTGAGCAGGGGCCGAGAAGCCCGTGTTGGGCGTGTTCTGCTTGAGACACTTAAAAGCTACCCAAGCAGAGATGTGCACTAAAGCAGCAGGAGCTTAATGATGCTGATAATAATATTTGCCGTTTTTTAAAAGATTTATTTATCTGAGAGAAAGAGAGCAGGGGGAGAGACTCTCAAGCAGACTCCCAGCCCAGCATGGAGCCCGACGCGGGGCTCGATCCGACGACTCTGAGGTCTCAACCTGCGCATAAACCAAGAGTTAGATCCTCAGCTGACTGAATCACACAGGTGCCCCATTATTTATCATTTCTTGACCACCCAGCCTCTGGATCTCCCCATCGCCCGAGTCACCCTGGGTCCCTCTGATTCTGCCCTGGTGTCTCACACCCTAAGCTGGGGTTAGGGACCCCTTCTCTGTGTTCACACGGTCTGAAGTATCTCTCCCATAACAGCACTTAGCACACCTTATTATAATTGTCTCTTTCTGGTTTGTCTCCCCCCAGACTAGAAGTCCTATGACAGCAGGCGCCAGCTGCATTATTAACTTTTGTCTATCAGTCACCCGGTATGAGCTAAATCAAATATTTTAGGGGCTTTCAAAATGCCTCTATCTTCACATCAACCTTGCAAGGAAAATAAAGATCTTCTTTCTCTGGACGAAGAAACTTAGACTCAGAGACGTTATGTAACTTGTCCAAAGTCACTCAGCTTGGTCCATGGAAAGGCTGACCTCTGAACTTGGGTCCCAGTTGGTTTCAAAATCCATGTTCTTTCCCCCATGATCTGTTGACTTTCCTGTCACCCACACAAGACAGAGTTTTATTTTTTTTTTAAGATTTTTTTAATTTATTTGACAGACAGAGATCACAAGTAGACAGAGAGGTAGGCAGAGAGAGAGGAGGAAGCAGGCTCCCTGCTGAGCAGAGAGCCCGATGTGGGGCTCGATCCCAGGACCCTGGGATCATGGCCGGAGCCGAAGGCAGAGGCTTTAACCCACTGAGCCACCCAGGCGCCCCAAGACAGAGTTTTAATACTGATACAGAACTACAGCGACGCCCACAGAAGTGCTTTCCGTTCCCACCCCCTCGACTCTCTCAAGCCCCTGTGAAGGTGTCGCTGGCCCAGACTGGCTACACTGGGGACTGCTGAAAATGAAGGGGCGAGTGTCAAAGGAAGAAGAAGGGTGTCGGAGGAGGTGAGGAAAGTCGGGCCATTCAGACAGGTTTCTTTTTCCATGCACACCTCGCTCTTCTTTCCCAGCCCCCCACGCCCCAGTCCCGCCGCCCAGCCCACGGCTTCCGTGCAGACCAACTGGGAACCTCTGAAATTGAAAACCCCACTGCCTGTCCAGCAGGCAGGTGAGTGTGTGACACGGGGAGGTGAGGAAAAATGTGATCGTTTCCTGACAAACGGCTCATTTCCCTCATCCCGGAACTTGAGGCATTATGGGTAGGGGAGGGAGACATTCCGGGTTTTATCAGGAAAAGATGCCGTCTAGTCTTACTGTGCCACTTTGGGCAAGTGGCTTCACTTCTCGGAGCCTGTTTCCTCTGCTGGAATGAGTCTCCGTGATATTAATCTCACAGGTGATGGAGAGTTTGGGGGAAATTCCTATCAAGGGATCTTCAGAGTCTGGTCCAGAGAAGACACTCAGAAGAAGACAGAAGCTCATTGTGTGGTGGGTTCATGGACAGGAGGTGGCAGGACCCCCCCGCCCAACAACATTCAATGGCAAAAGAAAACTAGCTGTCCCTCCGAGCAGCATGGCATCCCGGAGCTCACCTGCCCCCCACAGGAGGACAGCATTGACAAGGCTCTGATTAACTCCGCCAGAGATGTTTCTAATTTAAACTGAGTTCTGTTGGACAGTTCAACTTGTCAGAGGAGAAGAGCACAACCATGGCTGACCTTTTCAAACAAAGCTAATTGCTTGGGTTTTAAGGTTATAGAGCTGAAATTTTGCCATATATTGATTCGGGGGTGCAAATTTCCCTCCGAATTCCTAATTTCATCTTGAGGAGAAGGTAGGGATTTGTCGTGATACCTAGCCCATCTCCTCCAGGAGGAACATAAATATTCAAAAACTTTCTGCTTCCAAGTCAAGTTGGTCCATGACGCAGTGTAATTTCTTAAGTGAACAATCAGACCCAACTACTTAACTTTTCATCTAGTCCGTCAGTACTTCCCAAGCACGTCTGGTGGGCCAAGCAGCGTGCTGGGCTCGGCAGACACGAGCTCATGAGCACAGGGGACGGGATGGAGGCGGTCGGTGGGAGTCAGGTAATTACACAAATCAAGATGATTTTTGCGTTGGCTCTGGGGGTACTCCCAGAGGGTGGGCCGAGCGGGGCCATGGCAGTGGTGTCCCTGAGGCACGGGCCGAAGTGGGGGCTCTGTCGGGGATATAAAGGCAAGTCAATCTGCTTCTTAGTGTCACCATCCGCCCGAAATTCGAAACACTTTTGGTCATAAAATGCCCCTCCCCCATGACAGACCTCACTTACCAACCTTACCTTGGGTGCTCGGTGATGACAAAGCACAGGAAGAAACCACTCAAGTCAGTGAAGCAGGGGTTCCGAGAAGGCACGCGGCCCATGCAGGCATGGGAAGGAGGGCAGCGGCTGTCTGGCCACCGAGGCACATGGAGCAGTGACCCTGGGCTACAGAGAGCAAGGGCTCCCGGAGCCGGGAATAGACGGGTAGAATGCCCGACAGCGGTGGGCAGGAGGGGCCCCGGGGAACAAGACAGAGTGTGTCCCGGAGAAAGGACAACAGCCACTCGGCTGCAACTGACCCACTTCCAAGAGAAGCAAAGTTTCAGATTTTTAAATAAAAGAGACCCTATTTTTTTTTAAAGATTTTATTTATTTATTTGACAGAGAGAGAGAGAGATCACAAGTAGGCAGAGAGGCAGGCAGAGAGAGGGGGAAGCAGGCTCACCGCCAAGCAGAGAGTCCGATGCGGGGCTCGATCCCAGGACCCTGAGACCATGACCCGAGCCAAAGGCAGAGGCTTAACCCACTGAGCCACCCAGGTGCCCCAAGAGACCCTATTTTTGAAAGTCGTGACAACCAATTTAAAAATCAGAACACCATATGAAAAACAAAGCGCATCCATTGGCCAAAATTAACCTTCTGACCTCTCCACTAGGGGAACCGGAAGAAACGGGGGCCAAGGAAGAAGGAACGAGATGAGAAGGAGTCACCTCCCCGGTGAGAATTAGCCATGGCTGCCTCGCCTGAACCCCTGGTCACACTCCTGGTCCCTCCGTGGCCTTGTTCTATCACATGGATGATCGCGTTAGGCTCGGCCACTCACCTCTCTTCCCCAGGACTCTGTCAGGGCCTCGGGAGCAGAAATGACCCTCAACGACTCGCCATCCACTCTGGTGCTGGACAGTGTTGGGCACCTGGCGAGTGTTCAGCAAATGTTCCTTCGGTGGAATTAATCGGCTGGGCTCCCCAAGGCATTACAAATCACCTGCCAACCTCTTCAGTTTACTCAGACAGTGTAATGCTTACCTACCCCTTCCTGAGCACCTGCCTTACCCCTTGGAATGACCCTGACCTCTTCACACTCCTCATCTCCATTTACCCTCCAACCCTCTCACAGTCCATTTCACAGAAGAAGAGATACAAGCTTGGAGAGATGCAGAAGTTTCTGAAAGCCACAAAAGTATTAAGTAGCAAAACTAAGATCTGACTCCAGGTCCTACCTACCCCGTAGTGCAAAACTGTAACCACCATGTTCCACGCAGGTACAAGCAACAGAAGAGCACCGAGTAATAAAGCTATTATTCCCTGAGAGCATGAAAGCTCTGCATAGACGCGGCCGCTGTTCCTCGTTCAGACAAATGGCTGTGGGTACAATTTATCTAGCAGCACATTCTCTTGCCGGCGTGCCACATGCTTCACATGGGACAGAAGCTCGGTTGTACTATCTGCCACCTCACCAACACCTCGCACAAATGCAGACCCACCAGCCACAGAACTGGACAGGAAAGAGCATCATGCAGCCTCTTATTCCGGTTTCTTCTATTAAAGCACGGGCAGGTGTCCAGAATATGGGATTGACTGATGAAAGCAGGTTGCAACGACATACGTATGATCCCCCCAAATAGTTATTTTTATTATATTAAAGAATGAAATCTTGTCATTTGCAATGACATGGATGGAGGTAGAGAGCTGAGTAAAATAAGTCCATCAGAGAAAGAGAGATACCATGTGATCTCACTCACAGGTGGAATTTGAGAAACAAAACAGATGAACATATGGGAAGGAAAAAAAAAAAAAGAGAGAGAAAGAGAGACGGAGGGAAGTGAACCATAAGAGACTCTTAGCGATGGAGAACAAACTAAGGGTTGATGGAGAGAAGTGGTGGGGATGGGCTGAATGGATGATGGTTAAATGGATAAATAGGCACTAAGGAGGGAACTTTAAAAAAAAAAAAAAAGTTATTTATTTGAGGGGCACCTGGATGGCTCAGTCAGTTAAGCGGCTGCCTTCAGCCCGGGTCCTGGGACTGAGCCCCACCATCGGGCTCCCGATGGAGGCTCATGGGGGAACGGCTTCTCCCCCTCCCTCTGCCTGCCTCTCTGCCTGCTTATACTCTCTCCCTCTCTGGCAAATAAATACATAAAATCTTAAAAAAAAGATTATTTATTTGAGAGAGCGAGCTGAGGGAGGGGCAGAGGGAGAGAAGCCGACTCCCCACGGAGTGAGCGCCCCCAAACAAGGGGCTCAGTCTCGTGCCCCTGAGATCATGACCTGAGCCAAAATCCAGAGTCAGACGCTTAACCTACTGAGCCACCGAGGAGCCCCAAGCAGGGCTCTTTTTACAACGAGCACCGGGTCTTGGGTGTAAGTGACGAATCACTAAATTCTACACCTGAAACCAATATTACACTATATGTTAGTTAACTAGAATTTAAACAAAAACTTGAAAAGAATACATAATAAAAATAATGATTTTTTTTAAATTTTACTTAAATACACGAAATTAAATGGGTCTGTGCGCACGTGGGGAAAGGTGTGCCAGGAGACTCTGTAACTGACGGTGGTGTCTGGGGTGGTGGCTGGACAGAATAGCAAGGGTCAGGCATTTGCTTTTCCATTCCATATTGTTGAATACTTTACCAGAAGCATATATTACTTTGCATTTAGAGAGAAGATACCCAAAAGGGAGGCCATCTGTGCCTCTGGAATTTGTCCTCCACAAGGACAGCCTGGCCATCCTAGGTTGAACCTGTCCGGTGCAGCTAAGCCTTCCCTGGATCCACCATGAGTCCCTCCCTCACTGGAGACACCGAACCACCCACAAAGCCTCCAATGTTCCAACAGGGATGGCAAGACAGGGCACACTCACTCATTATCTTCGGATGATGACGATGATGATGATACCGGCAATTGTTGCCACCATTTACTGAGTACTTTTTCTGTGCCCAACACTCAGCTACGACTTTTTACGTTAACCCACTTAATCCTCATACAAACCCCGTGATGAGGCTTCTGCTGTTATCCTCTGGTGCTCAGACGAGAGGAGAAGCACACACCCTCCCATGGCTATGTGGCATGTCCAGGATTCAAACCCAAGTCTGTGCCAAACCCTCCAGCCACTGGCCCCAGATATTTTCAAGGACACGCTGGAAGAACAGGTGCTAGTGCACGCTGCTGCCAGCATCAGCGCCGTCAGCGCCTTCACCACCATCTCACAGGTGACCAGGCGCCAAGTACCGAGATATGGTGACAAATGTTCTACATAAGGTCATTTACTCAACAATTTGGCCAACATAATCCTCCTATTAAATAGGCAGCACTGGGGCACCCAGGTGAGTCAGTGGGTTAAGCCTCTGCTTTCAGCTCAGGTCATGATCTCAGGGTC